>NC_049201.1:6432133-6454633 GCF_013347855.1 Anguilla anguilla
TGTGTGTGTGTGTGTGTGTGTGTGTGTGCGTGCGTGTGTGTGTGTGTGTGCGTGTGTGCATGTGTGTGTATGAGTGTGTATGAGTGTGTGTACAGGCGGTGTTTTTGTATGTTCGTGTATGTATCTGTGTGTGTGTGTGTGCGTGTGTGTGCATGTGTGTGTATGAGTGTGTGGACAGGCGGTGTTTTTGTATGTTTGTGTATGTATCTGTGTGTGTGTGTGTGTGTGAATACTCTGGCCTATCCATGCATCACAGATTACAGATCGCACACTCACATATACACATGATTGGTAATCTGTAATGCATGTGTAGGCAAGAGTATTAGGGTTGTATGGATGTGGAGATTAGTGTGTTGCTGTCCGTGGTGCTGACTAGCTGGAGATCTCTCTCGCTCTGTGTGTGTGTGTGTGTGTTCAGGTGTTGTGTTTGTATGTTCATGTATGTATCTGTGTGTGTGTGTGTGTGTATGTGTGTGCATGTGTCTGTGTGTGTGTTGTTTTGCGTGTTTCGATGCATGCGTTATCCTAAGTTAGTGTACAGCTAACGGCGATATAGCCCCCTCTTCTAGTCCCAGCTCTGAAACAGGTTTTCATTGGTTACAGAACTTGCGGGTTACTGTGCTGTGCTGTGCTGTGCTGTGCTGCACTGGGCCCCCTGTGCTGTACCCCCCAGCCTCTGCTCCTGTCCTGCCCTTGCTGAGCGGTGAGATTGCCACACAGAGCGCTCTGAGCGGGTCCTTCCGTGGCGTGCGGGCTGTCTGCTCGCGGCCCGTCTGAGCGCCGAATCCAACCCGCTCGTCTCTCGCGCACGCTAGCTTAGCGGGAACACGCTTCTCGCTCCGCCGGCGCTCCTTCTGTCACTCAAGCCGCCGAATTGTAGATTTTTTTGTCCAGTTCCCACACTGCCCGAGTACGGGGCGGTGCGGGGGAGGCGGTGGGGGGGAGGGGGGGGGGGCGAAGAAACGGCCGATCTTTTTGGCGAGCGTTTTGCGCGGCGCGCTAGCGGAATGGCAAAGAGTTCTCCGCCGCTGTGGCTGCCAGCGCCTGGGCATCCGGCGCTCGGAGATTCAGAGCGGGGCCCACAGGGCCTGTAAATCACCGCAGCTTTGTTGGCGGTAAAAATGGACTGAGGAGGCGGCGGCGGCGGCGGCGGCGGCGGCGGCGGCGGCGGCGGCTCGGGCTTCGCTTCGGCTGCCGGGCGCACCCTGGCCGTTACCGCGGGAACTGGGACCCCCTTTCGCCTCTGCATTCCGCAGCTTGTTCCTTTCGGTTGTGTGTGTGAGTGACGGAGCACGGGCCGATGTGCCCATCTTCCAGAACCTCCTGTGACTGGTGTTTTTAAGGTGATTATATTATTGTGGTAATGATGTTAATAATAATAATAATAATAATAATAATAATAATAATGATAATAATAATCGTCATTGTCATCATTGTCATTGCCATTGTCATAATGGTTCACTTAGTGCTGTTCACCTTCAAAGGTACAGGGGGCCTATTAACCCTTTGAACACTTTTTTGGATGTTTTTCAAAATTCTAAGTGTTATATTGTTCTAAAATTATCAATAGTGATTCAGTCAAATTGGCAAATTGGCATTAGAATGTTCAGTTTAGAACATTCTAATCACGCATTTGTGATCTTGCGACCTAAAGGGTGAAGTGTCAAGGTGTCATTCACCTCAGGAATGACTTTGGTACTGAGCAAGGAATTTATTATTCTTGTTTTTACCAGAAGGTTGTAGGTTCGACACCTGGGTCAGGCATTTTGTGTGCTGTTAGTGTATCATCAGTCAAGGCACTCACTGTAAAACTGCAGTAACACGGACTGCTTCAGTAAATATAAGAAATAGATAGGATATTACGTACAGCATGCTAGGCTCTCTGGAAGACCGAACCCGCTGAGAATATGAATTATTAATTTCTGCCCGGCCTTTGTGTGTGCTTTAACGGGGAGGACAGCGGACAGGCTCGTGGTGTGGGGTCTGTTTCAGCGGGAATAATGTGTTCCTTACCATCGTTCGCCTTTTTTTTCTTGTGTCAGTTCTCTGAGTGGTTTCCCTCTTGGACAGTGAGATGGTGAGAGAGAGAGAGAGAGAGAGAGAGAGAGAGAGAGAGAGGGGGTGTGGAGGGGGGCTGGTCTGGGGAGTTGGGTGTGGCTCAGAGCTCTTTGCAGCCGCTGGGTGAAAGTGAGGCAGTGGAGGGGGCGGTGGGGGTGGCGGGGTTGGGGGGGGAGGTGAAGCCTTGATGTGCTCGCGATTGCCGCTTGATTTATAAAAGAATCGGATTGCCAGAGGACAAACTCTCTTCGAGTGACATTCAGACAAATCAGCGAAGAATTTGTGTGTGTGGAGTATGCACTTGAGAAGTGAGAAGAGACAAATTGTTCATTTATATTTATGGTGATTTAGTTATCCCTGCGATGCCGCTTCCCATGACCTATGAAGAAGAGGAGCTATGCTCCAAAAATTTTTTTTTTTGTGTATGGTGTTTTTTAAAACATCGCGCTTCACGTGTGTCTCCCTCTACCTCCCCGATGCTTGCCGTTCTTGTTCGCGCTGTAGGTAGTGCCGAACTTGTTATCATGTTCTTCCTGTAGGCACGCTTCAGGTGTGTGTCGAATTGTGAAATTGTAAATGTGAAAGACTCTGCATAGTGTATTTTCAGCGTCCCGTTGTTTTTTTTCCCCCAACTTGTATTTCACTTGTTATTGCAAATACATTAGAAGGAAACATGTTGCAGGCACAGTCTATGTACTGCCCCAAGAGGAACCCATACTTGAATACTGAAATACTAAGCTGAATACCATTCTTTATGAATGTTCTGATCTGAATTCTTACCCATAAGCCCCTTGCTTCCCTCTTGGTCCCTTACCTTTTTTCCCCAACCTTTGCATGCCCTATCCTTAAATTTAGGTTTCAACCTTCAGTCCATTCCAAGCATAGCACTTTTGTTCCCCGTTTCTATAGTATCTGTCCTGTAATTCAGGTTTTGCGTTAATACATCACATCACACCAGCATTTATGGCAGTCATAAATAATTTCTTGAATTCCATAATTGGTGCTTATTATTCACAAATAATTCTCAAATAATTAGTCCTCTCACCTCAAACGAAAGTATTTTACAACTAAACATCTAAAATTATCTGCTTTCCCTTTTTAAATCATGATGTAAAACACACCTCTTTGCCCTAGCATTTCCTAATGTTTAATCTTTTAAAATCATTAAAAAGTTCTTTTAGATTGTCTTTTCTTTTTGTTCATTTTGTCCATTGTGTGTTATATATATGTATATATAATTCATATTCATCATATTCATATATTTTTTTCAGCACTTTTGGTCACCAGTTGCTGTGCTTTATAAATCAAATAGCACTTATTTACTAACTTAATTTTTCTAAATGTTACATATGTTACATAATAAAATAACTGCAGTTTTAGAATTTTGGCAGTATCATTTCAATATACTTAACATTATTCAATCTTTGCTTTGGTGCTGGTAGTGCAGTGTGTGGCAGGTGAGAGTGCACTCTTTAAGACTGTAGCACCAGCTTGCATCAGAGTGCACTCAGTAGTATGGTGGATAACAAGGGATGTGGGGAATTATCGATGCACGTCGGGGGTGGGGCGGGGGGGGTTGGAGGGGGGCATTATTGAGTGGTGGTGGGGGGGGGGGGGGGGTTGATTTCAAAGCTTGGTTTCCTGGGCCTCGTCTTTCTTCCGAAAGGACTTCAGCCGGAGGTGATGCTCCTGCTTCGGCTGACTCATACCGGCATCTGCCTTCACGAGAAGCGAAACCCGTAATTCCATCTCCACGGGAAATCAGACGCCGGTGTGTATTTACACTCCATCTGATTGTTCATAAATGATCTCTGATGGGTTGGGGGGCAGACAGAGGAAGGACACTGGCCTTCCTGCTCCACACCCCATGGGCGGGAAAGATGGAAGAAAACAAACAACAGCTGCAGCGCTTAACGCATACGCGTCCACGCTGGTGCGTCCGCGCTGGTGCGCTAAATTCCAGAGCAACGCCCGGTCGCTGGATGAGGAACGTTGCTGCGTGACGGTCGGCCGTTGCCGTGGCGATTTCCGACTGAACGGTACAGGGGGAAAAGCGCTCGTGTGCCCGCTGCTAATTCTCTTGCTGATAAGATGAGGAGAAATGACTTTCCCCTTGTGTTGTCTCTGCAGAAACACGCTTGACTACACCTTTCTGACTGGATGCCTCTGGGTGGTTACAAATCCCTCCAAATTGCCTCTTTAAGACGTGTGTGGTAATAGGGGATCCGGTATTGATGCTGGAGGGCTTGTTTCCCGGCCCGGTGGAACTATAAATCCTGCATGTTAATGCGTCTCCCAGCGCTCCCGCTGCTACACTTCGTCACTCACTTTCAGGGGTTAGAGAGCGGACCCCCAGCATGCACCTTACCCACCTCCTACACACACATGCACTCACATACTCGCATACACACACACACACACACACAGATAGACACATGCGCACGCACATGGTCATATACACAGATACACACACACACACACACACATACACAGACATATACACACACACACACACACACACACACACACAGATAGACACATGCGCACGCACATGGTCATATACACAGATACACATTACATTACATTACATTACAGGCATTTAGCAGACGCTCTTATCCAGAGCGACTTACACAACTTTTACTTAGCACTTTACATTGTATCCATTTATACAGCTGGATATATACTGAAGCAATGCAGGTTAAGTACCTTGCTCAAGGGTACAACGGCAGTGTCCTTACCCGGGATTCGAACCTCCGACCTTTCGGTTACAAGCGCAGTTCCTTACCCACTGTGCCACACTCCGTCACACACACACACACACACACACACACACACACACACACACTCACAGATAGACACATGCACACGCACACGTACATGTACACAGACACACACACACACACAAACACACAGACATACACACACACGCACACACACGCACACACACACACACACACACACACACACACTCATACACGCACACACACGCACACATGCACACTCATACACGCACACACACGCACACACACACACACACACACACACACACACTCATACACACACACACACTCATACACACTCATACACGCACACACACACACACACACACACACACACACACACGGGGTGCCCTCCTCCGCACATTGATCCGTATTGATTGTCCAATGACAGGCCAGGCGTGGGCCCTGAAAAACAGGCTCTGACGGTGAGATAAGTCATGTCGTGCGGGTCTTAATTAGCCGTCCGCGCTGAGTGTGCACTTTCCTCCTTCTGTTTAATCTGCTTTTCTCCCACCATCAGGGGCTGCTCTAACCCCAACACAACCCCCACCTGACCCCGCCTACCCCCGTGTGACACTGCACGGAGGGGTCTAAGTGCCGTTTCGGCTGACTGACTGACCCTGCTGCTCACGCAGAGTTCCTCTCCTCTGTTTCACTGAACTGCCTCAGCAGGGCCAGTGGACCACAGCCCGACTCAGCCGCTATGGAAAACAAGACCAGGTCAAAACCTAGCATATGGCTGGGCCGGCCGACCAATGGTGTAACTTCATAACTCGGCCGACCAATGGTGTAACTTCATCACTCGCTCAGTCACTCAGTCACTCAGTCACTCAGTCACTCAGTCACAGACATTCGCGTTTGTAGGGCTGGCCCCCGCTGTTGCGGTCCAGCCAAAAACACAACCGCCGCGCGCTGGCGTGACGTGTGCCGTTCAATTTGGTCTAAATTTAGGAGGCCGTGTCGTGTTTATCGGCCGATGACGCCTCTGTGGCTGCGGTCGTGTGCGATTTCCCCCTCTGGGGCACGCCCTGCTCGCCACAGCTGCCTTTCCCTTATCCACGAGTCTGCGCAGACTGCACGCTATTGGTGGATTGAGGAATTTGGGGTGGAGAGGAGGGGCCACCCGTGTGATGATCCGTCCAGCACTTATATTATACTTTGTGTCATTATCTTGATGCTGTAGCTTGTCATGCCTCCTAGCTTGACTTAGCATACTGAAGGTTAGGTCAGAGAGTAATGTTCACTGTGTTAACTGGACTTACTGTGTTCATGGCTATGAGTGCCTGTTACAAAATGAGTATTGTACCTTACCGGACCTGTGTTTTGTAGCTGGTCCAATGTCCTTCGGTATGCACTTATTATACGTCACTTTGGATAAAAGCACCTGCCAGATAATTGTAACGTAATGTAAATGTAATGATGATGTCAGAGGAGGAGACTTTGTGCACAGCCAGTGGAAAGAACAGGCTCTTGTGAGATTTGACGGGGAACTGTGCTGACTGAATGGGGCTGGATGGTGAATCCTCCCTGGGTGGCTGTTTGGCCAGCTGTGTACCCCCCCCCCCCCCCACCCCCCACCTCCCCCCACCCCCCCGGTGCTTCTGCCCACTCTTGACACTGGCGCTGTCAGCATTTCGACATCAGGCTGTGGGTCTGCGTCACCAAACTAAAATCCCAGTGCTTTAGCAGGGTGTGCCTAAACCTGGCAACCCGTATGCCCCTGCACTTCACTAAATAACGGACATTGAAGCACTATCTCTGATCTATACTAATGCGATCACATCGATGTTACCGATCGCTTGTGTTCCTTACAGGCAATCAGATATGACCACATAACTGGAACAATGAAACTATGACCTTTATAAAATAAAATAAAAAACATTGTGAACTTTGTAAAACAAATTATCGCCAACCATCATCGGATATAATGAGTATTTGTGGCTCAATGTTTTCGAGATTCTTTTTTCCAGTGTTAAAGCAATAGTCCGATGTCGCGCTCGCTGGACATAAACAATTTCGGTGTATTTAATGAACACACCGGACCATTGTATCAGATTATACAGCCTAAAATCCCCCTGTGCACTCCCAATTTTCTGAGCCTTTACAGATTATTAGAAAATTCATCAAAATGTAACATCACGCTAAGCTGGACATTGCTGGAGTATTATTGTGTTCAGTTCATCATGCTGGGCCGCTTTATTGAACTAATGAAGAAAAAAATGTAGTCATTTTGAAAAAAAGAAATCCAAGCAGAAATTTAATTCATCAAATGATCCTGTTCGTTTCAATCTGGATTAGAGATATTGTGAAAGGGATTGTCTTTTTTTTATCAGCATTACATTGTTTCCTGCAGATAGATAGATAAATAAATATACAAATAAATACATATTTATGTGGATATAAATGTGGATTTGAACTGATATGGTTAGAAATAATAGATTCACCATTGAATTTGTTTATATTCTAGCAGCAGGCATTGTTTTTTGATCTGGTGTTGCGTCGTTGGTTGTCATGTTTTACCGTGCGTAGCTGAATGTGGCCTCAGCCATAACAGCTTTTCCCTGCACGTCTCTTCTGCACGACACCGGACATAGTTTTGCCTTTCCGCCCCTCCATTCAGGGGAAGTGGTACACGGCCCCCCCCTCACAGCGAACCCCCCCTCCCTGCTCTGGGACGGGACCGACGGCCCGTGACATCAGAAAGCCTCACCGCCAGAGTGCCATGCATCTAAATAGACGAAGGGGCACACATGAGGTGCGTTCCTCTCGCAAAATTTGAACGCGCCCCGTGGAGGTGCTCTCCGCCGGTTTCTCGGGGGGGTCACCTCCATCGGGGAGAGACAGGGGAGGCCAAACGTTTTTTGGGGTGGGGGGGGGGGGGGCGGCCTCCCGTCTTTCCGCGAGTTTGGCACTCCGGAATCGTTATCTAAAAAGTTTTTTTTTTCTTCTTCTTTTTTTTTGTTTTTTGTTTTTTTGAGCTCGAGAAGAGCCAGGAAAACGTTCGGCGTTTTTTATCGCGGCGCACCGGGAGGGGCGAGCGAGCGGTAAATCACGCGGAGGAGGAGGAGGACGAGGAGGAGGAGGAGGAGGAGACAGGGGCGCGGGAACACTTACGGCGCGGATTTTCTATTTCTGCCCTCGCTCTCGCTGTCACCCGGCCCGGCAATGAAAAATGGCGTTTTTTTCCCACGGATCCGTGCGGCTCCGAGGTCCAGCTTGACTTTTTAAGTGCGGCCCGATTGTTTTTAACGTCACTCCGAGCCCAGGCCCCGGACGGCTCCGGCTTCGCCAGCGCCGGATTTATTTCACCTGCCAGCGAAAGGTTGCATTGTGGGAAGCTCAAAACAGAGGACTCCAAAAAAACAAAAAAAACACACACCCGAGTCAACAACACCAGAAAACTCTGCTTTTTTGCTGCCAGAATCTCGAGTCTCGAGTCTCCCTATCTGCACATCAACGGGGATAAAACCATAGAACAAGAAAACAATAAAAGCTGGTTATGTGTATGCCGGATGCATATGTGGATTGTGTCCTTAAATATGTATAAAATTATGCGGGAATCGACGCAGTAAATTGATCTGAACGTCACCTTCTCAAAACGAATGTTAGATTCTGTCGCTGAAATTATTCAATACGTATCTTCTTTCGAAAAAAACGAAAAACCGGATGAGCTCAGTCCGAGCCTGTGTCCTTTCAATGACATAGACTTTCTGCAATTTCTGTCCTGTTATGAAATCAGAGGCAGCTACTGTTATGACATCTTTGCAGTCTAATTAAGGAAACATTAAAAAGTAATGTCCTAATTAAACAATGAACAGCGGGTAGGGCTGGAGGGAAGATATGTTAAAACGCTTTTAAATTCTGATTAAGTATCCAGGCAGGGGCTTTTCTACAGGCCCCCACCAAACATGGATGACTGATCTTCCCCCACACCCATCCGTATGTTCATTTGTACGTGCATGTTTGTTGAGTTGTGTGTACGTGTGTGTGTGTGTCTGCGTGTGCGTGTGTGTGTGTGTGTGTGTGTGCGTGTGAGTATGAAAGAGAGAGACAGAGGGAGAGAGATACAGAGAGAGTGAGAGACAGTGTGGCTGTGTGTTTTTGTGTGTCTGCAATATGTATGTGTGTGTATGTGCATGTGTATGCATGTGCGCGTGTGGGTGTGTGTGTGTGCCTGCGTGTGTGTCTCTGCATGTGTGTGCATGTGTTTGTGCGTGCCTGCTTGTGTGTTTGTGTGTGTGTGTGTGTGTGTGTCTGCATATGTGTGTGTGTTCATGTACATCGGTGATCCTGGTTCCTCAGGACACACCAGGCTCTGTTCTCAGGTGCTCAGATAGAGAGTCTTACGGCCCCCCCGTTTAAACTCCTGGCTGATGGTACACCCTCTGCACACCAACAAAAAAAAGCAGAGAATAAGCAGTCCCACCCCCCCCTCCCTTTCTCCCACAACCACACCCCCTTCCCACACCCCCCCCGGGGGGTCTCACATAACAACTGCATCGCGCCTCTGTCGCGGCTCGTCTGCCGCTAACGCAGACGCGCGGCGCTGTGTCTCCGTGCCCCGCGGGACGACGGCGGCGGCGGCGGCGTTAGCGCGTCTGACGGGGGTCTGATTAATGCAGCTGCATAACGGAGCGCCGTGGCGTCCCTCTGCTCTAAAGGGGGGGGGGCGGGTGACACGGCCCAGGCGAGCCCCTGATCGCATCTCCACGGCCGCTGGCCCCGGCCCCGGGACGGGGCTCAGGGGTGGGGAGGGCACGAGGGTGGGAGGGGGGCTGGGGTACCACCAGAAAAACGAGTCGGGCGCACGCTTCCGCGGGCTCGATGGTGGGCGTGGAACGCGTCTCCTCTGTTAGGAAGGAGAAAATGAAGAAGAATAGCACTTAGCACTCAGCCTCGGTCTAGACAAGATACGATCTGCCCACTTGTGCTCACTGTTTTGTGGAGCTTATCTGAAATACAGTCTGTAATTTCTTGCCCACCCTGCCCCCCCCCCCACCACACACACTCACACACGCACACACATGCACTCGCACACGCATGGACACACACTCACACACACACACACACACACACACACACACCCATACACACGGACACACACTCTCTCTCACTCACACAAAGGTTACATTGCACACGGGTGCAGGGAGGAACTGAAAGAACACTTGACCTTTTGGTTACCTTTCGTTTCTTACCGTCTTATTTCCTCTCTTGCCCTCCTCATTATCCCAGCCTGCACCGCTCCGGGTCTTGGCAGCGCGCTCACACCAAAGCTGGCTTTAAACATCCACGTTCCGGCCAGAGACCTGCGCTTTAAAAAAAAAGAAGGGTTAATTGGCTATAAAGTAATGTGTTTGCTCACGTCGTCCTTCTCCCTGAAATATGGCGAGAAGGCGCTCTCTCTGGTCTCTTACGAAGGTCATCAAACCCTCTCACAGGAGAACGGGGGGGGTGGGGGGGGGTGAAGGTTTTAAACACCTTTTGCTCAGGATAAATGGCTATTTTAATTTTTTTTTAAAGAATTCCAGATGGGATAACTGCTTCACATCTTCTGCTTCATTTTGGGAGAGGTGGGGGTGGGGGGGGGGGGGTGTGGGGTGTGGTTGTAGGGGGGGGCACACTTCTTTGGTTTATTTCAACCTGAGATGTGGCCTAAAGCCCTGATGATTTTTAATGGCTTTGACATTTTTGGGTTGGCGTCTTCCTCCAGTGACTCTTGATTTACATCTTACACCGGGGGCCAGAAGCGCTTGGTGACGGCGGTTGTCTTACTCGCCCCCCCCCCCCCCGCCCCACCTCTGGCACCCCTCCCCATCCCCCGCCTGCCCATCCTCATTTTTAATTTGTGGCCTGGTGGAGGCAGGTGGAGTCAGGCCAGGTAACAGAGTGATGAGATCCGACAGGACCCCCAAGGCCTCCAAGGTGCAGGAGGAACGAGGGATGGAGAAAGAGTAAAATACTGGGGGGGGGGGGGGGGGAGTTCTCCCTCTATACCGGGACCGGAGGTAGATGAATAAATAAAATAAAATAAATAAATAAATCGATAAACCAAATGAAAAAAATCATAATCAGCTGCTGCAAGGACAGCCCTGAATTGCGTTAACGTTTGCCGGCCTGCTCAGCACTTTTTGCTGGAGAAGCCGGGCGCAAATCAATAGCACAAAAAATAAAAAAATAAAAGCACGCGGTTACCGTCACAAAAGCGTGGCGGAACCTCTCAAAGTGGGCGTGGCGCTTTAAAATACGGCCTCTGCCGGGGCTGCGGGGGGGGGGGGAGGGCGGGGGGGCCCGACGCGCCAAGAAACGGCTCCGTGTCCCGCGAGCGATCACTCATCTTTAAAGTCTTACTCTCAGCACTGAGACTGAGAGAGAGAGAGAGAGAGAGAGAGGGAGAGGGAGGGGGGGGGGAGAGAGAGAGACGGAGGGAGAGAGAGAGAGAGAGAGAGACGGAGAGAGGGGGGGAGAGAGAGAGAGAGAGATGAGGGAGAGAGAGAGAGAGAGAGACGGAGAGAGAGAGAGAAAGGGGGGAGTGATATGAAATTTAAAAACCCCTTTTATTGGGACATTGTTCAAACACAGAAATTACTGTACTTCAAAATAAAAGAACAGACGAAGTAACAACAAGAAAGCAACCAAACAACCACCACAGGCAGAGAGTGAGAGAGAGAGGGAGAGAGGGAGAGAGAGGAGGTGGGAGAGTGTGACAGTGAGAGACAGAGAAAAAGATAGAGGGGAGGGAGAGTGAGTGAGTGTGAGAGAGAGGGGGAGAGAGAAAGAGAGCGAGAGGTAACACAGTGTTTGTACACAGGGTTTAAACACACCCGGATTTGCGTGGGGGTCGGAGTGGGAGCTGCCCTACTGGCTTCGGATTCTTACGCTGTACATTCATACGGGGCAAGTTTGGGAGACCCTGCAGAGGAACGGCTCCTCTACCCGCCCCCCCCCCCCCCCCCCCCACGCATGGTGTAATTTACACACCCTGCGGCTGAACGCTTCATGGAGTACCGTACTGCAGGGAGTTAGCCTAACGTTTTCGACTTGCAGTGTGTGGCAGTGTGTGGCAGACTCCTCACTGCAGGCCTGTGATAGGTCTGCGGCTCCAGAGTTTCCTGTGCCCGGGACCCATTTAACGAGCAGCTCGTTCTCTCCCACCCACGCTTAATTAAGATGTAGCTAAACATGTTCAAATGTATAATTAAAATGTTTTTTAATTTCTATTTCACCAGACCAGCTGTGTGTGTATGTGTGTGTGTGTGTGTGCGCACTGTACTGCACATACTTCAATGCATCAGAATTTAAATCGCCTGGTCCGTAACTATGGAGACCAACTTTAGTTTTCCTCAAGTAAACAATCCCCTCGGGAACCACCGGTGGGTCTCGACCCCGCAGTTTAGGAGCCGCTGCGATCCTACGCCCAGCTGCTGTGATCATGTAACCGGTGCTGTGATGGGGTCACGCTCCCCGTTCGCTTCGCTGTGAGAAGCTGACTCATTCTGCAGCGCGCGCGAGTGAGACCCAGGCTGAGGTCATCGCTCCAGGACACGGCTGATGAGCAAAGTCCTCATCTGCTCTCCTAATGAAAGGGAGATGATGTCACAGTCATGTACAGTTTGATGCGAATGTACTGAGGCAGTGACGCATTTGTTGTTGTTGTTGTTGTTGTTGTTGTTGTCTTGGCTCTGTACTCCGGTGAAATGGATTTGAAATGTGAACCTGATGTTAAAGTGCAGAATGTCAGCTTTAATTAGAGGTTATTTACATCTATATCATGATGAGTCTTGTAGGGATTACAGCCCTTTTCATATTTAGTGGAGCAGACGTAGTTGGACAGTCGGCTGCTCAGCTGTTTCCTGGTTAGCTGTGTGTCCCTGCATCATCAGTTCATGCGCAAGAAGGCTAACAAAAGGTCTAGAGTGGATTCTAGATGTGGAATTCTTATTGGTCACGTGACTGCTGACGGCAGCAGCCGGATGAATTCAAAGCTCAGTGGATGGCGGTTTACCTTACCACACTCCCTCCCTCATTTTTTGGGTGTGGCCAGCGTGGCAGATAATTGTGGGCGCTCCCATCCCAACATGGCTGTGTGTTTTTGGGGTACACCTACTGCTCCCGGAGCAGAAATCCTGTAGCCTTTCCCTTCCCGTTATGGTTGAATTATTTTCTTTTTTTCTTCTTCTTTTTTTTTTACCCGCAGTGCAGCGTAAGGGAGTTCCGGGTTACTCCTCCGTTACTTTGACGGTAATGGATGTGCGGCCGCTCGTCTTCTCAATCCAGGAAGTGCGGGTGCGAGGGTCCATTACTGATTGTTTAAAGACTCTCGGGCGAGTCAATATGAGCCCGTGTGTGACTAATGGCCGGCCCGGCGGATTCTCCCCGCAGCATTAAAAGCGCTTAACTGCAGCAATTATTCTCCGCAGCCAATTAAAGCGGGAGCTGTCCCTTCGCTTATCGGATCGCGCTTCCCGAGTGTGTGTGTGCGTGTAAGTGTGTGTGTGCGTGTGCGTGTGTGTGTGTGTGTGTGTGTGTGCGTGTGTGTGTGTGCGTGTGCGTGTGTGTGTGTGTGTGTGTGTGTGTGTGTGCGTGTGTGTCTGTGTGTGTGTGTGTGCCCGGTGCCACTTATTTTTTTAATGAGAGAAAAAGTAAAAAAAAAAAAAACAGGAAAGAAACGGGAAGAAGAAGAAGAGGAGGCGTCGTCTGAGGTCAGGCTCCCATGGCAACGTCGCTGCGGTTTTCGGTTTCAGGGCTTCCTGCTAGGCCGAATGGCGGGAACCAGCGGTCAGGTGGGCGGAGCCCGGGGAAGGGCCCCCCGGTCTCCTTGGTTCCGGGACGGGGTGGAGGGGGAAATGCGGACGTGGCGGCGGCGGCGTTTTTAATTAAAGCCTGTCGGCACGGTAACGCTCCGCTCTCCGCGGCGACAGGTTAGCGCTCGTAGACTAAAGACCTCGTTAGGAAACGCCGCGGGAACGAACCGCGCTTAGCAGCGTGGGCCTAATTAGGTGGGGGGCGGGGGGGGGGAGGACAGGACGTTTGGTGACCGCGAGGGGGGGGGGGGGGGCAGCGATATGCCTGCCTGCCGCGTGCGTGCGTGAGGCCTGCCCGTGACATCATCCCCGCGGGACGGCTTCTGGCCCTGACGCCCTGACCCCCTGACCTCTGAGGTCGGCCCCAGGGGGGAGTCCCATTGGACATCACTCACATAAGAGGCCTGTGGAGCTGTGCGAAATTGATTACGGCGCTCGCTAGCCTACAGGCATCATTTAAATACACGGTGCAGGGGAGGCGCTAGCCGTTTGCTAAAGGGACTCTGGGACCGGGAGCTAAAAGGCACACTGTGCCGGGCGAGGATGGCAGCTTTTATTCAGCAACCTGAACCGGTTCCTGTTATGACTGTTAGACTGTAAATGTTAGATAATATTATAGTATATTATACTATATATTATAATATAATGTCCCATTCTGTTCGATTCTCACTCTGTTACATTCAGATACACATAAAAACAATACACAAACAATACACAAACAGAACACTCACAAACACATACACACACATGCACACACACGTACACACACGCACACACACACACACACACACCCACACACATATACACACACATACACGCACACACACACACCCACACACGCATACATATGCACACACACACAGATGTAGATGGAGCTTCGGGATGGTGTGCTGTGTTGAATCTGTACTGAGGGAGACAGTGATTTAGTATACCTAAATTGTGCCTATCCATTTAACATGGAACCTAATCATTTACCATCATACCTGTTCATTTGACATTGTACCTAGTTGTTTATTCAGCTGGATATTTCCTGAACGCAATCGTGGCCAAGCGCTCTACAGTATGTGACAGTGCGGGTCACAGCTGCGGGCCTAGTGATGTCAGAGTGACTGGATTCCCCTTCCTTACCCAGTACATAGCGCACCTGCCTGAAGCGCAGCGTACACTTGGCGTCTGATGGGTTGTCATGGTGAGGCAGAGGAGGCATGGATGGAGTTGTCATGGTTTCAGACTGGGGGGGGGGGGGGGGGGGGGGGGGGGGGTTGGGTGTGTACTCCCTGCAGCAGGGCCCGGGGGCCTCCCCTTTGAAAGCCACTGAGAAGTCCTGGGTGCTGCGTCCCGAGAAAAAGCAGTTTAAATGGAGCAAGTGAACGGACAACACTCACTAGGATATTTTCAAATCGCTGCCTTCTATTGACAAACAGGCTCGATGCACGCTGAGGTGCTGCTCATTCTTCGACACAGAGCAGCACTGCAAAGAAGACAGCCAAAATGGTTTGCGTGTTGATATATTGACAAAAAGTAGCCATTTGAAACATTCTAGTCTAGTTTTCCCAGTAAATACCCATGTTTAAGAATTACCATTATGCTTAGTGTAAGCTATATACAGTGAGTGATATGACCAATAGTGGTTATAAAATTGTAATGTAGTGTGATATCATAGAAGGTGATGTGGAATGATGTGATCCCCAGATTTGCTGTGTTTCATCTATTTTCACACGGAACAAGGTGGGACAATGTCAGTGGTCACCTTGATGAAAACTCTAGGTGAGACCACCTGGGATTTTTGCCTGGTTTAAAATGGTATAAGCCGTGTTTTTGACACTTTTAGGGTCACAGCTGGTCTCTAGCTGGACAAAGCTGGTTAAACTAGTAAAGTATGCTGGCAGTAAATTTATTAGCTGACTATATAGGCTTGTAAGCTGGTGAACGGCTGGTTGAAATGTAAAAGTGCTGTTAACACAGCTCAACCCAGCTTGACCAGCTTAGGCTGGTTTAAAATGGAGTTTTTCAGTAGGGAAACTCGGAGGGAAACTCAGCCAAGACCAGTCAGTCCTGGAGTAACTGACCTGTCGGGTCGGTCTGTTGGCTTTGACCCGGTCCGTGCCTGGGTGGGCCGTGCGGTCAGTGTGTCAGCTGCGATGCGGTCGGTTCTGAGGTCATCTGCCGGGCTGGTGTCTGTGGTGCGTGCTCTGGTCGGTCCTGGTCGAGGCGTGAAGGTCACGAAGGTCAGTGCTGTCCGGGCTCTCTTCTCTTTCCGATTTCTCTCCTCCATCGCTGACTCTTCTTCACCAGCCTCCAAATCTCTGGCATTATAGCAGCGGAAAAAAAAAAACACAAAACACAAAATCAAATGAAGGGGAAAAAAATATTGATGATTTAAAAAGAAATAAACACATAAATAAAACTTTGCTTTGCATATTAAACTCTCCCCATGTCCTCATTATTTTGGAATGTAGGGCTGTTGAGTGTTCTTTGCTCAGTGTACAGCAGTGTGGATTTTTAAATTATTGATGAGGCTCTGGATGGATCAAAAGAACAGACTGAGTATATTTATATATTTCACTGCGCACAAGCCTGGCAGAGCTATTAGCTGTTACTCACACACACACAAACATGCACGCGCGTGCACACACACACACACTCACACACATATACAAACACACACTCTCACACACACACACACATACACTCACACACTCAAAGGCACTCAAGCCCGCACAAACACACACAGAAATGTACGCACACTCATGTGCTCATAAAGACCTGCACACAAACACTCACCCACACACACATTCACACACAAACACACACTCACACACACACACACACCCGAACACGCTCAGTCCTTGCACAGATCAGTAGAAGCGGACAGGCTCGCCTCCGTTTCCGAGTCTCCTTGGCGTGAGCTGGGATGCGGCTCCATCTTTTCCCGCTTCTGCCTGAACGTAATCAATTTGCTTCCCTCCAGATTAATGACCTGCTCCAAAGTTGTAGAGAGAGAAAAGGCCTCTGCAGTAAATCCCGAGGCTTGGTAGCGGTGGTGTTGGTGACATACGCACCTTTCTTCCTTATCTCTGTGTGTCTCTCTCTCTCTCTCTCTCCCTCTCTCTCCTCCCCTTTCCACTACGCTAACTCACTGTCTCCCTCACTCTACCTCTCTCTGTGTCCTCTTAGTCCTTCTCTAGTTTAGCTTTTTATCAACAACAATTAACCACACATATGCATGTGCACACACACTCTCTCTCACACACACACACACTCTTTCTCTCACATACACACACTTTCTCTCTCGCACACACACACTCTTTCTCTCACATACACACACTTTCTCTCTCGCACACACACACTCTCTCTCTCACACACACACTTTCTCTCTCGCACACACACACTCTCTCTCTCACACACACACTTTCTCTCTCGCACACACACGCTGATCTGGGGCTGCAGGGTGGCACTGTCTCTAGCACAGACACACTCACGCACACACACTCTCTCTCTTTCTCTCACACACACGCGCACACACACATGCACACACACTCTCTCTCTCTCACACACACACGCGCACACACATGCACACACACTCTCTCTCTCTCACACACACACGCTGATCTGGGGCTGCATGGTTGCACAGTCTGTAGCTCTGTTGCAGCTCCAGGTTTGAGGCCTGGCCAGCTGGATCCTCTCTCTGTCTCGAATGCAGAGGACACAGAACCCCCTGGGCTTCAGTATAAGTGTATCCTTACAGTGAACTGTCCTACACACACACACACACACGGACAAATGCTCACAATATTATGCGCACAATATTATTATTATTATTAATATTATTACATTGCACGGTCCTACACACACGGATAAACACACTTCATTATTATTATTATTATTATTATTATTTTGTATTTTTAGTTCAGCTTGTTTTGGCAGTTGCTTTAATCCAGAGACAACAGCTAGCAAGCTCATAATGGCCCACCATTAAAATGCACAACACATTAGCATAGCTAAGAGGGATGTACTATAGGTACGTCACATCCAGTAACAGAGTAAATCAGCATTATGCTTCACAACATTGAATTAGCATTCATATAAAGCCACATCATCCATTATCTATTCATCACACCACCGTATTCATTGTTACCAACAATTATCTATAAGAGGCTGCAGCAAACATGCTTTTAGTCCATATCGGAAGCGACAGAGAGATTCTGAAATTCTGACGATTACAGTTTGCTCGTTTCACCACCGGGGGTGCCAGTGAGGGGGAATTAAAGGGAGGGTTCTGGCTGTGTGGCCACTGAGGAAAGGGGTTGCACGACGGGCAGATGTTGGTGACTTGACGCTTGCTTCCAGGGGTGATGATGATGACTTGAATGTAGGAAGTAAGTGTACCACTGACTTCCCAATTGGCTAGCGCCATGGTAACGAATTTTGGATTCAAGGACACGAAAAACGGTTACACGTCCATATTTCTGGAGGCTGAAGACCGGACTAGCAGCAGTGCTTTGACGGAACTAAAGTGATGCAACAGACAAGAAAAACCCTGCTCGTGTAGGAACAGGACCAGAACTGGGTCAAATACATTGAACCTTGACACAGCAGGGATCTGTCTGCAGGGATGGTTTTGCTGTTGAATTTTAATCTAAAGTGGGTGAAGTATAGCTTACCTCGTAAAAAAAAAAAAATTGTGTTATAGCAGGGGCTCCCAAACTTATTTCTGATGTGACCCCAAATGAATGTTAACAAATTTACTCGACCCCAGCACCCCACCCACAAGTGCCTAACAACACCGTTTAGCCTTAGCTGTATTGGTGATATACCATGACCTCTCGTGCCTCATTGATTTATTATAGTTTGCTTGTTGTGACGTTTGACATGTAGTAGCCTAACTTCACTTATTTTATAGAGCCGAAAAAAGAAATGTTTTTAAAAAATTTTTTTTTACTTTTTTCCCCCAAAATTTTCAGATGACCCCAGCCTCAAATCAGGTGACCCCACGTAGGGTCGCGACCCAGAGCGGATGAGTTTCAGGAAGACCTGAATCGCGTATCATGGCTTGAGCCTTCAGCACGGCCTATAGCATTGCCTCCCTCACCCCTCCCTGTCCTGTTCTGTGTGTTCCCTTCCCTTCGCCCCCACCCCCGTCCCATTCCGTCCTGCCTCAGCAGTCACACCCCCTCCCCCCCACCCCCCACCCCCCCCCCTCTAAGCTATTAGAGACATGCTTGTTTATCGGAAATCAAAGCGGATTTGAAAATCAGGCTTCCTCCGTCGGGGATTAGAGAGATCAAAGGTCACAGTGAGCTGTGCTATCAGATGGATTTCCTGCGCACCTCTGCCTGTCATTGGCTAATTAAGCCGGAGATCAGCCGGGCGGCGCGCCCCGCGAAGAGGCGTCCCATCATCCTCTGCGCCCAGGACAGCGCGTGCGTGTGCGTGTTCCGTATCGCCGCCTCCAGCACGACGCGGCGGCGCGTGTGTCTGGGGGGGTGGGGGGGGTGGGGGGGTGGGGAGGGGGGGGGTGGGGTGGGGGGGGTATGGATGCCAAGGGGCCCGAAACTGATCCAATAAACACAACAATGCATTATTCATACAGGCAGTAACGAGGGAGACGCGTGAATGGCTCTTGATTATGAGTCGTGTTTTTTTTTTGTTGTTTTAAAAAAAAAATGCGATTATTTTTGGTTCAGGTCGTCCCCCCGCTTGCACGCTTCCAGCTGCTCGCGTGCAGAGGGCCGGGGGCTGAGCGCGCGGAGTCCCCCAGCTCGCCGAACGCAATGAGTCCCCCCCCCCCCCCCCCCAACCCCCCCTTCCACCACGTGGAAACGCTGCCAAAACCGGTGATGTAATCGCTCTCAAATACACCGCGGTACCTCCAGTGCTGGGATTCAGGAGGGCCCCGTTGCTCAAAACTGCTATTTAAAGTGACGGGAGGTGGGGGGGGGGGGGGGTTGGGGGGAGGTTTAGCGCTGCCGGGACCCACGCCTCCTTTTGGCGCTAGGCTGGGCTCGGCGCACAACGCCCAAAACTCACCGGTGCTGGGTGAGGTTTTTCTGGGACGGGGGCAGGCCTGACTCTCCGTCAGGCTGGAGTCTCCGAAACGTCCTGACCTGTCGGGTGGCGGTCGGCGGGGGCAGGCCTGATGGGCGATCGAAGTTTCGGGGTGAGACAGAAACGGTGGCATTGTGACCGAATCCAGGCCAGAGTGAGAAATGAGCGCTCAGCTCTCTCAGTCCTTATCCGGCCAGGTGGTCGTGAGGGGGATTAAAGTGTGGGAATACCATAACAGCCGTTGGAAAAGATATATGGTACATATATGATTATGATTATGTGTGTGTGTGTGTGTGTGTGCGTGTGTGTGCCCATCCTTTGGCTGGGTATGAAATGCAGGGGGTAAGCCTCTTCAAAGGGCCTGCCTTGCCCACCCCCCGCCCCACCCCCCTCACCCCCCACTCTGTGGACATTGGGCCAAACAACGGTGGAGATCAAGCAGCTGCCGGCGGGGGGGGGGGGGGGGGGGGGGGGGGTTGCGGGTGGGGGGTAGGTGTGGGGGGGGCGGGCACGTGTCCGCAGCACGGTCCAGGTGCCCTCAGACGGGCGGGGTCCGTGCGGCGAGCGGGGCTAGCGGGGTTAGCGAGGGCCTTTGATCGCTGCCCGGGAGCAGGAGAGCCGCTGCTCCTGCACCTGTCCGTTGCGGATCGGGGGGTTTGCACTTCAAGAGGGCGTCTCCGGTTTGATGTATGTTTAAGCGGGAGCCCAGGAGGACCCCGGGACGGGTCCATACTGCATTCTTTTTATTCTTTTTTTGTGTAAATTTTCAATGTTACGCAGGCTTATGAGGGCCTCTGTGACCTCTTATGCAAATGTCATGCGTACGAACGCATATGAAGGCCTTGTGAAGGCGTCGTCACCCTGCAAACGCGCATTCATACCCCCCCCCCCCCCATCCTGTCGAAGGCCTTCAGAGATCCAAAGGAAGGGAAACTGTTTTTACTGTGCTGCATGCTGTCCCATCCAGGTGAAGGGAGGTCAGGTGGGGGGTGGGGGGCATCTGAGTCCACGGCTCCACCCGACCGTGGTAAACGCACGGCCCGTAGGCCCAGATGGCGCCAATAAGGAGACGCGGTCCCCGCCCAAACGCCTCACCTGGGGAGCGTGCACGTGACCAACCACTCACGTGCACCCTCCGCCAATAAGGAGACGCGGTCCCCGCCCAAACGCCTCACCTGGGGAGCGTGCACGTGACCAACCACTCACGTGCACCCTCCGCCAATAAGGAGACGCGGTCCCCGCCCAAACGCCTCACCTGGGGAGCGTGCACGTGACCAACCACTCACGTGCACCCTCCGCCAATAAGGAGACACGGTCCTCGCCCAAACACCTCACCCGGGGAGCGTGCACGTGACCAACAGTGCACGTGCAACACCCCTCCGCTTCATGTGCAACCCTCGCCGCTGCGTTCTGTTCAACTTCGCTCTTAATTAACGAGGCTTCCGTGTTCACTGGATTAGCTCAGGGTTGCGTCAGGAAACGCAGCCGACCGGCGGTTCAGCTTTTCGCGGCACTGTTACCGTGCCGACGCGGAGAAGCCTGAGACTCACACGCACGCGTGCGAGCGAGCGAGCGAGCGAGCGTGCGGCCGGGGCCATGTGACTCCCCCGCGTCGTTACTAATTGCATAAATGATTGACTCGGACGCCCGCGGCAGTGTCTTCCGTGTCTGTTGGCTTGCCAGTCAGTCTAATTTCACTTTAATTGATGCGCATCTCTAGGTTTCTCTCTTCCTTGTCATCCTCCTCTCCGGTCCCCAGGAAATGATGATGCCTGCAGACGGAGAGAAAGTGTAAAAGAGGTAGAGAAAGACGGGTGTTGCGGAGAGAGGTGAAGAGCTGAAGTTGGGGACTGGCAGTGGCAGGTTTTTTTTCAGCGTTTTTTTTTTCTTTTTTTTGGGAGAGGACGGGTCCTCAGCGTGCCAATTAGGCCTGTGTGCGCCGGTGGTCCCCCTTTGAGTCGAGTCCCTCTCTCCCGTCCCACGAGGTTCCCGTCCTTCCGGAAGGAGAGACGAGCAGCGGCGCTTCTCATCTGTCAGCCCGTCTGCATTCCTCAGCTCTGAGCTGCTCAGGAGAGCCACCTCTGCCTGTTTCAGGCTCTCCCTCAAATGAGGAGACGCGACGTTCCCCTCTCCCGCGCCACCGTTCGCACTCGAATGAGGAGACGCGACGTTCCCCTCTCCCGCGCTGACAGGAACGCGGGTCCCCAGCTGAAAAAGCCGGTGGGGTTTGAAACGGGTCGGTTAACCGTGCAGGGCAAGCCGGGTCAGGACAGACCGCACAGAGAAAATAAGGGTTTCCTTTCTGGCTAACGCCCTCGCTTTGAAATAGAGGGGAGGCAAAGTCGATCGAGGTTTTTGGAGCTTATCTGTGACCAGGCCTCCCTGCTCCCTCCGCGTCCGAGTTCCTCCCCCCCACCGACGCTCCTGGATCCATGGGGTACGCGGTAGGCTGACAAGCACCGGCGGTTTTGGTGGGGGCCCGCCCGAATCGACACGTCCGCACTGTTACCCGAGCGCTGCGGCTGGGCGAGAGTTCTCTGAGCCTCCGAAACGCGGATCTGGGAGCGCGGTCGTGAGAGCTAGCGGGATGGCGCAAAGCTAACGGAGCGGAAGCCCTCCAGCCTGCCTGGCACACAGACAGCGACGCTGCTTCTGGAACTCTTCCTCCGTAAAGTTTCTGGTAGAGTTGTGTGGGGAGAGACCGAGCTTTAAAATGTACATTTTACTACCTTACACTGGGTTGTCACTCTGTACATGTGTCACTGGACAATAGCGAATAGAAGTGTGTATCAGTGTGGGCTTCTGTAACCAGA
>NC_049201.1:6457133-6489325 GCF_013347855.1 Anguilla anguilla
CTTGTTTCTCTTATTTTCCCTGTATCGGTTTACGTCTGACTGTTGATACCTCTGACAGCGCAGAGCCGGTCTGTGAACACGCAGGACTTTTTCCCGTAAATAAATGCGCATCCACACCGCTTTTCACTCTTGTATTGGTCTCTCTGTATATTATGAAAGAGCACCGCTTTGTCGGATTTACCTATTAATCTATTGTATGTGGGGGAAAAAAAAGTATTTTTCCAAAGCTTGTGAAAGATTATGATTAATGGCTTGGATTGAGATAAATGTAAGACTTTAGCTCTTTTGTCTGTTCTGCAATGGTCAAAGGTCACCTACATGCATATTTCATTAATGGAGAGAGAAGTCAATTAGAAGTAAATAATGGAGACGAAGGATTTGTGGCTTTTGTGGTGGAGAAAGACTGTGGGTGGTGGTGGTGGTGGTGGTGGTGGTCTTAAGACTGATCATTACTTGAGCGAAGGGGCTGAGTGTGAGAGGCAGGAACGGGAGCATTTTCTTAGGACAAAAAAAAATAAAACGAGAAAAAAGAAAGTGCCTTTATACAAAAAGAGCTCCACGGCTTGCTTTTCCTCCGTGTAACAGTTGCATCCTTGAAATTAGCATAAAGCAAGATTGATGTGACCTCTTTCAGAGCGGCTTTTGTTCATGCGAAACTGGAGGAGTTTGAGAAGGGAAAGGCGCGAATGTTTCTCTGGCAGCAAAATGGCGTCTTCCCAGATTTGTGAGAGTCGGTGTGAAGCTGAGAGAGAGGAGGACACGGAACGGGCCCAGATCTAAGGAAGCGAAACGATAGCAACGGGGATACTATGGATATGTCCTTGAGAAAACTACCCCCCCCCCCCCACACAAAGCTTGTACCTTTGAGAGACAGAGGGAGAGAAAGAAAGAGAGTGAGAGCCAGAGAGAGAGAGAGAGAGAGAGGGAGAGAGAGAGAGAGGACGCAACAAGGCAAATAGGTTTTCCCAAGTTGCTTTGAATGAAAGCATACGCCAGGTAAACAAGAGAAAAGATGCAGTGACAAAAGTAGACTGGGTGGAAGAAATGAAATACTGATTTGTTTTTTTGGGGAGTGGTGAAAAAAAAGAAATGGGCACGGAGTATATTAGCACTTAGAGGTGGAGACGTAAGCCTGTACCCAGTATTACCCAGTCATTTTGGAGGACCTGCGCTGAGCGCATCAGCTGACCAGAGCCGGCGAACAGGCGAATGCTCAAAGGTCAAAGGTTAAAAAAATATATAGGGTGCCAGTCACTGGTGGCGTTAAATGCATTTCACGAGTCTTCTTCTCACTTCAGGGTGTTGCTAAGTAACGCTAAAGCATTTTGAAGTTGAAGTGAACACAAAACTGCGGGCTACTTTTAGATCACGGAGAGCTGTGACCTCGCAGGTGCTATATAAATGTGTTTTTATTATTCTCCTTTGCATGTAGGGCTGTTGCCATTAAAAAATGGGTATGCCTTGCATTATTCCAGTTTTTACATAGCATCCTGCTGAATTATTGTTTGCAGCTAAATCATAGTATGTACCTGTAAGCGACAAAATACTATCAGATCCTTTAAATGCACGATTTTTTTCCCCTCTAATGTTCGATAATGGGTTTGATGGAGAACCGTAATGGCCCTTCAGCTGAAATATTTTTGAGTGTCCGTGGGATGAGAATGACATTTGGAGCAGAGAGAGAGAGAGAGAGAGAGTGAGGGAAAAAGAGAAAGAGTGGGAGAGTGGGAGAGAAAGAAGGACAGAGTGAGAGAGTGACAGAGAGCAGGAAAGGGTAAGAAATGAAAACCAAGCGAGAGAGATAGAGAGAGAGAGAGAGAGAGAAGAATGATAGACAGAGGGAGAGAGAGAGAGATGGTAAGAGCTGAAGACCCACTCCTATTACACTCCTAGTCCATAAGTCCTGGTATTACATACATACCATCAGTACAGGCTGCTGTTACATGCATTCGATGTGACCGGGCTCTACGGCAGGGGCGCAGCACACTGGTAAGATGGTCCGTCTGGGCCGGTGGAACCTGGAGGTGACGAGAGCACTCTTTCGGGTGTCCTCTGCGCGTCCAGATACCCTCAGGGAGGGGGCGGTTGAAGGATGAACCTGGATTTTTACGAGTAATGGGGTCATCACAAGGGCCGTAAAAAGGGGAGGGGGGGGCTGTTTGTGTGGCTGGGCTCCCCGTCGTCCTGTAGCACGGCTGCAGACCGCAGGCCGCCCCGCTGGATACGGCCGCATCGTGCCCGGGCATCGCAGTCGCTGATCGGCCAGCCAATCAGGGGACCGCATGTCGTGCCCGGGCATCGCAATCCCTGATTGGCCAGTTCGAGCTCCAGCGTCTTTAACGAGCTCCGGCGGCTGTGTGGGGCCCCGGTCCCCAGCGTGAGCCTCTCAGGCTGATGTGCGCGGCGCAGTGCCAGAGGCTCGTCCGGTCCGTCTTCGGGGGATGAGCTGGTCGGGTTTCTTTAGCGCCCGCGAGAGAGTAAATCACCGAGTTCGGCCCCCCGACTCCGTGCTCCTCCCCCCCCCCCCCGCCCCCGCGGGTTCCCGTGCCGTGCCGATTTCGCCGTGAGCTCTTGGCCCCCGACGCTCGAAATCCTGGAGGCTGGCCGCGTGGATTCGAAAAATCATTCCGTGGCTTACCACCTCAGATCTTATTGTCTGTCGGGGTTCTTCGAGTGTCAGTAATCATGCTATCGAGCTCCTTCGGCTGGGCCACTGGTGGATATCAAGCTGTTTTCATTGACTGAGCCGCTGCCAACAGCCGATGGAAAAAAAAAAAAAAAAACTGCCACTCAATAACATAATGTGCTATAACACAAAAGACGCTTGTTTTCTGTGAAACCGCTGGCGTTTCTTGTGGGACTGCTGAGTGAAGCGTACGGGGGAAAGCGGGAGAACGAGGCAGACACGATGCGAGGGAAACGACAGGCAGGCGGAAACCTGAGATGAGGAACTTGTGGTGCTGCGGCAAGAACAGAAACACAGAGGCTTGTTTAATATGCCCATAAAACAGCTGTCGCTATAATTCGGACGGCAGTGTAGTACAATGGGTAAGGAGCTGGCCTTGTAACCTAACGGTTACAGGTTTGATTCCCAGGCAGAAACACTGCCGTTGTACCCTGGAGCAAGGCACGTAGTCTGCATTGCTTCAGTACATATCCGGCTGTATAAATGGATGCAATGCAAACGCTGTGTAAAAAGTTGTGCAAGTCGCTCTGGATAAGAGCGTCTGCTAAATGCCTGTAATGTAATGTAATGTAATGATAAGGGGAAAGAAATAGCCGGGTGTCTTGGAAGAGGAATCGGGTGGCCTGGCGCATGTCGTAGAGTTGCAGTACTTACGCGAGCCCGTTTGGCTCATACCAGGAGCATCTGTCACCCGCGACGAGACCTCCGGTGCTCTCTGTTTTGGAAGTGGAAAGTAAAAAAAAATGGGGTCAGAAAGTAAAAAAAAAAAGTCCTGCCATGCGTTTCTTCCAACACTACCATGAACTCAGCCAGCTGATTTCACTAATTATAGTTTCTGCCTCCTGGCCGAAGAATTGTGCCAATTAGCAGATCCAGATTGGAACAAAATACTGGGGAGGGCTTTTACTTTCTGAACCTGGATTTTCCACCTCCTGGTTTTGGGTCAGTGACTCCAGTTCCTTCCCAGAACACCCTGTTTTCGTTGCCTCTGCCTCTCTGACCTTCTCCAGGTGTTCCTCGGCGTTCCTCTGTTTATTTTTCCTCACGGGTTCCACGTAAGAGCTTGTCTGGTGATGTTTTTTTTTTTTTTTTGACTTCAGAGTATGCCCTAGCCAGCCCCACATTTCATTTGGGTCTCTATTTGTTTTTTTTTCCCATAGGTCTTCATTTTTGATATTGTTTGGCCACTATGTGCTGTAAAAATAGTTAGTGCTGCATTCACATCATGGAAATAACTTTTGGTACATAGCAAAATTCACAATGTGTACAGAATCAACCCCGACAGAATTTGTAGTCCTATTCTGACCACATGTACTCTATTAGAGTTCGATGTCCTCTATATCAGAGTTGATTTTTACAAAAGAACATTTTGCTATCTAAGTTTTGGAATAACAGAATAGAAAAATTAAAAGTCAACATTAAGCATTAATAATTAATATCCGTTGGGCTCCAGTGCCGGAGGTGGAACTCTGCAGTTTCCTGATTTCAAAGCTTCAGTATTTTAGCGCAGAGAGAGTAAAAAAAAAAAAAAAAAAAAAAGAATCCTTCATTTGGTCCTTCGGCTACTTTTTCTTAAAAGGGATGCACTCTGATGATGATAAACACAATACTCAACCCATTGCTACCTTATGTGACCGGGCTGGGCCGCACTTATTCGTACAACCGTTGACTGCGTTCTCTTTCCTCCGCTGTCGCCACGTGATATTTTTCAGTGTTCTGTGCATCTGCAGAAAAAAATAAATAAATATATATATATATATTTGGCTGTGCGATGGCCGTTTCACCGTTTCGAGTGCCAAGCTCTGAATCGACACCCCCACCCTGCTTGCGATGTTAGTCGCGTTCGCGCGAGTGCCCGTGCTCGTGATTTTACAGAGTCTTTACGTGTGTGTGCGTTCGGCTTAAGTGCGCATCTTAAGAACGTAAAGGATGAACTTGCGCTGCCCGTCTCCCCTGATTCGTCTTTGTGATGTATTTCATCCTGCCCCTTCGCAGCATCCTGCATAACCATCTGATTATGTTCTTCAAAGTAGGTCAAGCCGTTGAATATGATCCAGACACAGATGACAAGAGATATTGATTTTTATTATTTAAAAAAAAAAATCGTAATCCTTGCCTGGTATTGCAGGTTGTTTTGTGTGTACCGGCTCTGTTTGTCAAATCCACAGATAAACCAGCAGAGGAGCTTTACTGAACAAAGGAATTTCAGCTTTACAATCCACCACCGGCAACGGAAATTACTAAAGGGATTTTACTTTTACTTTTTCTCCCTTGGAAACAAATCCAGGGAAAGTATTTGTTTGGTTATTTCAGGTATTGCTTAAACTATTAAAGGAGTACCATGGTGGTTGAACGTGACACTTCCCAGTTGTCTTCAGGCAACAACAAAACAAATGTGCATCATTTTTTTATTCTTAAGTCATTTCAATGTACTTTAAAACGTATTTTTCTAAGCCTAAATTTCCCACTATAAAAATTCACCCGAACCGTCTGGGCGTGGTAATGAGAACTGTCAGTTAGCTATAATTGACAGACCGTGCCCCGTTACCATAGCTACCCCCATGATACGCGCTCTCTTTGGGAGACTGAATTTTCACAAGCTAGCTAGCTTAGTAGTATATCAAGTATCGATAGATAGCTAAGGTAAGGAAGTTGACTTATATCCAGTTATAATTTTTGCTATCTAGCTAGACAAATTAAGATAAAAGCACAACTATAACGTCCTCATAAAAGCAAACTACCAAGCTAACGTTATCGATAACATTGCCTTATGAAAGCAAACCTACTAGCTAGCTAACGTTAGCTAGCTAGCTAAATGAATATAACCAGAAATAATCTAAAGGCACTCTAATTTAAGTGAACCTAACGTTAGTCAAATATTTGCATTGTCTGAACAGCAGGAAGGTGTGTCCTGTCAGATTTCTTTACGGGGTGTGGAAATAGGAGTGGTTACTGTATTCGTGACGTAGAAAAATGACAACTTTCTCAACCGGTTGAAAATAGGACGATGAATTTAAAACGCATATTTCTCCAAAAATACAGAACGGACATATTTAATACTTTGCTCATTGTGTTTCTTCAATGCCTCTTGTGCAAATAGCACATAAAACCGAGAAAGTGTGAAAATCACCATGGTACTCCTTTAATACTGATGCCTGGTTCTGAACCAATGGCCATATTAAAAAAAAAAAAAAAAAAAATGAAGAAAGATATCATTGATCATTTTAATACAATTTTAATAAGGCAGTTCGAATTCTAAGTGACGTGAAAGGAAACGGGCGTAACGGTCTCGCACCTTTGTCGATAAAGACCTCCGTATGTCCGCGCGTAATCTGCCTGACGACGTCAACGACGTTAGCGTCTCGTCGCTAACCCTCGCCCGTCCGCGGCTCTAACGAGCGAGAGGGGGACGCGCCGCTCTGTAACCGCCGCTCCGCCCGCCGCTCTGTAAGCGATGAGCCGCGGTTCGCCAGTATCTCATTCCAGCCTTAATGGCGCTCCGCCGAGCGCTAGGCTAACGAACGGCTAGTTAAGGAGGCCGTCTAAACGCGCACTTTTCCACCCGCCGATCTGCGCCCCTGCGCCCTACGGTCGTTTCTCACAAACGATTAGCCGCCGTTAATTGGCTGGACCCCTAATTGGGCGAGCTCGGGTTCCCCCAGACGATGTCCCGCCCGCGGTGTCCCTGCTGGTCGCTTCCCCGGAGTCTCTTGGGGACGGGTCTGTCTTCTCGCCCCGTGACGGGGGGTTGGGGTGGGGAGGTTGTAATGGCAGTTGAGGCGTTCTTAATCTTCTGAGCCCTGTGGGGCTTTCCTGTCGGCCGTTGCGCATTACCTGCTCGCTGGAACTGCTCTCATTAGCCACCAAAGTGCTTCTACTGACGACACATATGACAAAAATAAATAAAAAAATAAATCACTGTCCTAAAATCTCCCTGCTTCTACAGGCTGGCATTCAGCCCTCCAGCCCTGAGCAGAAGTCAGGCGTTAGTAACTGACGTGAATCAATATCCCCCTGATTGATTGTGGCCCAGCTGCTTCTTGGTTAAAGCCCCTAACTCAAAAAGATGAAGATCCCCCGTTTCACGACCCCTTTGCAGACTTTATTTTAAACGTCGGGGCGACCCCCTCAGCTGAAAGAGAGGAATGTATGACAGGGGCCAGAGCCAGAAGGCCTGGCCTAACCCTGACCCCTCCACCCCGACGGAATCTTGAACGCTGACAACTGCTCTGTCGGAGGTACGTGGAAGATATTCTGAAGATGGGCCATGTTAAATCCCACGACTTCAAGCTACTGCTCCCCAAAATGTGGTTGATTAAGAAATCTTTCAGGTGGCAAATATTATCAAACGTTATCGAGATTGGTCCAGCAATTTTGAATGTTAAAAGATGATAACTGTGAGTTCCTTTAAAGAAACACAAACCCCCGCCAGCCAATACGTTTATTTTATACATAAATAAAGAAATAAATATATAATTATATTTGTTCAGCCGCCAGATGCTGTATCACAGACTGTTTTATTGTCTTGTTGTCTCTCCATGACTAAATTATTTAAGTTGGCTTTCCTGAGGACAGATATAGATATAAACCGTTGATGATGAATGACTTAAATTATGCTGTTGTCATGTCTTGTGTTGCTTTGTATTAATTACTCTCTTACTCTGCCTGATGCGATAATCCTCTCTGAAAACATGACTGTTACTGCAGATATGGTTTTGTTCTCTGTTAGGCTAGCGAACGGAGTGGCTCATAAATACAAAACGTCTCTGAACGGTTTAGAAGCAGCTTGAGTCCTAAACAGGATTCCTCAATGTTGACAAGCTTTGTAATACATTTAGATTTTCTCAATGTTTTGGCCAGCCGTGTGGCGTTAAGTGTTTCCCGTGACGAGACGTGGCAAGACGAGAAATAGCAATCACACGATATCGGTGCGACTCGCTTGAATGAGCGACGATTTTCAAAACCACGTTGGGCTTGGATGTTTTGTCGCTAGTGCAGTCAGCAGCGGGCATGAGGGAACCGTCTGGGAACCAGAAAGATTGTCATCGGAAGACCCCGAGTGGAGAGTAGTCGGTACAGAAGGAGGAGAGCGGATCTCATTCTGCTGGTCTGCAGGTCTGATCTGTTAACCCTGAGATTACTCGGCAGATACTTCCATTTGCTCCCCGGCTCACTAAAGCTCCGCGGTACACATCAGTGCCATTATTTTAGGACACCCGCAGCCTGATGCTGCTTCCGCTGTCCACACCGGAGGAAATTGAAGCAATAACTCTTTCTCTCTCTCTCTCTCTCTCTCTCTCTCTCTCCAACTCTCTCTCTCCGTCTCTCTCTCTCTCTCTCTCGCTCTCTCTCTCCCTTTCCTGTTCACTGCAATCACTTTTATTTGTTGTACAAATAAGATACTGGTAGCATTACAGGGCCTCGAGCTGCAGTAGCAGCAACTCATGTGGCAGTTCCTGGCGGAGAGAGTCCACAGTTTTTTCCTTTCTGGAGAACCTTTTTTTAAAAAAAAAAAAAAAAAAACAACAAAAAAAAAAGAAAAACAAGAATCCTGCCCGGCTGTCATAGTAATGGTAGGAGAGCCTTTTAAGGGCAGGAGCAGAAGCTTCGTTCTCAATGAATGTTTGGCTCCCTGATTCGTGTGTCATCAGGCGCCAGCACTTAAAGTCGCGGCTGTCGTCCTCCCTTCGATAATGGCGGAAAGGACACGTCCCGGAAACGGGGGACTGCCGTGGACAGGGGGCAGTCAAAGAGGGACGATTCCGCATTAATTCAGACATTATCTTTCCTAAAGTGGATGCAGCATTCAGAGGTCAGAATCATTTACTCTTGATGGAAATTTTTGGGTGGGAGCAGAGTCGTCCTTTTAACCGCCTCGGTCCGGTCTCAGCTCCCCGTGATCGTCTTATGGTCTGATAGCAGTCTCACAGTAGTCAGACTAAACAGACTAGGATGTGTGGTAGCAATCTGAACTCAAATAATTTGGGTTAAGGACCTGGACCCGGTACCCGTTCTCTGGTTCTGGCACCGGTCCTGGAGTAAAACTTGTTGGAAATACCGTAAGCCGCCACTGAGGTGACCCTGTGGTTGGAAGAATGGGATTGGGGTTGGTGGGGGGGGGGGGGGGGTGGTTCTTGCTGGTGGGGGCGTGGCATGCTGCCGCATGCATCAACTAGATTGAATTCTGATGAACTGGAGATTAGAAGGTCCCGTGTGACGGAAGAGTTTAATGAATCGATTCCTATTTTTGGGCGCTGAGATGGGATTATCCTGATCTCGTCCTGAGTGAGTGATCAGAGTGTAAAAGCTGGGGTGGGGTGGTGGGGGTGCTGACGGAGGGTGGATGGGGGGGGGGGAGGGGCGTGGGGGGTCTGGTGCTGTTGCCTGGGCGTATTGAATTGGAGAGACCATCCAGGTGTATTGTGGGTATTTATCCCCTGTTTTCATTCACTTCCCTCATAGTAGATTAGAGGGCAGGAAGGCTCACGCCTGTTCGGGCTCTATGGGGGGAGGGGGGGGTGATCACACGCCCCACAGGTCACGTCAGGACGCATCTCTCCCCATCCACCAAAGAACCCCCCCCCCCCCACCTTTTTTTTGCCATTAGGTCAGTCCATGAGGCAGCTGGTCAATCACTCGCCTCGCCTGCCTCCCCCCCCCCCCCCCCCCCCCCCCCCCAGTCGATACGTGTCCGAGATGATTCATTCGATAGGATGAGAGTGACGGGGAAGGAGGGAAGGCGTTTCAGTGCAGGGAGATTCTGAAGCCAGGTGTTTGTGACAGATTTGCCACTCTATTAGAGACAGGTGTCAGAGGAGGAAAGCTCGCCGGTTTTCGGATACAATAATATACGTTAATTTCATATTTTCAATTTCATTTCACGTAATTAGCAGTTTTAAATAATGATGTGAGTGACACTGTTTATCTTTCAGTATAAAATGAGACAGATTTAGCCGAAGCAGGGCACTTACCTTGATATGCAATGAATGATCGCAATCTTGTGAAAATTGCCCTCCTTTTCTGTGGTAATAGCTTTATCGTTTCAGTTAATGACTAATAAATGATTCAAAAGACCATTACAGGATGATGTCCCTGCTGTCCCTTAATAGACAGATAAAGAAGGAAGATGTAATGTACACACAGGCTGGCTCTCAGTGTAATAGATACCTACATCATTTGATGTAACACACAGTCTCTGCATATAAATAGTAAGATGATGTAAGTTTGGCTCTTTATGTTACAGGTAACTAAAGGTGATGTAAATTGTACACAGTCTGTGTCTCAATGTAAATGGATGGCTAAAGTACATGTGTTAGACAGTATGTCTCTCCAGTTCATAAGTAAATATGATGCAAGTTAAATACCGCTTGTCTATCTATGTAAATAGATATTTAGTTAATTCTCTGCAATAGATGACTAAAGATGATGTGCACACATACTGTATGTCTCTATATAGTACATACCTAAAAGTGATTTACATTAGACACAGTTTGTGTTTCTATATAGTGCATACCTAAAGGTGATGTGTATTACACACAGTTTGAGATTCATGTGAATAGATACCTAAATAAGATGTGAGTTAAACACAGTTTGTCTCTGCAACAGATTACTAAAAGTGATGTATGTTACACCTTGTAAACAGATGCCTAATGAAGATGTGAGTTAAACAGCTTGTCTCTCCGATGGAAGGCTGAAGGTCATGTGACTGACACTCAGCCCGTGTCCCGCTCTTAGCCCCGCCCGCCCTGCGGCTGTCCGTTAACGAGACGCTGGTGGTGGACCCGGGGCGAGACGTGACCCTGTCCTGCGAGGTGACGGCTGGCAACCCCGCCCCCACGGTGTCCTGGTCCCGCTACCCCGGGCCCATGCCCCCCCGAGCCCAAATCCGGGGGGGGTCCCTGACGCTGCGCTCCGTCGCCCCCGCCGACTCTGGCTACTACAACTGCACCGCCGTCAACAGCGTGGGCAACCCCGCCAAGCGCACCGTCAACCTGATCGTCAGAGGTGAGTGCGTGTGTGTGTGTGTGTGTGGGGGGGTGTGTGTGAGTGTGCGTGTGTGTGTGAGTGTGTGTGTGTGCGTGTGTGTGTGTGTGTGTGCGTGTGTGTGTGTGCGTGTGGGGTATGTTTGTGTGTGTGTGTGTGTGTGTGTGTGTGTGTGGGGGTGTGTGGGGGTGTGTGTGCGTGTGTGTGTCGTGCGTGCGTGTGTGTTTGTGTGTGCATGCACCTGTTTGTGTGTGTGTGTTCGTGTGTGTGTATACGTGTCTATGTTATCCTGTGTCAGTGCAATATTTAGCATGTAAAAAGACATTATTTTCGTGTTAGAGCACAAAGATGCCGTGTGTACATGCCATTTTTTATCTAAGTGCATGAAGTGCATTTTTGTGCGCGTGTGTTTGTACACGTGTTTTTGCAAATTAGCAAATTAGCATGCATTTGCATATATTAGTGCTAGTTCATGGGTGAGTGTTTGAGTGCTCTTGGTCCTTGCTCTCTTCTGACATGTGAGGCTGATATAATCACATCACTTTTAGAGGTTAAGTATGTCTTTGCAATAATGTGCTTTTAAATAAACCTTTTATCAGTGATCCATGGTTATTTTTAACCTTTTTTTAAACACTGTCTGTTTACTGCAATTAATCCAACTGTGAAGTGAGCCAATTAAGCAGGATGTTTTGTCGGAGAGAAACCCGGGTCTGTTTTCTCTCTTAAGCGGGCAGCGGTGTGTCGAATACGTGCGGGTGCCTGAAACGATTCAATTTTCAGAGACAGGTAGACGCGAGAGAAGTTTCGTGCTCGAACCATATGGTGCAGCTGCACCCGTCAAAGCTTTTTTCGGCCTGTCAACGGGGGCGCTGGCGCTCCCTCCTCTGTTTCTATTTTTCCGTGTGCACCCCCCTCCCCTCCCTGGATTTCCCGCTCAGATCTTCCCTCACAAAAAATAACTGCAGTTCAGTTGTTGTGGTTGTAATTACAATATTGTGCAGTATTTTGGACTCACTTTTTTAATTGCAGTACTCAATGCAGTTTCATTACTTCATGTGTACTCCTGAAGAATTCTTTTGTACTGCATTTCGACTTATTTCAGTTAAACTACGATATAACTTCACAGTTACTTCATAGTAGCTGCCCAGCATGACCCCAGCATGACCTCAGCATGACCCCAACTTGACCCCAGCATGACCCCAGCATTACCCCAGTAATGCACACATTTCCTGACCTGCCCAAACAAATCACACAGTCACATTGCAGTGAGCGAGCAACAGTTTTTTCTTATGGCAGGAGGGTAGAAGTTGTGGCGAAACTCTTTCATTTCCCTTTGAAGATTCCCTCTCTCTCTCTCCACTTCGACGCTCCAACGAGGATCTGGTCTCTCCACAGCCATGAGGAACCTGACCTTCCAGATCACGCCGGACCTGAACAAGGACAGCGAGACCATCCAGATCGGGCGCGACCTCAAGCTGTCCTGCCACGTGGACGCCCAGCCCCAGGACAAGGTCAACTACACCTGGTACAAGAACGCGGCGCCCGTCGTGCCCTCCGACAGCCTGCTGGTCCTGCGCAGCGACCCCGACATGGCGCCCGGCACCAGCAGCCTGGAGATCGTGGACATGAAGTTCCGCGACCAGGCCACCTACAGCTGCGTGGCCAGCTTCCCCGGCAGCGCCGTGCCGGAGCTCCGGGTCGACGTCAACATCACCCAGAGCAGCGGTGAGGGGGTCCTGCTCCTCCTCTCCCTCCTCGACCCTGCTTCCTACTCCTCCTCCTCCTCTTCCTCATCTTACTCCTCCACCTCCTCATCCTCCTCCTCCTCTTACTCCTTGATTCTGCTTCCTCCTCCTCCTCTTCATCATCTTCCTCATCTTACTCCTCCTCCTCATCCTCCTCCTTTTCCTCCTCCTCCTCTTCATCATCTTCCTCATCTTACTCCTCCACCTCCTCCTCCTCCTCCTCCTCTTACTCCTTGACTCTGCTTCCTCCTCCTCCTCTTCATCATCTTCCTCATCTTACTCCTCCTCCTCCTCATCCTCCTCCTTTTCCTCCTCCTCATCTTCATTCACGACCCTGCTTCCTCCTCATCCTCTTCCGCCTCTTCCTCATCCTCCTCCTCTTCTTCCTCGACCCTGCTTCCTCCTCCTCCTCCTCCTCCTCCATGTCCACCAACACGGCAAATTGCACTCTGACATTCAACTTTTGACAGTTTGTGTGAGCTCTGTAGGAGCAAGATGTAAGGGTTAATAGCCCTCTATCGCAGTTGATTTTACACTGAGCATGTTGCTATGCACCTCTTGCAGTTCTATCTTTACCTTTATATTTTATTCCTATATATTATCTTACGTTCTTCCCTTCCTTCCTCTACTCACCCGCGGCTTCTCTTCCTCCTCATCTTTCCTCCTTTTTATCCTCTCTTCTCTTCCGTCTTCTTCCTGGAGATGTGTTTTTTTCCACCTCTCCTCTTCCTCTGCCACACACTGCTCCTTTATTATTTATTAGTATTATTCATTAATATTTATGTATCCTTATTAATTTTAGCCATCGTCGTGTGAGTAGATGACTCCTGCTGTGAGCAGCCACCGGTTCATAAACTAGGCTCCTTAAGCCCCTCCCCTCTCCTAAAGGTACACGTGTTACACTGAGAACATTAGCCACCTTTTGCGTCTTTAGTCGCAGCCGAATCTGTTGAAAAGTCTGTAAACAACACTCCACCGTGTCTCAGCTGTGGGAATAGTGCCTTAGACACTAGAAGCTGAAATGGCAAGTTGGTAGCGTGTAGACGTGCTTTTCATGCTGATAGTCTGTGCAGTTCACTTGTGAAAGGTGATCAAAAGAATGAAAGAAACAAACGAACGAGCGGAAATCAAGATATTAATGTTCTTTGTTCTCCGGAATGAAAGGCTGTCATTTTGTACACCAGCGATGACAAAGTAGTATTTTGAGACATGCTGTGGATGACTTTACTTTAAGAAACCCAGTCCCCACTGCTGCAAAACTCTCCATTGAGGAATAAAAGCATGTGAGTCTTTTCGTATTTCTTTTTTGATTACGATTTTATATTTCTGTTGGAACAGTACATGGAGTAGAAAAGAAACGGTTGAAACATCCACGCAATTTATGGATGTATTTTTAGCCGACTGCATAGGGGATGGTGCAAAAACCAACACAAGCAGTCGTGTGTCTCTGGCTCTTGCCATTTTAGAAGAGCAAGAGAGAGAAAAAACATCTGACCATTAATAGAACATAATCCTGGAGCTTGCTTTCGTGGTGCCTTCTTTCCCAGTGCGGATTGGGATGTCTTCTCTTTAGCCGCGTTTCCACCAAAATTACCCGGAACTTTCAGTCCCAGGAACTACTTTACCAGGAACTAAAAGGTTCCTTCAGCCAATGGTTGTCTGCGTTTCCACCGGGGTCTAAAGTACCGCGAAGATTAGGCAAATTAGCCCACTGACGTTGTCGTCGGTCCATCTGTCATATGATTTCTTCTGTAACCCCATACTACCACCGAAGTAGCCTACATTATTTTCTAATAACCGGGACAGCCCGGAGGGGTTTATTCCACTTATATACAACGGGTTACCAAACAATGACTATATATGGTTACTTTTGTATTTATTGATTTTCATATATCCTCTCAAACACATTCATTAACAGCAGAAAACATGCACACGTTGTAAACAATTTGCTGTTTTATTACTTTCTCGTCGTCAATTCCATATAGGCTAATCGCAAAATGACAAGAATAGAACGAAAACTCGGATTTGCGTCAAAATGTAAATTAGTAGTGGTACAGCCACCGTTTGCTTTCCTTCGAAGTTACTGCTAGCCGAGCAGCGAAGTGTGCCCTCCAGATGCGAACCATGCACCATAAATGAGTCCATAGTCTTCCTGGTCTTTTCGTGGAATTGAAAAATGGCAGTAAAATTGAGTAAAATTACGGCAGTCTGAAAAAGCTAAAGGGAAGATTACTAGAATTAACCTGTTATTTTACCCGGATAAAAAGTGCGGAAGGTGATTTCCAGTTTGCTTGTACTGTATCACCAATGTTAATTATGCAGAACTACCGCATACCTCACATAACTGTATCAAACGTTTTGAGTCAATTACAACGGGCTAACAAAGAAAATCCGGAAGAAAATATTCAGCAACCGAATTAATCCGTTTGAATGTTTTGGTAGCCTACGTAATATGCTGTCCCAGCGCGAATGCTTAGCATTTTATAAAACGAATACTAAAGCAAGAAAAGAACAGAAGAGCACACGTTATAATTCCAAGACGTTGACAGGCTATAACCAAAAGTAGGCTACTGCGCCGCATAACATACAAGTTTGATTTGAAGTTATTATGAAAATAAATTGGTTTGCCGCTGCATATTTTCAAACATGGCGGGTAATGGCGGAAAATAAATACAACACAAATGCTACGAGTACTCGACCAATCAGAAATGTTCAGCGCTGCAAGCTCCACCCAAAAGGTTCCTGTACTTTCGGAAAGTACTACCCCCCGAGCAGGAACGTTTTGGGGGGTAAAACAAAGCCCCCAGAACTAAATTTAGACCCTAGTTCCTGCGGTGGAAACGCACTGAGTTCCTCAAAAGGTTCCTAGTTCCGGGGTATAGTTCCTGCGGTGGAAACGTGGCTTTAGAAGAGGCCTTGTCGTTCTTCAGCAGATGGAGCTTGGTGAAGGTCACTGCTTTTGAATTCTGGGGACTGTTGTACTGAGGATCGTGCACCTGGCTTAATAAGACATTCCTGCTGTGTCCTTATCCTTGAGATAAACAATTTGTTTTCTATTTTAGTCCATTATTTGTTTTTTTATTTTTTATTTTTTATTTGATTTGTTCGCTTTTTTCTTATTTTCACGGTTCATAGCGTTTAAAAGAAGAAAAAGGTCCATGAGAAATGGGACACCGGTAGTGTAAGCAACATAGTCTCTGGCACAAACGGTGGCCTTGTTTACCACGAGCCGCTGATGGCTCAAGGCAAAAGTGACGTTCACAAAAACAACCAAACGCATGAATCGAAAGGTGCCTGATCGGGTTTGTTAAAGGACCAAAATGAATTAAAACAAGCACAAAACCGTCCAGACCCACGGCGCACCTGTACAATGTGTCATGAGTAAAACTTGGCTAACTATATAGCTAGCTAGCTATGGCATGTCCTCACTTCTGCAACGTTATTTGTTGTCCTCCGTGTGTCCATACATCTGTATCGGTGGTACGCGCCAACTAGGTTAACTAAAGTAGGCGAAACGCTAACATGTTAGGGTTAGCTAAAGTAACGTTAGGCAATAAAGCTGTGCTTAAAAATCTCGTGCTGTTCGAAATGGTGATTTTGGGAGATGCACCTGAGTATGCGTCCTACTAAACGAAGCACCACCTGCGCACGCGTCCCACCAAACGTCCCTCACAGGTCGTCCGTGAGTGAGTGAGTGACCGCAATTTGCCATGCATAGCCCATGGCATAGTTCCTGCGCGCCATGGGAAAAACAAGAACACGGAGAGTCCAAGCGTTGGCCTCTTTCTGGGTCACGCCTGGAACTCCTCCTGTGAGGGAAGGATGGGTCATTAAGCTGGAGCAGCCTGTGCTCCTGTCTCTATCACCATGGAGAGGGCATCCGAGGTCTTTGAGGTCTCAGGATACAATTTGGGGGTCCGGGGGAGGGGGGTGGGGGGGGTGGGGGGGTGGGGGGTAGGGATCAATGGTCCCCCGGGGTACCAGACTGGCAGCCCCTGTGATTTTTCTGCTCACCTCTCTGGGAAGAGGTCTCCTGCCCCCCACCCTGCCCCCCACCCTGCCCCCTTCCATAGACCACTTCCCTGCTTACAGTATGTCCCCACTATGAAGAGGTGGGTCTGTCTTTCTTTCTCTCTCTCTTTCTCATTCTCTCTCTGTCTACCTCTCTCATTCTTTCATCCCTTCATAGGTAACTCTTCTTTTTTTTTTACCCTGTCCCTTAGTTCCTCTGTTTTTCCTCTGTCCCTGGCCCCTCACTCTTTCTTCTGTCTCTGTCATCGCCGGTCGCTTCCTTCCCACTGTAGAGATTAGTCACGCAGACCTGCCGTGCTGTGACTGTGCGTGTCACCGCCGCCGGGAGCCAGTGGTAAAGGCCATCGCTTTGTCACCACCCACCGTCTTCATTAAAGACTCATTCAAGTGTCAGAGATTGAGCCCCCTCCCTCCCTCCCTCCCTCCCTCCCTCCCCTTTTTTTCCCCCAGTCATTCCTCCGGTGCTGACGGTGCCCACCGGTGGCGGAACGGTGACGGTGCGGGAGGGATCGTGGGCGGAGCTCGTGTGCCTCGTGGACGGCAAGCCCCGCCCCCCCGTCCTCTGGTCCCGCGCGGACAAGGACCTGCCGATGCCGTCCGGCGACTGGGCGGTGGAGACCAGGGACGGGCGCCTGCGACTGAACAACGTGACGCGGGACCTGGCGGGGACCTACCGCTGCCAGACGGCGCAGTACAACGGGCTCAACATCAAGCGCAGGGAGGCCCAAGTCCAGCTCATCGTGCAGTGTGAGTACAGCCGCAAGAGTGCATTCCAGGTCTAGGCCATCGTGCAGTGTGAGTACAGCCGTAAGAGGGCATTCCAAGTCTAGGCCATCGTGCAGTGTGAGTACAGCCGTAAGAGTGCATTCCAAGTCCCGGTCATCGTGCAGTGTGAGTACAGCCGTAAGAGGGAATTCCAAGTCCCGGTCATTGTGCAGTGTGAGTACAGCCGTAAGAGGGCATTCCAAGTCTAGGCCATCGTGCAGTGTGAGTACAGCCGTAAGAGGGCATTCCAAGTCCCGGTCATCGTGCAGTGTGAGTACAGCCGTAAGAGGGCATTCCAAGTCCCGGTCATTGTGCAGTGTGAGTACAGCCGCGAGAGGGCATTCCAAGTCTAGGCCATCGTGCAGTGTGAGTACAGCCGTAAGAGGGCATTCCAAGTCTAGGCCATCGTGCAGTGTGAGTACAGCCGTAAGAGGGCATTCCAAGTCTAGGCCATCGTGCAGTGTGAGTACAGCCGTAAGAGGGCATTCCAAGTCTAGGCCATCGTGCAGTGTGAGTACAGCCGTAAGAGGGCATTCCAAGTCTAGGCCATCGTGCAGTGTGAGTACAGCCGTAAGAGGGCATTCCAAGTCTAGGCCATCGTGCAGTGTGAGTACAGCCGTAAGAGGGCATTCCAAGTCTAGGCCATCGTGCAGTGTGAGTACGGCCGTAAGAGGGCATTCCAGGTCTAGGCCATCGTGCAGTGTGAGTACAGCCGTAAGAGGGCATTCCAGGTCTAGGTCATCGTGCAGTGTGAGTACAGCCGTAAGAGGGCATTCCAGGTCTAGGCCATTGCGCAGTGTAAGTTCAGCACTAGAGTGTAGTCCAAAGTCCAGCTCATCGTGCAGTGTGAGTACAGCCGCAAGAGGGCATTCCAGGTCTAGGCCATTGCGCAGTGTAAGTTCAGCTCTAGAGTGTAGTCCAAAGTCCAGGTCATTGTGCAGTATGAGTACAGGTCTGGAGTGTAGACCAAGTCCAGATCAGCATACAGTGTAAGTTCAGCTCTAGAGTGTAGTCCATGTCCACGCCATCATGCAGTTTAAGTTCAGCTCTAGAGTGTAGCCCAAGTCCAGGTCAGCATGCAGTGTAAGTTCAGCTCTAGAGTGTAGCCCAAGTCCAGGGTCGCCATCCTGTGTAAGTTCAGCTCTGGAGTGCAGCTACACTGCGTTATTAACCAACGAAAACTCCAAAATCAATAATTCATCTCAAATCAGGTTGCCAGCATGATGCAAAGCTACTGCAACGTGCAAGTTCCAGCATTGACCCCATCAGCTTTAATTACCGGAGGGAATAAAAACCAGCGCGGGAGGATATTTCCGATGCTAGTTTCGCTTTTATGGGTGACTGAAAATAAATAATGAAATGCTAGCAAAGGCCCGGCCTTCACCAGAAAGCAGTAGTAAGGACACGTTTGTAAGGGACCGTGGGATACGTCTGCCTGGAGGCAGCCAGGAGTGTGGTCCTCTTTCAGTGTCAGTGTACCCCTGAATGTCTTCCTTCCTTTCACTCACTCTCCGCCTCGGTCTCTTCCCCCCTCTCTCGTCTTTCAATCTCACTTAGTCACCCCCCTCCCCCTCGTGTCATCCACTCTCGGTGCCTCATCCTTTTCTCTCTCTCTCTCTCTCTCTCTCTGTCTCTCTCTTGTCCTTTCTTCGAGGAGGGCTGCTTTGTCTACCCACTCTTTCTGTAAAAAGGCTTAGGGGACGAGCGTGTGTGTGTGTGTGTACAAGGTAAACGATGAGACTCAAAGTTGAACTTGGCGATTAAACCCTTGATTAAACTTCATGAGTAGACTCCCAAACTCTGTATAATGCGAGGGCTGGGCTATCGTTTTGGCCACGGGGAGTGATGTGCTGTGAAACTTAAGCGGTGTAATGTAACCTCCGGCAGAAGAACCGTTAACGACCGTAACCTTTCAGACATTACCGTAGCCTACACCTCCACACCTCCCGTCAGAGCTCCCTCTTTCCACCGGCGTTCTATATATCCTCTCCTTTCCTCTTCTTTCTCTCTCCATCTCTTTTCTGTCACTCGCTACTTCACTCCTTTTTCTCTGTCTCGCCCTGTCTCTATTTTTTTCTCTTGCTCTCTCACTCTCTCCCCATCTGTTTTCCCCTCTCCTTGTCTCTTTACCTTTTGTCTCCCCATTCTCTCTCTCCCAGGCCTGTCTCTCTCTCCCTCCCTCTCTCTCTCACTCTCTCTGTCTTTTTCTCTTTCACTCTCACTCTCTCCACCCCGCCCCCCCCCCCCCTCCACCCTTCCCTCCGTCCGTGCGCTATTCCTTCTTTTAGGCCCGTCGCTGGTGGCTGGCTGTGTCACCGGCGTTTAATAATCGCGGATGTGGCTGGGAGCGTGGCTCGGCTACAGAGGCTGATAATCAGCGCTCAAAATGGGCCTCCCGCCCTCCTTCCTATCTGTCACCGTACCAGACAGGAAACGGAGACAACCAGGCGTTTGCCTCCCACAGCGCCCACGTCCCTTCCAAAAAAACTCACCGTGCACTGACACCGGCACCGTTTTTTTATTTTTTTATTTTTTATAACACCTGCTGTTGAGACAGACAGAGAGTTTTATAAGGATGCGTTTGTGTATGTGCTTGGGTATCCACCTGCTGCTGTGGTGTCTGATTGGTCAAACTATGTGAAGTGCCCAGATGTAAATGCTGGATCAGTTGGTGGTGTACTGTACTGCATGGCTGACATGGTAATCATCTATTTTCCGTAATGCCAAGAAAATTGCTCTGATCGCTGAATTAATGACACCATATACATGCACAGTCAATGTTTGTGAATGTTAGAGAGGGTTGGGAGAACAGAAATTGGACTGTTTGAATATACACTGAAATCATTAGAGGATTTGAGTGTCTTTTTTGAGGGGGAAAGACAAGATAGATTCTTACCTCTTTTTTTCTACCCAGTTTTGTATAATTTGGTATTGTGCCTCTGGAATTGACATTGTACTACATGCCTATGTACTAGTGTGCTAATTCCACACTATATAGGTCACACAGCATTACAGCAGCTAGTTCTGATTACAGGAGAGGAATGTCTCCCACTGATCACAACTAGTAACCTGGGGTTGGAAAGTACACACATTTTTGCTGCTTTCAGATGTGGCTGTATATTGAAAAGATATACACTGCTGTGAAATCCATTCCTCATTGTATTTTCAAGGAAGTCCCTATATTTTCAATGTATTGCGGTGTATATAATTTTCAATAAGGCAAGGCAAACCGTACAGCTGTGGACTCTTGCTCATATTGAGCTAACGACCTCAAAACCCGCGCAAACCGGTTCTCTGCGCCTTTTGCCGAAAGTACCACTTTCGAGCCCATTAAGAGTGTTTTTAATCAGTTCCTTAATCATGCGATTCCTTCCGGTCTGTGTGCGTTTCGGGGTGAGCGCGCCTCACGGTATCATAACATCATATTGTGGCCCCACTAATGCGTGCGTGATTGTGAAAGCTGTGCGGGCGAGATCCGCGGCTCTGCCATGACGCCCGACCTCCTGGCTAATGGCATGCGGGCAGTCATTAGCGAAGGTGAATTTCTGACGGGTTAATTACACTTCGTTAGCGCCGGCGGCGCACGGCGGAGCCGCGCTCTGTCACACGCCGGGCCCGAAAGCGTAGAGCCCCCCCCCCCCCCCCCCCGCGCTCCTGTGGGAGGTGAGGCTCTGTCACCGCAGATCGTCGGCGGGGGGGAGCTCTGAAGTCAGCGCGCCGCGCGGTTCTTAGTCAGAGATCCCGCGCAGAGCCGGGCCGTCTCTCCGCGCCCGTCACCCAGCCGCTCTTAGTCAGAGATAATGAACAGAGTTCTGCCGTCTTCTTTTTTGTGTTCTGTCAAACGGCTCTTCTTAGAGTTCCTGGGCGATTTCGTAGAGTTCCTGGACAGAGTTCTGCCACCTCTTTTTATTCGGACATCCAGCTGTTCTTAGTTAGAGATAATGAACAGAGTTCTGCCGTCTTCTTTTTTTTGCTCTGTCAAACGGCTCTTCTTAGAGTTCCTGGGCGATTTCGTAGAGTTCCTGGACAGAGTTCTGCCATCTCTTTTTATTCGGACATCCAGCTGTTCTTAGTCAGAGATAATGAACAAAGTTCTGCCGTCTTCTTTTTTGTGTTCTGTCAAACGGCTCTTCTTAGAGTTCCTGGGCGATTTCGTAGAGTTCCTGGACAGAGTTCTGCCATCTCTTTTTATTCGGACATCCAGCTGTTCTTAGTTAGAGATAATGAACAGAGTTCTGCCGTCTTCTTTTTTGTGTTCTGCCAAACGGCTCTTCTTAGAGTTCCTGGGCGATCTCGTAGAGTTCCTGGACAGAGTTCTGCCATCTCTTTTTATTCGGACATCCAGCTGTTCTTAGTTAGAGATAATGAACAGAGTTCTGCCGTCTTTTCTTTTTTGTGTTCTGTCAAACGGCTCTTCTTAGAGTTCCTGGGCGATTTCGTAGAGTTCCTGGACAGAGTTCTGCCATCTCTTTTTATTCGGACATCCAGCTGTTCTTAGTTAGAGATAATGAACAGAGTTCTGCCGTCTTCTTTTTGTGTTCTGTCAAACGGCTCTTCCTAGAGTTCCTGGGCGATTTCGTAGAGTTCCTGGACAGAGTTCTGCCATCTCTTTTTAGTCGGACATCCAGCTGTTCTTAGTCAGAGATAATGAACAGAGTTCTGCCATCTCTTTTTATTTTGTCACCCAGTCCTTCTTAGAGTTCCTGGACAACTTCTTAGAGTTCCTGGACAGATGGTTCCTCTGCCATCTCTTTTTATTCGGTCATCCAGCTGTTCTTAGTCAGATCATGGACGGAGTTCTTTGCAGACAAGAAATGAATGGTGGCAACTTGAAACAGACTGCTTTCACCACAAATCTAATTCAGGGTCCCCATTTATTACACTTTTTATGCGACATACTGAATATTCGATTTCTCCACAAGTTCAACGCGGGCTCCTTTTGACAACTCTAGTCAAAAATCAAAAGTCAGAAACAGGCAAAATTAACATTATTGTGCTGGAAAACAAAAAAGCCATTTGAAAAACAGAAAAACGTATATCCTCTGTGATGTATAACCAGCAGCCTGAATAATAGAAATGCGCTTTGGCCCAAACTGAGGGGTCAGTCTGTTTTGCAGTTTTCCTTTTCCTGTTTTGCTCGGGGCTGCTTTTGGCTGGGTCCTCCTGTCAGACCAGCCCTGCCGAGAAGAATATTCTCATTTAGCACTTGGCTGAGTACGCAGCTCGTTTTTCTACTTTATTCCGTGCTTGCTTCCCTATCGCTTATTTACTTCAGCTAAATACATTTGTTGTGAGAACAAAAAACTGACTCATCACACTGTGACTGCTGTGGTCCAGCCTTCACCTGTCCTTTGGAAAGATTATGAACACTGTTGTGTTTGATAAGGAGAACAGGCCATTCGGCCCATCTCGGCTCCCCAGTCTAGCTAGCAGCTGTGCTCGCTCTTGTCCCAGGAGAGCTGCCAGGGTCTGCTCGGTTTTTGTTTTCAGGCAAAAATCAATTTCCCAAATCAGACCAAAGCTCGAGGTTGCGGTGACCTTTGGTTGTCTGCCTGACCAGACTGTCTAATGGCTAATGTCTGGTGTCTAATTTGACCTGTAGGAGGAAGAAGGTAGACATGTTTGCGTATGTCAGTGTACTGTATGTATTACTTTTGACTTATTCTTGTCTTGGCCTTTGATGTATGTTGATAGTGTTGCCTTCCGTGCTGGCGGCAGTGTAGTATAATGGGCAAGGAGTTGGTCTTGTAATCTGAAGGTCACAGGTTTGATTCCTGGGTAGGACACTGCCATTGTATTCTTGAGCAAGGTACTTAACCTGCATGTCTTCAGTATATATCCGGCTGTATACATGGATGCAATGTAAAATGCCATGTAAAAAGTTCTGTAAGACGCTCTGGATAAGGGAGTCTGCACAATGCCTGTAATGTACCGTAAATAAATGTGCCCACTTTTTGGGATTAATGAAGTTGTGCTACTACTTATGCTAAGTGTAATAATCTGCTGAAATTAACCAGTTGATCACCGACCAGTGAAATCCTGCCATGTTCTGCGGTCCTGCCCCTGATTTCGTGAGTCTGTCTCTGTCACAGACGCCCCCATCGTGGACCCGCCGTCGCTGGACGTGCGGTCGCCGAGCAACCTGCCGGTGACGCTGCGATGCGCGGTGCTGAAGTCGAACCCGCAGCGCGTGGCCCGCGTGTCCTGGCTGGTGAACGGGCGGGCGCTGCGCCCCGAGGCGCTCGGCACGCAGGACCCGCCGCAGCTGCGCATCGAGAACCTGCGTCCCGGCAACAACGGCACCTACGAGTGCAGCATCAACAACGGCGTGGGGAGCTCCTCCTGCATCTTTAACGTGTCCGGTAAGCCCCGCCCCGCCCCGCCCTGCCCAGCCCCGCCCCTCAATGCCCCTCAATGCCCCGCCCCGCCCTGCCCAGCCCCACCCCACAATGCCCCGCCCCACCTCTCCAGCACCCCCCCTGACCCCAACTCCCAGCCCCAGCCCACTGGACCTTGGACTCCCTGAAAAAAAGGTACATGAAAGAGCCTAAAAAGATACAAACGCTTGTCACTGGGCTGGTACCCAACAGGTATATAAAATTGTACCCCTAGCCAGCAGTACACATTTTATTTGTACCTTTTTTTTGCTTGTGAAAGTTACTTATTGCTACCCAAAATAGAACATTTGGGAAATGTATTTGTTAAAGAAGGAAAATCTACCTCCTCTGTCCCTTTATTTCTGACAGCGTGGCAAAAAAAACCTTCCAGCTGATTCGTGAAATTTCAGCAGCAGGTCTGCAGCGGGTATGATAGCATCTGTTCTGGCTTCAAATATTTTTACTAGAGTGAGTTTGACCACACTGTCTCGTGTTCGAGGCACTCTTGTCACATAGGTGCCAACCAGAGTACAGCTATTTTTTGACGGGGGGGGGGGGGGGGGGGGGGGGGGGCGGGGGGGAGGAATTGAAATGGCAAGTTAAAAGTTGTTTGGAAACCTTGTGCTCAGAATATAGCGTTGAGTACTCTCTTAGTGGCGTTGAAACAAAGAAACACCAAAAAAGAAGTCTGACCTGTCATAACAGGATATGCTGTGAGATAAATTCGGTCGGCTGTATATTCACAAGTGATTCATATTATAAAGCGCTCATTAAGTCCTCCTCTGGGTGCTTTGAGTTTAGCGTGCTCTCCACCTAAAAAGTGTTGTAAAAACGTTAATGAGGCATATTTCTGTCAGCCGATGCTTCCCTTTCCAGAGAACTGTAATACTGTGCATGCACCTTCTTACACGTATGGGGACAAATTCAGAAATATGAAAATATGCTTAAGCGCATCTGCACCTATAATTTCATTATGAACGTGTAATGTTTTTTACGGCCGAACGTTTTGCTTGTAAAATCAGCGTGTTTCTAAAATGACTCGCGCTTATTTTCTTTTTTGCTTTAGCTTGGACTTGGAAAATAAGCAGAGCGGATTTAAAAAAAAAAAAAAAAAATAGCACCCAGACCTGCGTTGCCTCTGCTGACTGATGAGCCTTTCCTGGGCGTGCTCCGCCGAACGTTCTCCTTTCTTATTGATTTCGTTCAGAAAGCCTTCTGCCGGGGCTTCTGTTTGAATGAATATGCTTAAAATAATATAGAGAACAGGCCGTTTATACGAGCCTATCAGTCTGGCCTGTCGTCACCGCTGGAACGTTCAGGCGGGTTATGGGCCGCACATTGCATGCTTTGCAGCTTTTTAAATATTTGCTGTGCTGACATCGTATGCATATTAATTTTGATCCAGGAAGTGAGCTGTATATGCTGTCTCAATGTACTTTTCCAGCAGACCTGTGGTCCAGACCTGGGTCAAATACGTATTTGTTTGGGATTCAAGTACTTTTCTGTGCTCTATTGATCTTGCCTGGTGTAACTGAACCTGTCGATATGACCAGAAGGCGGGGTTTGCATTTTTTGAGAGTATTTCGTTGGTTTCAGTACACCAGACAAGATCAACAGAGCAAAGAAAAGCATTTGAATCCAAAATAAATATGTATTCGACACAGGTCTGCTGTGGTCCTGTTTCTCTTGAGATCTGTGACATGGGAGAGTTAAAAAAAAAAAAAAAAGATTAATTTGGCTTTCAGAATGTATGTGCTGAGCCTGGGCCTTGCGTTCCTTCACAGGAGAGAAGGCCGCATTAATGAAGTCCCAGTTTATAATGCACAAAACCACAAACCCAGCTTTATCGGTAGATCTAATTACTTTCGACCGACTAGCCACTCTTCTTTTTTTACTGCAGCTCGGCCTTACAACCCAGAGTTCTACTACGATACGCCCAACCCCATACGCGTCCAAAAGGACAACAACTACTCCTACAACCTGCAGTGGACGCAGAAGGAGCCGACCGCGGTGGACCGGATTGTCGGCTACTGGATTAACTGCCAGGTGGGCGATATGAACACAACAACTGACACATCCGGGCGGGGCATCTCTCTGACGAAGACAAAGCGTCTGACACGCACCAGCCTCATTTCCAGCCTGTTGCTGATTGGCTAGGCCTACAGAGCCTCTCTCTCTCTTTCTTTCTGTCTCACACACACATACACACGCACACTTACAGAACACACACACACAGACGCAAATATGTGCACCTTGAAAAAAAAACAACATATTTATGTAATGGATAGAATCTTTTTTTTTTCCTCTCCTTTCCTCCAGTTTCCTTCTCCGTATATATTTTGCGTTCACTCTGTGTTTCTCTCTTCTTCTCCCCCTCTCCTGCTCTCCTTGGGGTGTACCTAGCATCTGTGGATTCAGTCTCCCCCTCTCTCTCTCTCTCTCTCTCTCTCCAGTCGCTGTCTCCCTTCATCTCTCTCTCACTCTCTCTCTCTCTCTCTCTCTCTCCCTCTCTCTCTGTCCCAAGTCGCTCTCTCATCTCTCGCTCGCACACAGCACACACTTTCTCCATCCCTGTTATTGACTGTTTGCGCGAGTGGAATAAGTGAAATAAATAAACGTGCGCTCTCATAATTTGGGCCGGGGGAAAAGGCTGGCCGTGTAGGGAGCGGACAGCCGATCGATCGCGGCTTGTTCTGCATTAACAAGGTTCTGTGAGCGCCCCGATCTCCCTTCTCTCTCCCGCTCCGTCTGTCCCTCTCTCTCTCTCTCTCTCCCTCCCTCCCTCCGTTTCTCCCTCTGCCACCTTCCCCCACTCTGCTTTAATTGATCACAGGAGAACCTGCAGCATAGTGTGTGGTTAGACCAGCTGTTCTCTCTTCTCCTTGACTTATCAAAACTCTCGGTCTCTAATTCGAACGCAGCCGTGTAAACACTCCTACAGCATTCTTGTTATCTCATTAAACAAGCATTTAACAAAAATAATTAATGTAATGTTTTGTTAATTTTATCATCAGTAGTTTTTTTTTTTTAGAAAAACATGCTAAATGATTTAATTGTTTTAAAGAAAGCAATAACAAATCATATTTTATCGTTCTAATGTAATGCTATTTTAAAAATAGAAAATACCAATTATGATTCCAATTATAACTATTCGTTGGAGTGCAGTGGAAACCATATCAGGAGCTCGCTGGGTTGTAATAGTTCTCAGCTCCATGCTGTAATGCCTTACTATCAAACCGTTGTTAAATGGCAGTTGCAAAATTAAATGGTACATGACAGCTTTTATCTGTCCATGCCGTGCCTGGTTACTTAGTTTTCCTCATTTGGTTTTTTATCTATGCTTCCACCAGTGCTCCACTCAAATTTCCTTTTTCTCTGCAGGTCGGATATGCATCAGATTTGTATTCGACCTGCAGAATTCCCTGTTGTACATCTGTGTGCGTGACATCACACATATGCGTGCATGTCATCACACATATGTGTGCATGACATCACACATCTGTGCGTGCAACATCACACATCTGTGTACATCAAACATTTGCTTTGAAAATGAAGCTCAACTGTGGACTGTTTTTTTTTTCTACCACTTCCTCGTGTCTACATTTTTTTTTTCTGTTGGCCAAGTCAGTTCTAGTTGATATTACCTTGAGGATGTTCTTTGAAATGAAAAGGGCGCTTTCCAATTTTATTGTAGAATGCAACTGGCTACATCACCGTGTTTCTACAGCGGCCTGTTTTGCGCTTGACGTTTTTGGAATATTTCTGTATCCATTATTTTTTAACACGTCAACAAGAAAAAAGAAGAAAAAAAAAAAAACACAAAGCGTTTCTTCCTCCCCCTGCGATGAGAAGGGAATTGAGAGCGAGCCAGACGTCGGTGTTTGCAGGTATCGTTCAGGTATCGTTCAGCCGGCCCCTAGGATGTTTCTGCTAAAACAAACTCTTCCGCTGGAAAAAAAACGTTTGTTCCCCGCGCTCGTGTATTACTGCCGGCCCGGGTGCTGCGTGCGCTCTGCCACCTCTGCTGCTGCTAGAACTCGAGAGGAATTGGAAAAAAATAAAAAATAAAAACGCCCGACCGAGACCTTTATTTGCACTCGAACAAAGACATCAGCGATTCAGAGATCTGGCCAGGAGTGAGCGAGCTAAAAAAGAAAAGAAAAGAAAAGAAAAAAAAAGAGGAAAAAGTAACTTGATGAATTATACAGAACGTAAAGATTCGTTGGGAGGGAGAGGGATTAGTAAGGTTTCTTTTTTAGGCTGAATGGCTAATCTGCCCCTGTTTATGAGCCTTAAGTACAAGTCGGCTGGGACTCTGCCATTAACAAACTGTACTCTTTTCCGTAATGCTTTAACTCCTCAACGTGTAGATTTGTTCTCAGTGGGGGGTGGAAAAAAAGGTTTGTAGACATAATGTGGGGATACTACAGATAAATGCTTTTTTTGTAGTTTGGAGATACAGCAAGTAGGAGATTAGTGTGAAGTGGGGGTGCTACCTTTTTTTACCCTATCGGCTCCAAGAACCATTCGATAGCGGCAGAGTTCTGCAGTGAGCTGTTATTCCTAAGTCCAGAAAAAGAATCTGCAGCCCAAATTTTCGGTTGTTTTTACATTTTGCCTGGTCCTGTGCCCTTTTCTGTATGAGAGGACAGCCCAAAAGTGTCCGTCAGAGCCATCAAGACATTTTCATATCACAGACTGAAAACTGCAGTCACCTTTCTTACGTCTGCACCGCTGATTTGTTTCCGTCGGCCTTGCTAAAATGTATTTGAAATGGTACTGTGTGTTTACGTGGAGTGAGGGGTTCTTCCTCAGCATCATGAGTGTCTCTTCAGTGCTATTATTAAGCCTATATAGATACATTTTGGCCTTTGCTGTGCTTTAAACTGTCATTGCTTCCACAGGGAGACCTGTGGGAACAATGAAAATGTCACCTATAATACCTTAAATGCAAATAAAATAAAATAAAATAGGGGAGCTGTGTTTGTTTTTAAATTGGTACTGCTAAATACAGCCAGTAATTAAATGATTTTAGAAGAATTCTGAAGTAACTAGTGGTGATACTTATGTTACTGACATTAAAATGTGCTTACAAACATTTCTTAACATTTTATTGATAATTAATATAACACTCCTTCCTTTTGTTTTACTTTTTCTAAGTGCTCCTGTCAATATCAATTCCCTTTTAAAAATCACAAGTGCGCATTGATTTTCAAATATATTGCAGCTTTTTTCAGTTTGAAGCATATCACCTCTCTGTTTAAAAAATCACGAACACTCCAAAGATATTTGTCTTATTCTGGAAAAAAGACTGAACTGATGCTGTTTAAAGGTTGAGGATCAATACGAATTAGCTGCATAAAATGAATATTCAAGTGCATCATGGTGAAAATGTGTTAAAGCCAAACGAACAGATCTTTATTTAGCTGAGGCTTGAGGAAAATTCCCTGTGGAGAATAAGAGTTCACTGTCTGTCGCCCTCCACCATCAGCATGATGTGCCATGCGTATATTCAAACATCTGCAAGCTCTGCCTTTGTGCATTACACATTCAAACACATGCTTACACACACACACACACTCAAGCAATACAGTCATATGCACGCACACCACACATATACAAACGCACACTCTCAAGCATGTACAGTCATGTGCACGCACAGACGCACACACACACACACTCTCGCACACTCACGCACACACACTCTCTCTCTCACACACACATACCCACAGACACACACACTCTCTCCCTCTCACACACACACACACACACTCTCTCTCACACACACACACACACACACACACACACAGTCATATATAATCACACTGCAGGCCTCCCTGCCTTGCTCCTCCCACACACACAGGCCTGCGGTCCAGTCACTTCAGCGGTAACGTGTCATTATCTCCCGCCGCTCGCCATTACCGCCTCCCCCCCCGTTACTGCGACGCTCCCATCCCCCCCCCCCCCCCCTCGGCTATCTGTGTTCCGCGGTGGGGGCCTCTAAGTGAAACGCCCGCCGCCGTGAGTCAATCTGCCCTGACTCCCCGACCACTTTGCGGGGGTACGCGCATGAAGGGGGCGGGGAGGGGGGGAGGGGGGTGTCCCCGTGCCGTCCCAGCACGCCTGATGACCTCACGCCATCCCCGCGTCGCCGCCCAGCTGGGCACACAAGCGAGGCCACGTTGAGCCAGGCGGAGGTGAAGAGGCAGAGCCTGGGCTGAAGCCTATATATAGAGGTGTGCTACGGATAGCGCCCCCCCCCCCGGTGCCAGGGCTAGGCTAACACCGCCGCCGGCCTCTCTCCCTCTCTCCCCTGCCCCCTATCCTCCCGTCTCGGGGGGAGAGATGGAGAGGGGAGCGCGTATGTGCCGGAGGGGGAAACAGAGAGGTGTGGAAGTTACGGTGGTAGGGTGCGCTCTTCGAAAAAAAAAAAGGTATGAAAACGTACTTAAAAAAAAAAGGTGGAAACCCTCTACACTGGGGTGGCACTCTGTGGGCCCATAAAAATGTACCCCTAGCCAGTAATGCGTAATACATATGTAGCTTTTTAAGCTCGCAAGCGGTACTTATTAGTACCCAAATAGAGTCATAATTACACATTTCAGGGTACACTTGGGAAATTTGTTCCTTTAAGAACAAATATGTACCACCAGCTTCTGCTGCTGGTCGGGGCGATGATGATTACGAGGATGATAATGGAGGCCATGATGATGATTATAAAGGTGGCCACTGCAATTGTAGTATCGTTTCTGCTGTATTTTTATGATTATAGATAAAGAGCATGTTTGAGTTGTTTTGTCATATTCTGCATATTGAAGATTCTCTTGTGGATCTTGCAGATGAAGTATTGTCAGATCAGAATCAAGCAGGCAAGCAATACACTCCAGAATCACACATACACACACACACACACACGCACTCTCACACACACACACACACACACACACACACACACACACACACACGCACACACTCACAAACCAGCACATACTGTATAAGCATCAGTGCGCGTACAGCGGCTAGCAAACATGCACAGATACACATCCTGCTCTCCATCCTTCTGCACTGCTGCACCCTGGTCTCAGAGACCCCCAGAGAAATGCTCCTTTCCACCCGTATTATTGGAAAACCTTTTTTTAGATCACGGCTGATTTATGAAATGGCCATAAACAATAGATGAAAATGTGTCACGTTCGGGAGAACAGCTTGTTTAAGATACACAGCGCGCTACATTTATCTTTAAAAAAAAATAAAAAATAAAAATAACAGTCCCTGTTTTCTGTTTCCCACTTATAAAGAAACAAAATGGAGGTTGCTCTTGTGCATGACTGGGTGCTGTACCAAACTTTTCCCGCTCAGTCAACTGTTCTCTTGATTATGTGGGGAAATGTTCAGCTTGTGTCTCCTCACCGGCTCCTGTACGTTGCATCTCTACCAGACCTGGGTCAAATACGTATTTGTTCTGGATTCAGATATTTTCTCTGCGCTCTATTGATCTTGCCTGGTGCCAATATGACCAGAAGGCGGGGTTTGCACTTTCTGAGAGTATTTTCATTGGTTCCAATGTGCTCTACACATGCAAAAGAAAATGTCCTAAGGACAGATGGTATGAACGGGTTGCGATATTCAGTGGAAAAAGGGGGAAGTAGAGGAAAGAGAGCCTTTTGCTATTGCTTTTTTTTTTTTTGCTATTCACCAAACATTTAGTAAATTCAACACATAACTCCCTGAGCTTTTAAAGCGCTGTCTAGCTACTCTGAAACACAAGACGGAGAAAGAGGTATTGCACATACAGGCTGGTAATCGCACAGAAACAAGGTGTTTGGAAATGTCCCCCACTGCTCACGGGGCTGCGTGCAGGTTCTGCTCCAAGAAATATTTGTTTGAAAATCAAAGACTTTCTTCTCGTGGGTTATAATGCTATAACCCGAAATGAATAAACGTTCCTACTTTTTGTTAGTGTAAGTGCTTTTCAGAAACACGTTTTAGCAAGACAGCGAGCGCCAAAACGATCTTGCCAAACCGCGTTTGTAAAGACCTAGCACAGTTTTTAGTAGGTCAAATGTTGAGTGAATCCAAGCCTCCGATCGTTGGGGACCTGGGGCTTTCTCATTTTTCTGTACTTGGCGTGATGATCCTCAGGTTTTTAAGGACACCAAAAAGCAGAAGTTGGAAGAACAAACACTTTCCTTGGCTTAGTTGCCGTCTCTGTTTCCTGGACAAAGCTACACCATCTGACTCCTTTTCCACAACCCGTGTTAGCAGAGATGTCAGGGCATAGTCTCATATTCATGTGAGGATGTTTTTTTTTTTTTTATGCAGAAAGTTTTTAATACACATAATAGCTTGCCAGATCATGCAGTAGAAAGTGAGACCTTTGGGCTGTGTGCTAAGTAAGCTTTAGGCTTTGGTGAAAATGGGAAAAAAAGGCCTTTATTTTATCAATCACCCATTATTGAAGATATGTCTATAGCATTAGAATGTGGGCCTCCATCTCTGTGGCGTGTGTTGACCTGTGCCTCCATCTCTTGGACTGTTACTCTGCACTAGGTGTACCCCCTTATTTTGGGCGTGTCCCCCAGGAGTCCCTCGTGTGACCAAAGC
>NC_049201.1:6489525-6554525 GCF_013347855.1 Anguilla anguilla
ATTTCTCTTGTACCTGTGTGTTCCCCCCTCCCGGTAACTCCATCTAGTTTGCACACATCTTCATATGGATTCTAATGGCCGATATGAACACATAACTTGAAGGCACAAATATTGTGGACAGCTAACATCTAACATCTCATCCAAAATCATGGGCAATAATGTGGAGTTGGTCCACCCAGCTGCTGTAACAACTTCCACTCTTCTGGGAAGGTTTTATACTAGATGTTTGAACATTGCTACAGGGATTTGCTTCCATTCGTTCAGAAGAGCATTGGTGCTGGGCACTGATTGGGTGATTATGCCTGGCTTGCATTTGGATTTCCAATTTATCTCAAAGGTGTTGGATGGGGTCAGGGCTCTGTGCAGGCCAGTAAATTTCTTCAACACCGATCTTTATGATACCATTTCTGTATGGATCTCGCTGTGTGCTCGGGGGCATTGTTATGTTGAAACAGGAAAGGACCATCCCCAAACTGTTAGGGAAGCACAGAATCATCTAGAATGCCATTGTAGGCTGTAGTAGTAAGATTTGCCTTCACTGGAACTAAGGGGCCTAACCCAAACCATAAAAACAGCCTCAGACCAAGGAGGTGTCCAGAAACTTTTGGTAATATAGTGTAAGTTATATCAAAAGTAGCACATGCATGTAATGTTAAAAATGACTCACTTTGGCCTGTCCTCAACCAACCTCCTCAAAGCCATATTCATTTCAAAATATGAATGAATGGTTTGTGGGCTAGAGAACTCAAATCCACTGTTGTCAGAGTCAGTGGATTTTAAAAATGTATATCATTACCTTAAAGGGGTTTTTGAAAAAAACAGAAACAGCTGGGCCATTTTCACGGGCGTAATTTCTCCATGCGTCATGTTTATATCACATTTTGGAACCGTATTGCTGTTTTCGTCTTTCAAAAACAAATATGTTTTTTGCAAAAGGTTAAAAAGTTGCAGCGCGGGATTTTGTCCCCCTCCCCCCCGTTGTGATGTGATGATGTCATCAGTGCGCGACAGTGTAATGACGTGAACACATAGCCGTAAGGATGGGTGTGGACATTCCTGTCTCTTTTTTTTAAATGTCTGATGCTGTCTTCCTCCCTTCAAGCCCTTGTATGATTTCCTGTTCGGTGTCTCTCCGGTAGCATTAGTGTGTCCTGACCCCCAAACTGTCTGCAGCATGCATAATGCCTGAACATTCACTGACGCCTACATGGTGTGCTTTCCCTGTTCATAGCGTAATCACTCACATTTAACTGTCCCCAATGTTAATATATTCACAGTATATGCAATACATGAACATTTGCAGACCACCAAAGTGTCTGTACACAGTACAACACGTACATGACCATTTACTGACCTCCAAAGTGAGTCTGTTTACAGCAGTGGTCTCCAACCCTGGTCCTGGAGAGCTACAGGGTCTGCTGGTTTTCATAGTGACTCTGCACTTCATGAATCAATTAGAGCAGTTGATTACACAGTTAAGTCAACTCACCTGGTGTCTTGGGTCTCAATTGGGTGCTGATATTAAGGTTTAAACAAAAACCAGCAGACCCTGTAGCTCTCCAGGACCAGGGTTGGAGACCACTGGCTTACAGTATACTCACTCATTTACTGACCCTCAAAGTGAATCTGTTCACAGTATACGCACTACATGAAACCTTCACAAATCCCCAAAGGGTTTGGTCACAATACAACCAGTATATGACCATTTACTGACCTCCAAAGTGAGTCTGTTTACAGTACTGTTACTACGTAGACATTCACTGACCCCCCAGTTGTATCGGTTCACAGTATCCTTACTGTGTGGATATTTACAGACCACCAAATGTATCTGTTCACTTACAGACCAGGAAATTTATCAGTTGACAGTATCCTCCCTGTAGGGACATTTACAGACCAAGAAAATGTATCTGGTTGGCAGTATCCTTACTGAATGGATATTTACAGACCCCAAAAATGTATCTATTCACATTATCCTTACTTACATGTACTGACCGCTGAAGTGTGTGTGTCCTCAGGGTACTACATGTACATCGAGGCCTCCCGGCCCAGGCAGCCACTGGACACCGCACGTCTGCTGTCCCCGCTCTACAACGTCACCTCCAAGGGCCCCAAGGGCTCTAACCGCATGCCCTACTGCATCTCCTTCTACTACCACATGCGTGGGAAGCACATCGGTGAGTACCTGCGCGTCCATAGTGCTAAGCTCCACCCCCTGTCCATCCCGGGTAAGGCGCTCAGCCTCCCTTTTCGCTAAGCCCCTCCCGCGCTCTGCCGAGCCCCTCCCCCTCGCCGTGGAGACGTCCAATCCGAACATCTGAGGCCTGTCGCGCCCTTAGCGTGGACCCGGCTCTCCAGTCTGGCTGGGCTCTCGGTTTACCTGATTAATTCCTCGCATAAATGTATGCTAAACGAGCTGAGAGCAATTCAGAGCCTCCAATTAATTAACGGCGGTTTGCCAATCATGTCCTTTAGTGCCTGGGCTGAGTACGAATGGGCGTAACCCCTGGGAGCTCCGGGCATTCTTTTTTTTTTACAGGCAGGGCAGAGCTCTGGACTCTGTCCCGGAAAGGTCACGGGTTCGAGTTCCCGAGCGGGCAGGTGAGAACAGATCGCTGCAGCCAAAGCAATTAAAAATAAAAAAAAATAAAAATTAAAAAAAACGGAAAGCCTTGCTTAGAGGTTTTAACTTTCGGAGTCGTTTCGGATGAATTAGTCATTCGGAATCCGGCGGGGGGACTGAAAAAAAAAAAGAGGAAAAAAAAAGAGAGGGAAAAAAAGAGAGGGAAAGTCAGTAAATGACATCTGCTTGGTCTCTGCGGTGTGGTTGGGAGGAAACGGCTCATTTGATCCGCCCGTTTGACACACGAGTCGTAAACATGCAGCGAGGGGCGCTCCCCTCGCCCCCCCCCCCCCTTCCCTCCCCCCCTCGCCCCCCCTCCCCAGAGCGAGCGGCGCGCATCTGTCGCTCTTAGCATCTGATCGAGTGACCCTGCAGGCTGGTTACCACCACCGCCCCCCCCCCTTCCCAAATCTCCCTAGACCCCCCCCTCACTACCCACTTCTCTGTCCCAGCTGCTGCTGCTGCTGCCCTAACAACCACCACCACCCCCCCAACCCTTCCACACGCACAGACACATACACACACATACATCAATCATGCACACACACTCACATCACACACACACACACACACACACAGCACGTGCTCTTCAATATTTCATGGGCAGCTTGATGGCAGACTGAACCACCCCCCACATCCCCACCCCCCTGCCAGCCCCCACCAGAGGAGGGGACGCACATGTGGCGCTTCAGCCTGTTCACTCCTGACACATGTGGACTTCCTGCGTTCCTCTTTAATCAGGTCGCCGTGTGTCTGACCGCTCAGTGCCCTGGGTCGCCGTGCTTATGGGCCTCCTCTCCAATCCGAGCACAGCTTCTCGCTGTCCGTCCCGCCCAGGCTAATGCTAACAAGCTATAGCGCTGAGCCGCTCGACTCCGGGTCCTGCGGGCCGCGGCGCCTGCAGGTATTTGCTCTAGCCGTGTACTACACCACCTGGCTTCGCTAATTATTTTTGCCTCCTTGGTCCGGGAAGTAAGCTCGTTGGAGAAATCAGGTGGTGTAGTACACGGTTGGAGTAAAATACCTGCAGACGCTCCGGCCTGCAGGACCTGGAGCTGGGCAGCTCCGCTGTGGAATTAGACGGCTGTTTCGGCATCTTGGTGCTTTGGTGCTTACGCGTCATCGTAGAATCTGTCTGTCAGAAAGGTTCGCAGAGGAGGCGAAAGGTAGTCCAGGCAAAGATAGAGGCGAAACAGCCAAGATGCAGCTGCGGAAGAGCGTGGGCGTGCCTGTGAAACGCCGGTGTGATTGAGCCGAGGGTAAAGACCGGTTTTACAAGGCGTCCGTCCTCTCCCTCGCAAAAGCCCGCTGTCAATCTTCCTTTTTTATTGTTGGGTGGGAGGAGCTGGCCCTGCTCCGGTGGGGTACGCGAGGCTCTCCGCGCCTGGTGGGGGCGGGCGGGCCGGCGGGCGGGCGGGGAGGGAGGGGTGGCGGGGGTTGGGGGGGGGGGCTTGCAGACTGTAGAGGGCGATGATTGATGGCGCCTCCGGATGCGATCAGTCACTCGTGAGGCGGTTCATCATCGGCCGGACTATCAGACAGCTTTATCGAGTGAGCGGATTTCGCCGCCCGCGCGCACGTCTCGCGCGTTCCGTGATTTATTGCGCCCGTGGGGGCGGCTCGGGCGCGGTCCGCGCGCACGCACGCGCTCCCGGCTTTACGGAGCACGCCCAGGCGGCGCCGCGCGGGTGACGCGCCCACGCCCACTGCGCCATGCGACGCGCCCACCTGCGCGACCCGGCATGGCCTGGGACAGGGACGCACAAAACACGTGTACCGCGTGGCGGGGGTCATGTGTGTGAGTGAGTGAGTCACATGGGGGTCATGTGGGGGTCGTGTGTGTGAGTGAGTGAGTCACATGGGGGTCATGTGGGGGTCATGTGTGTGAGTGAGTGAGTCACATGGGGGTCATGTGGGGGTCATGTGTGTGAGTGAGTGATTCACATGGGGGTCATGTGGGGGTCATGTGTGTGAGTGAGTGAGTCACATGGGGGTCATGTGGGGGTCATGTGTGTGAGTGAGTGAGTCACATGGGGGTCATGTGTGTGAGTGAGTGAGTCACATGGGGGTCATGTGGGGGTCATGTGTGTGAGTGAGTGAGTCACATGGGGGTCATGTGGGGGTCATGTGTGTGAGTGAGTGAGTCACATGGGGGTCATGTGGGGGTCATGCAGGTGTCAGAAGAGATTAGGGTTGATACATGAATACAATACAATACATGTGGGGGGGGGTGGGTGGTGAATGTACGTAGCGATACGGACAGGGTTTTGTACGTTTTGGCCCGTGAATTACCCCTGTGCTGTTTACTCTCTATGGTGTTTTGGCCTGATTAACGTCCTGCCCAGATCCAAACAGGCCGTTGTGCACCTGGATGTGTTTCAAAGATAGCTGCCAAGATTTTCACTTCCGTCACCTTTGGTGTATTGATGAGTTTGGCTCAAGGCTCTTTTATGAAGGAATGCTTTATTAATCTTGCCTGCTATTCAGTAGGCTGTGGGCAGACATGGGATCTTAATTAAAATAAAAATCGAAAAGCAAAGACCATTCATCAAAATCCCTCACCCCCCCCCCTCCTTGGAGGTAGGAAGGGTCTTGAATGTGATGCAAGAAATCCCAAAAAAAGATTGTTATTTTTTTGTTGTTGTTGTCATTAAGAAGGCCAACGTGAGAAGCCTGGATCTGTCTACAAGAGCAATAAAATGGATGCACATAAAAGTGTTCAGTGTAAAATCAACTCTGAGCAAGTATTTCTGACACTAATGGAGTACATATTGTCCCTGCTCTGTTCAACTCAGTAACTCTAAAAGCCATTAGAGTTAATTTGACGCAAGGGATTTTAGCTGTGTGCCCTCTCCTCGACCCCCCCCCCCCCCCCGCTTCTCTTCCACTCAAACTCTGTCCCTTAGGCGATTGCCCCAAAGTCACTTGCAGACCCCCTCGTGGGGATCGCTGGGACCCCCAGAACGACACAGAGCCGGCTTTCTAGAATGAGCGATGCACACCGCCCTTCGCTTTTTTCCATCTCGCCGCCTGACCTCCTGTCCTTTCCCGCACCGCCGACTGACGCCGCCCGCGGGCTAATATTAGCTAAGCTGAAACGGTTGGGGCTAATCTGCTAAGTGACCGGGGCCGGCGTTTGACGGGCGCTGTACAGACGCCACCGTAAACAGGATCCACATCTGCTCCCGCCCAATTATACACCGTCCTGCTGGGAGACGCGCGTCCCCATTAGAAATGTACAAGACGCTCTGCGCAGTTCAGCAAAGGCATTAAACAACATTTAATGAGCTTTGGTCCCGTTAAACGATGTTTTGACAGGCCTGGTTTTGCTGGGAAGATGGCCGCGGGGCTCGCAGTGAGTCATCACGCCGTTCATCCCCCTTATTAATCACCGTCAGGCTCGTTGGGGCCTAATTGCACCTAGCCGCTGTCTCTCCTCCATTCAACGAGGCCACTGAATCTTCACACTTTCAGAATAATTCTTTAACACCGAGTTCGCTATTAAATCCTTATCGGGCGCGTATTGAGTGCTGCTTCAACTTCCATTATGACAAGGACTTTGCTTGGTGTCTCTTTTTTTTTTTTTTTTGCTCTTTGAAGGACGTGGTCAAGCCTGGCGAAACACACGGCTAGCTCTGGAGTGTCAGGTGAACTTCCTGTCCGTATGAAATAATGTATGTGGTCCTGTGGTTTCTTAGTTGTTTTGACTCTGGTGAAGACGCAGTAGCGTCGAAACGTTGGTCGTGTTTGTATAGTAAATATTTAAAAGAAGATCTGTGTGCTCCAGTACCTTTCTCTGGGTAAGTCCTTTTAAATGAAGTTATCCAGAGTGTCTTTGCTAGCCAGCTAGAGGCTCTGTGTGATGTTGCCGTACTCTGAGGGCAGTTGAGAGGTGGGCGAATGTGGAATGATGTCATAGTGACTGTGGGAAAAGAAAAGTTTGACTCGCAAACAGTGAGTGAGTGAGAGTGAGTGGGAGAGAGAAAGGGTGAGAGAAACAAAAGAGAGAGAGAAAGAGAGAGAGGGAGTGGGAGAAAGAAAGGGAGCGAGAGAAGAAAAAGGGAGAAGGGAGTATGGGAGAAGAGAGGTGCGACATTACTGATTGGGCTTAAGAAGCATGAGAGAGGGGGAAATTGAGAGAGGTGTCAGAAGGCCTTCTCCACCCTGATACCCATTCCCCTCTTCCCCATCTTCCCCTATCTAATCTATATCCCCCGATCCCAAAAAATAAACCTTTCTCCATGTTCCCTTCCTGAAGTTAATTCTAGGCACAAAGGATTACCGATTGCCCAGGTGTCATGAACTGGCCATTGCATTCTCATTAATCGCTACGTGAGATGTTGGAGGATCTACAGCCTTTTTTCATTTGCACTCATTCTAAGTCACGCTTTCGATAAGAGCATCGGCTAAAATGGCTGAACTATAAGGGTAATGTACATGTAAGGACAGCGGACTGAAACGCGCGTTGGTGAGCGCTTACCGAATCGGCCGAGCTCAGCCGGTACTCCCACCCGAGTGACCCCCACCCCCGGGCCGGGCCTGTTCCCTCCCAGGCGGGGGCCGTTTGTGCCGCAGCCCCCACTTTGACGGACTCCGTGATTTCGGCAGTCGGTCGACCTTTTCCGCGAAGCCTGGCGGCGGGCGGAGGTTCAGTCGTCGGCGTTCTGAAAAGACCACCTGGGGCAGCCGTGTGGAGCGAGCGAGCGAGCGAGCGAGCGAGCGAGCGGAGGGCGGGGGGGGGGGGGGGGGGGGGGGGGGGGGGGGGAGGGGGGGCGGGGGGGGGGGGGGGGGGGGGGGTGGGGGGCGTCCGGCGCCGGGGGGGGGGCACGCCGCGGTGTGGGCAGCGCTTTAACACTCACGCTGGGCTCACGCGCTCAGCCCCCAGGCCTCCCGCGGGGACGTTGCGTCTGCATTGCAGTCATTCGGCGGACGCTGTTCTCGCCTGGTCGGCAAACAGTGAGCGGAGAACAGAACAGGTCGAGAGAAAGTACCTCACATTGGGCCTCAGCACCCCAGCTACACCCCTGCCCCTGCACAATTACTGCACAGTTTTTCTTTTCAGGACCACTGTCCAGTCAGGGCCCTTGGAAATTTTCCTAACCAAAACCCCCCCACCCCAATGATTGTGCCCCTGGTGGAGGACCTCCTGTGATGCTGGCATTGTGCTGCCCCCTAAAACTCATTCAGAGCCCCCCCCCCACCCCCCCCCCCCGTCCTTCCCTCTTCTCTTCTCCCACAATGTCCACGATCACTGCAGGTCTTCTTTAGCTGGATAAAATAAAGCCCACTAATAATGAGAAAATTGTGTGAATCTCACAAACAAGAAAGTTATGCAAATCTTAAATGTATATATAAAAAGAATATTTTTTAACGTGATTACATATTAAAACTACTATTTACATATTAAATACATCTTTAAAATATGCTTAGTATCTGTACAAATATCCAAGAATACATAACATACGTATCTCATGTATGTAACGTAGTGTCCCGCTTTAGTGTTTTATTGTTTAGTATTTCCAAGAGAAGTGCTTTTTTTAATATGTCTTATCCAGAGCGTCAGCCTTGAATTGACTCTGTTGTTCCAGCAATTAGCAAACTCTGTACATTGTGTGTTCACTGTCATCACTTGGCTAACTAGCTAGTTAAGCTTCTAATTGGCTATTTACACAGGAAGCATGATGTTTGATTGCCACTCTGGAAAGTGCAATAATTTTTAACAATCGGAAATAACTTAGACTCTTCCAGTTGTCACATTGTCACATTGATTTTTTGTTATGAGGCGCCGTTGATGATTTCATCAATAATTTCCCTCTGTGTCTGTCCTCTGTAGAGGCGCTATCGTTCTATCCACCTCCTCCCATAAACAACCATTAGACTGCGGTGCAGATTACTGTGGGTTTAAATCTCTCATTTTGTACCATAAAGAAAAGTATTTCACTGGAAATGCCTGAGTAACCCCCACTCCCTCAACACCCCCCCCCCCCCCCCCCCCCCCCCCCCCCCCCCCCCCCCCCAGCTGAATAAATAGGTACCATTTAGAAGTGACGTGAAATCACCTCCCGCCAGCTATACAGATTTATCATGTGACAGGTGGGTTGTTGACTGCAATAACTCCACCCCCCCCGCCCCCATCCCAAAAAAAATAATTAATGGGGCTGGGGGTGCTGTGGTCATTTGGTTGTTCTGTGCCTGAGTGTTTTTATTTTCAGGATGTGGGGGAGTGGGGGGTAGGGGTAGGGGGAGGTGCTGATAGAGCGGTATCCTTCTCTAGCTTTCTCTTGTAGCCTGACATTTTTAAGAAGACATGTTTTGCATTGCTGTGACTGGATCAATAAATCTTTAACCGCACGCTTCTCTTCCTTTGGAGAGAAGGAGGGAAGAAAAAAAGAAAAGAAGAAAGAGATCTCTCTCAAGTTTTGGCCTGTCATCGCCCAAGTAGGCGGTTGAAAAACCTTGAAGGGCGACTGCTGGGTGCGAGTAAATAAAGAATTAGAGAGCAATTTGTTTAGATGTTTAAATAATAGATGTTTTACCATGAGATACGGGAAGAGGCCCAGAACTAGACTACTGGTTAGATGCAGACAGACAGACGGACATCCTCTCTCTCTTCTCCCTGCGGATTCCTTCACTCCTTCTGCGCTCTGGGTTCGCCAAGTTCCTTAGTCATGTGATCACAGAGACCGTAGCTATTGGCTGAAACTCAACACCTGAATCATGGCTCAGAATGCAGCACACATTCCACGGCAAGGTTTGTTGGGACCCTTGAGGACCCCCCCCTGACCTTTGGGCCCCTGGGCCTGGGGCCTACAGGCCCATTCGGTAATCCAAACTCGGTGGCCCCGGTGCCGTGTCTCAGTGCGTTTCTTTAAAAAGTGAAGAGGAACCCCATGCTGAGCACAGGCCCAAGCCTTGCTCTCAGCGGGAGCCAGCATACTGTGCCACGCGCGCGGGTGGCCGCGTGTGTGGGTCGGCGAGGATGAGGTGTTCTGAATGCGTGGCGCGGCTCTCTCGCCGTCTGTGCGCCATCACGGAGAAGGACCCGTTCCAGGCCTGGAGCCTTCCGCCCGTCATTTCAAAGTGCGATGATGAAGTGCTCGTCCTGTTTCGTTACGTGCGTGTCCTCCAACTCGAGCACTGTACCTCTCGGCAGGCATCCTTGTCTTTTCTCTCTCTGCCCTGCTCTCTCTCTCGTTCTCTCGCTCTTCTCTCTCTCTCTCCTGTAGTTCCACTGGGCCGCTGTCTTCAACATCCTTCTCACCTTGTCTCTCTCTCTCCTACCTCTCCATCTCTCTCCCCTGCTATCTCGCTCTCTCTCGCGTTCTCTCCCTCCGTCTGTCCCTCTCTCTCACCAGTTGCCCCTCTGTTCCTCTGTCTTCTCTCAGCCCTTTAGCAGGGTCCATTAGCCGCGTCTCCCTGGGTTTCTATCCGGCCCACACCTTGCTTGTGTCACTCGGCGGACGCCTGCGGCCATTTTGGCTCATGGCTCAGTCTTTACCGTACACCCACCACGTGAATCATTTATCCGGTGGGGTTTTCAAGGGGGAACAATCCAGGCGCATGAGCTGGGTCAAAGGTGCAGGAACACCAGCAGCAGTAGCAGCAGTATCTTCTACTACTGGAGGTTCACCCAAGATAAGATTAAGACCTGGTCCAGTGATTTAGAGGTTCACTCTGGTTCCCTTAGTGCTCCTAAGCTGCACCTTATCCATTCACGCCTCTACCCCCCCCCCCCCACCCTGCCCCCCCCCCCCCCCCCCCCCCCCATTGAGTCTGGTTCCTCCCCTAAGACTCTGTGAATCGTGTGATTTATTATGTATCGTATTTTACTAATGCCGGCTGCTGTCTCGGACCGGGTCTCTCTCTCTTTAAAAAGAGAGTGTCTGTGTCTCCACGGGTCTCCTGGTTATGTAAAGGTTAACTAAGCAAAGAAAATGGGTCCCTGTAAGACTTTCTCCTCCGCCACCTCGGGAGGTCTTCCGTGCCCACCGTCACCCTGGGTACTCGCGTTCGCCGGCGACGCGACGCGACGTCAAGCCGGGCGGCTCCGCGAAAGCGAATTGAGACAAATGTTTTGCAAAACGCTCTACGTAAACACATTATAATTCCATGATTTGATTTGCGATCCATTACTCATTTGTTTCTTCGTTCGTTCTCCCCCCCCCCCCCCTTTTCTTTCATCTCTGGCTACATTACCTTGATTGCGGGGAGAGCGGTGGCTATTCCCCACACACTGTTTACTGAAGGCTGCGGTCGTGAAGCTCTATAATAAGGAGGGCATCACTCATCTTAATATTGACTGCAGAGCAATTTGCCGGCGCCTAATAATAGCTCGTGCCCAATCTCCTGTTTATTAAGTTATTAATGGCCTCATTATCCTTTTTTTTCCCTCCCGAACCAGGAAGTCATCAACACGCCAATGCGCATTTGCTGAAATGGCTTTGTGGTATTTGAGCCACAATTAAGAGCCACTTATTTTTTAACTTAACTTCAATCGGTTAAAAAAAAAAAAAACAAACAAACAAAAAAAAAATGCATGGATTAGCTGTAGCTAGTGGTCGGTTGCGTTTGAAAAGTCTGAGGGTCATTTGTTTGTTTGAACTTGCTGTGGCTTTAGGGTGTCTCGGCTCCCTGAGTTGGGTGTTTTCTGTGGGTAAAAATACCCGTTGCACGAGGCTAGTCGCACAGGACCAGGGGCTTTTGAAGAATTAGTTTTGCGTGTGTTGAACCTGTCCTTAGATTGCAACTCACAGAGTCCATAGGAGTTTAGGTATGGCTGGCCATTATGGGGTTCAGTCCACTGAGGTCTGGATCACCGCTATTGAACTTAGTCACGTGACATATTCACTTGATCACTAATGGGCATGACATCACCCATTCGAAACTGAGGCCAGGGTCGATCCACTGAAATACGTATTCTCAGAGCAAGTCTTGAGAATGTTCTTACACCTTGAATTTGATTCTTACCTGGTAGTGTCAATCCGTAAAGATGCTATGAGCCGCTTGCGGCAGTGCGTTGTGAAAAGGTGTGATTTGTGTTGTTCCTAGGAAAGCCGTGTGCCTCTTGTGAATTCACGCACCGACACGCACGCCAAACACAGATACTGTTTGTGGGTTGCGTATATTTGTATGTGTACATTGTACCACAAACTTATGAATCCTTGCTTTATTCTTTCAATACTTGAGAGCTTTTTTTTAACACCGAAGATTGTCATGAATATGTACCCCTGTGGCAATAAGGGTATTACTGTTTCACCAGGGATAGAGCGAACTTTGATGTTACTTTCACATTACATTACATTACATTACAGGCATTTGGCAGACGCTCTTATCCAGAGCGACGTACAACAAAGTGTATATATGAACCGGAGAGCAGTCCCTCTAATTAGAGAGTAAGCTGGACATCAGACAGCAATGGAAGAAGAGCAATGGTGATTGGTAGCTACTTTCTGGGTCCCTGATGGTGTCCAGGCAGTATTACCAATAGGCATCCACCAAAGCACAGTTGGCGTGGTTCTATTGGTTGTAACCGGTGTGCTCTGTGATTGGTGGAGCTCCTCTGGCTCCTCTGTGTGGAATGGTGATGACAACCGCATCCTAGCCTTATTCTATTATCCCAGTGTTCCATTTTGAGTGACCAGGAGGTCAGGAGGTTAAACATCACTTCAATTCTGTCACTCAAGCCGGGACTGAATGCAAGCCTGTATGGATTTCAACCCAGGCTTTTTTTTTGCCAGGCATGCAGTGCCTCAATGTGAATGAATGAATCAGTTAATTAGTTAATAAAGATGAAGGAAACAGTGACAGGGGGAAACACAGCAGGTGGGGTTGGGGGGGGGGGGTATGCATCCTCTGAACACGCTTACGAGCCGTGACTTCAGACAGTCTCTCTCAGGCTCTCTCTCTCTCTCTCTCTCTCTCTCTCTCTCAGGCTCTCTCAGGCTCTCTCTCTCTCTCTCTCTCTCTCTCTCTCTCTCGTGTGTGAAGGACAGGAGAGCCTCAGAAATGCGTGGCAGTGGCGGCGGGTTTGGCGTGCGTTCCGTTCGGTGCGCGTGAGGGCGGGAGGCGCGTGAGGGCGGGAGGCAGATTGGCAGCATAATGTGCGATGCGCGTGTGGGCGGGAGTTTCGCGCGTATGTGTGTGTGTGTGTCACGGGAAAACAGTGACAGAAGCGCCAGATGGTAGCGAGCGGAGCGGAGTTTGCGTCCCACTTAAAAAACTTGACCACGTCATGACCCACAGTCACCGAATTCAGCTATGCTTAGTTGCTCTTTTCCAGAAAAGATAGATAGTTAAGATAAGATAGATAGTTAGTTTATTGTCGTTCCTTCTCCTTACAGGTTATGCAAAGAGTAGAACGAAATATAGTGCCCCCCGGGGCCATAGTGCAATACTTAAAAACAGAAAAGATTAAACAAGCAGTAAAAACAACGCAATAAAAACAGAACGTACAATAATAAAAGCAGCAAACTTAAAAACTTCACTTAAGATGAAGTGTAAAAACAGCAGACTGTCTGACCGTTAAAGTGCTGAAGTGCTTATGTAAGTCGATGATGATAAAATGATACTTATTGTGTCTCTTGTTCGGTCCAAACACATTACTGTTCCATCCATCCCATCATCCATCCATCCATCCATCCATCCATCCATCTATCCATCCATCCATCCATCCATCCATCCATCCATCCATCCATCCATTCATCCATCCATCCATCCATCCATCCATTCATCCATCCATGCGGCCCGTTACTGTTGTTCTCCGTGTACAAGGCAGTTAGAATTCTTCTCAAACGGCATTTCCCTCAAGACGCTTTTTTGCTTCCCCCCTCGATTTTGGCCGCATAAAATCATAAGTGATTGGCCGTGCCATTGCTGCGATGGCCTGGATTTGCGTGAGTGTGTGTTGGGGGGGGTAGGGGGGGTAGGGGGGCGGTTCCGGGGGGGGGGGGGGGGGGTGGTTTCGTCGCATGCTAGGTGCCCGCTTGGCGCGCGCGGCTCCCGAGGCCAGCTGCCTCATCCTTTTCCGCGGCGGTAATAAACCAGCTGAGCTGTGCTGCCACCGCGTCTGAGGCCTGCACAGCTGGCAGGGCCAGATTGCACACACCTGACCGACCGGCGGAAACTGCTCCTGAGCGGCCCAACGGGGAATAGCATGCTCCATTTTAAACTCCTAACTGACTGGGGCTCCGCTTGCCGTCAGTACCTGGCGTGTGCTATATAACGTACACTATATGTGGCATAATAATGTCATACTCATAATGGGATTATGAGTCACCTGATCATCCTGAGAAACTGCGAGTGGACGGTGACTATTTCTGCATTATTTATGCGGTGCGATTATGAATATGAATGAGGGGAGATTAAGAGTTGGGCTCCAGGGATGCACCTGGAATGTGTGATTTTATTCTTGATATATGACCCACATCTCTAGCTGTGGCTGCGGTGTGGCCTCTTGTCTTCTCAGCGGAAAGCGCTTGCCTTTGCCTACCCCATTCAAATATCCAAACTTTATTGTACGCCGCTCTCCTCAAAAACCACAAAGAAAAAAACAGTATTATTATGCATTAGTCACACGGGTTGATGTCTCTCTCTCTCTCTCCGCAGAATTGATTTCTTTCATCAAAACCACAGCGAGTGGGCAGTGAGGCAGCTCAAACACACGCGTAAACAAACACACACTTCTGACAGGGACTTCTGAACACCGGTGCCCAGGTTTAATTTTAATGCCAGTGTGTTGCACTACATGGAGTGAAATTTGAAGGACACGGTGAAGGAACTGCTCTGAAGATGTGACACCCCCTGCTGTACTCACACTGACAGTGACTCTCTCTCTCTCTCTCTCTCTCTCTCTCTCTCTCTCTCTCTCTCTCTCTCTCTCTCTCTCTCTCTCTCTCTCCCTTATGCTCCCTCCTACTATCTCTCTTATTCTGTCACTCACCCTTATTCTCTCTCTTTATCTCTGTCTCTCTCTCCCTTATTCTCCCTCTTACACTGTCTTACCATCACTCTCTCTCCCCCTGTCTCTCTGTCTCTCTCTCTCTCTCTCTCTTTATCTGTCTCTCTCCCTCCCCCTGTCTCTTTGCTCTCTCTCTCACTCTCTCTCTCCCTCTCTCTCTCTCTCTCTCTCTCTCTCTCTCTTTCTCTGTCTCTCTCCCTCCCCCTGTCTCTTTGCTCTCTCTCTCTCTCTCCATCCCTCTCCATTTCCCCTCAGGTTCGCTGAACGTTTTTTTGCGAGTGAAGAGCATCGCCATGATGGAGACGCCGGTCTGGGCCATCTCGGGGAACCAGGGCCCCCAGTGGAAAATGGCCAGAGTTCCAGTCACTCCCATTGGTCCATTCCAGGTAAACGCTTTATGCACTCGCGGCGGTGGCGGGGGCGTCGTGGTCGCGGCTCGCCCCCGCGGGTCGCGCTCTGGGGGCCGCGGTTGACCTCAGAGGTCACGGTGTGCGGGGCCGATGGGGCCCCTGGGTTCTGACACTGATGCTAATGTGACAGCACGGAGGAGAGCCCGCTGGACCGGCTGCTGCCAGACACAGAGCAGAGAGCTGATTGGGGTTAGATTTGTGAAGTCTGCTGTGAAGTCCCATCAGTGACTAATACAGACCTACCATAGTGTACGCATATGTGTGTGTGTGTGTGTGTGTGTGCGCGCACACGTGTGTACGTGTGTGCCGGTATATGAATGTTTATTTTGGTATTTTTGTGACGTGATACCTGTTTATATTCTCAGACTATGTAAGTTTGTAGGTGTGCATCTATTGTGTGTGTGTGTGAGTGTTTGTGTGGATTTGTCTTTTTATGCTTGAGTATCTGCTTCTCACTTGTGTGTGGCGCATGTCTGTGCCTGTGTGTGTGTGTGTGTGTAGGCGTTTATGGTGTTTGCCTCTATGGTGTCTGAGTATGAGCGCACGTTATGTATGCATTTCACTGGTACCTTCCCTATGGTGAAAGTGATCTATGAGCAGAGGTGGATTGGATGATGCTTTAGGAGAGAGAGAGTCATTCGCTTGGAAGGAAAGTACAATGTTATCTCACCATTAAACACTAATAGCCCGGTGTAAAGGTCATTCGTGCTCCACGCCATAATTTAATGGACGGTAGCGTTAGTTATAGACCGCTGCCTCCTGCTCCCATTAAATATTTAGGTGGAGCGAGATATTGGAAGAACTAAATTAGGGGAAAAACTGGTTTTGTGAGGATGAATGTGTCGGAATAACAAACATCAGGTGATTAAATCCGATCTTTTCTCCATGTTTATAGCACTTGCCCAACGTCCTCACCTCCTCTACACATTTTTTCCAGCGTTTGTGGTGTCCCTTGTGCCTCCCTTATGCTCTTCAGTAACTCCGAGAGCTATTTTTTTTAAAAAGAAAAGAAAAAAAAACAAAACATCCGCTGCAGTGCCTGGCCATCAGAGTTAACTTCTTTAGCGGACTAAGCGAAGTTTCTCCCAAACTGTCGCGGTGCAATGATGGGGAGCTGGGCGTTCCTCCTCGGCCTGGGCTGGTGCTCTCTGCCCCCCTCAGAAAAGCGGTGGCGAGGGATCCCGTAGCTGTCTCAAAATCCGGCGTTCTTCGCTCGCGAGGAGAAAAAACGTGCAAAAAAAAGTGATGCCGCACTTGCGCCTTCTCTCCCGGAAGACTCTCTCGTTGTCGAGTCTCGGTGACGCGTTGGGTCGGTGTCGCCGCTGGTTCCCCGGGGGAATGTCTGTGCGATGGCAAAAGGCACATCGACCCGGGCAATCGAACCCGATTCGCTTCGCTTCAAAATGGTGCCCGCCTGCCCAGCCCACATCCGGGTGCGCGCGGATAACGAATCAAACGTGCGATCGAGCGGCTCCTGCCTTCCCACGGCTTTCAAACAGACAAATCGCAGCATTTAGTATTTATGTCTGCGCAGTTCCCCTCTTTTGTATGCATTAGGGTTCACGCCAGGTTCGCGCTCTGAATAAACTATGTGGGTTTCGGGGGTGTCTTAACGCCCCTTTTCAAATCAACAAATTAATTCATTGCGTTTAGGGCATATGCTGCCTGTGCGGGATTTTAATGCGCTGCTGATGAAAGTTTGAGGAGACGTACAGTAACTCACAGAAACTAGCGGTGTGTGCGGTGCCAGCCCTGCCGGAAGCCCGCGCCTCTCTCTCTGCCACATGCTGATTGACACCTGGTTTAGTGGGTGATTCAGTTGCCCGTACAGTCAATTACTCAGATGAAGGAGTACAGACCAGAACCCCCGTGGGGGGGTGGGGGGGGTCGGGGGGGAGTGCGTGGCGCTGGCTGTCGGTGGAGACTTAGAGGAGGATGTGTTTACCCAGGCAAATTCAGGGATGACCTGATTCGGAATTTAACGTCGGACAACCCGTACTGAAAAATGATATATGAAAATACATGCAAACTACTATATACCTACTTATATTCTGTAATGTATTTATTACATATATATTTACATATGTTTCAAATATATTGTGAAAATCCAGTCATCCATTATCTATACTCGCGTATTCGCATACATTTAATACGTGCTTACATATAGCACACATATTTAAAATATATTTAAATACGTGTTGTTCGTTTATGTATTTCATAAATATATTACACAATATACTTAGATATATTGAAATATATTGAAATATATTACCTTTTTCCGTATGGGAAGGCAACCAGGCCTCGTCCCGTCCAAACGTGTGGCAGAAATCGCCAAACGTGAAGACGCAGTTTCATTGGAAACGAGTGGGCGTTCCTTTCTTTCCCGGCTCTTAATAATTTATTCTAGCAGACAAACTGCGAATGCTCACTCAGGACGACAGCTGCTTCGCCTTCGCAGCCACAAACTCTATTTCAGTTTTTTTTTTCCCTCTCTCTCTCCTGTAAAACGACATTATATTACATTACTTGTCTGTTCTATTGTATCCAATTATATTTTTTATGTCTGACAGCATTACCAATTACTCCCTGCTTAAACTCCAGTGAAGTTATTATATATTGCTTAGTGCTTAGTGTCCCTGGTGTTACACAGGATAGATCCAGGCACTGTAATAATAACAATGGTAGATTATTAGTCGGAGATTCAAGCAGAGATTGCGAAAAATTTGACAGATTTGGACTAAAACGAAGTGCTTGAATGGCCTGGACCCACCGTCAGCTTGTCGCCAGGTCCTCCGGGGCAAGTTTGGGTTTAAATGTGCCAATCGGTTAACTAGGTGTTAAGTAGAGCTATTTCATATCCAGTTATCTGACAGCAGTAGCGGTCTGCGTGTTGATTGGGCAAATCAGCCAGGCCTCAGGGGATTGGACAGCGGCAGTCAGTGTGAAAGACCTGAGAGGACACTGAGCATCATACACATTTCAGCTTTTATCACATGTGTGGATTGACCATAGCAGAAGAGTAGGTTTAAAAAAAAAAAAAAATATATATATATATATATATATATATATATATACATATATATTTATATCTCCTCCATTGCTTTCAAGTAACCAGTAGTGAATGTTACATCAGAATTAGAATGTTCAGTTAAGAATGTTCTAATCACATATCTGTGACATCACACCTTAAAGGGTTAAAAATAAGGCCTTAAAGATTTGGGAGTCTGTGAGGAACTGCACGTGTGAGACTGCATGTTGGTTCTCGGGTCACAGATACAGGGCACCCATGTGCAGCAGTTCAGGGCCCCCGCCCAAAAAAAGATGCCACATCGGGCCCCGCCACCCTGGACCATCACAGAAAAGCCTATGTTCTAATATTTACTGTCAGTCTGGGCCCTTGGAATCGTTGTAATCCCCCCACCCCCACCCCCCCACCCCCACCCCCCCTCTCTTATAGGACCTGTGGCAGACGGCCGCACATCGGGGAAAGCTTTGCACCCTGTGCCATACATAAACTTAACAACACTCCTCTCCCGCTGTGATTTGTGATTCCTATTTAAGCGCGGCTCGATATCGCGGCCCGGCGTTTCTGCTGTGCTGTTGTGCTGTAATGTCGGGGTGTTCTTCGCCGTGCGGCGTATGATTCAGTGTGTCACGCTTTATTGGCTTATGTGTTCTGTGGCTGGCACCGGCTGTGAAAAAGAATTCCCTCGCAGAGGACAATCATCTGTCTTTTTTTCTATCTATCTATCTATCTATCTATCTATCTATCTATCTATCTATCTATCTATCTTTCTGCCTGTCTGTCTGTCTGTCTGTCTGTCTATCTACCTATCTATCTATCTATCTATCTATCTATCTATCTATCTATCTATCTATCTATCTTTCTGTCTGTCTGTCTGTCTGTCTGTCTGTCTATCCATCTATCAGATCTACCAGTTTGCACATTAAAATTCACTAATTTCTGCGGAGATTGTCACACTTTGCTTGCACACCAGTATTAAGTTCACGCCATTAATCATAACTCAATAATATGTTGCTTTCATCATGATTATTTTAAAACATTATTTAATTAGCAAATTCTAATTAAGAAGAAGCAAATTATCTTGGAAATTCTTAATAGGTAGATGTGACATTGTACTCTGAACTATATTTTAAAAAAACATGCAGGAGATCAGTCTATAATGAGTTCTTTACGGTTTGTGGGATGTTGTTCCAATAATGAATTTTATTTTTAAAATTTTTTAACACTGTATATGCCCTTATTTTAGACTTTTCCTCAGTTTGGAATAACCAATCATATTGGATAGGTCCATCACATTGACCAATCATGTTGGTCGGCTCATCACATATATTGAGAATAGGCTTAATTAATGCGTATTAAGATGTTTAAATGCTTCACAATAAAAGGGCAATCAGGCCTGTGCAAATGATCGCCAGTGATCTTTCAGTGCAGTATATTTGGCAATTATGCACCCCTGTGAAATGTATTTATCATTATGTTTAAAAAAAAAAAAAAAAAAAAACCATGTACAATATATTTCAGAATATTCCATTTCTGTGACTGCCTCTCATACGACACAGTGTCCCCATCACCGCATTGGAGCATTGTGTGTGTATAGATGGCCCACGAGGAAGAAGGTGTTTTACTGGCCCACGAGTAAGAAGGCATTTTACTGGCCGACGAGGAAGAAGGCTTTTTACTGGCCCACTTACACAATTGCAGCCACTGCCACAGAAAGCTTGTTTCCCCAAGAGGTCTCCCATGAAAGTCCTAACTAGGCCTCCCTTTTCATTTCAGCTACTACAGGAGTGAGGGGGGTAAAGGATGCCATGAGCACTGGCCTTGTTGCGATTCTTGCAGCACGTCCTGTAGGGCAGGGAATTATGGGAGACAGTAATTCAGCTAAGTGCCCTGAATTTATAGTGAGTTTAACGCCTGTCTTTATAATGCCACAATGTTTGATTGTGTTTTTTTTTTTTTTTTTTAAATAAGGGGAGGGTTGCAAATTGTAATGCCTGTCGCTATTTCAAATAATAATCCATAACTGCTTCTAGCCCCGGGGGCAGGGGGGGGGGGGGGGGGGGGGGGACTCACATCTCTACTACAGCTCTACAACAGCCAGAGGAATAGGAGAGAGAGACAGAGAAAGGGAGAGTGAGAGTGAGACAGAAAGGGAGAGAGAGAAAGGGAAAGAGAGAGAGAGAAACAGAGAAAGGGAGAGTGAGAGAGAGACAGAAAGGGAGAGAGAGAGAGAATGAGGGAGAGAGAACGAGAGAGAGAGCAAGGGAGAAAGTGAGAGAGAGAGAGAGCGAGGGCGAGAGTGAGAGAGAGAGACGGAGAGAGAGAGAGAATGCTCATGCTGTTGCAGTTGTCACAGAGCCTTCTTTGGTGTAACTGGGCTTGATTCCTCATTTGTTAATGAATGGAAATAATAAAGCTAATATAGTAAAAAAAAAAAAAAAAAACTCAGCCTAGTCTCCTGTCCAATTTGAAGTGCTCATTAATGGAGTACAGATTCCTTTTCAACGCTCATCAAATATTTATGCCCACTTTTGCTCTGCCAGTGGAGCGGAGATCTGAGCTTCTCTGTGGCACGCTGACGGCTCACAAATCAGCATGCTGTGCCCCCACCCCCACCCCCACCCCCACCCCACCACCCCCCTTTCAGCACTTCCGTCTCCTCCCCTCTGTCACCCGTATCAAATCAAACATGCCCGAAATATGTTGTAAATATACAGTTTGTCGCAAAGTTGGCTGAAGTTGACTGAAAGTATGAAGTTAAATATATTGTGCACCAGTGCTATCTCTTGCAACATTTGAAAGCAGCAATAACATATAACTTATATTTGGCGATATACTGTGACATGTTGTAATGTGCTGATCGTATATATTTCAATATATTTTCAAATATATTCCTGTTCTGTGAGGAACTCTGTAAGGCACAGGCCTCAGATTATCACCTGCGCCCAGTCTGCGTGACGTGCTAACTCAGCTAAGGGTGTGGGTGTTTGGGTGTTTAGTCAGCAGTTTTGGAGTAGAGTGATTGTCATGGCAGCACAGCCATAAAACTGCAGTGGTCTGTCCGTACAGAGATTCATTTTACATTCACTCACAGAAACATGTTGCTGCTTCTCTCCTGTGGTGAGCAAGCTTTACGTATTTTTCTAGTCCTGGCTAAGTATACTAGACATACTAAGACAAAGAGAAAAGGTGATTTTCTAAATGGGAAAATGTATCAATATCCCCACAGCAGTACTTCAGACTTTGACAGTATTATATATCGTACTACTGTCAAATATATTGCATTACTGTCTAAATATGTGGCAATAATGTGTATAGGACAGCAGTGTAATATATTGTAATATATATATAAATATTTGCCCAAAAATATTCCATATTCTATTCCATAGCCGCAAGGGTTCATGAGATACACCTACGTATTTTTTTTATGTTTTTTTCATGAATAAGAAATCCTTGCAAATGGTCATAAAAAAATGTGCACAGTGTTAGCTAGGCAAGGGCAGTATAAGCACAAAACCCAGCTCTTACATGGCTGTGCATAAATTGACATCAACTGTACAGACATTATAGGGCGGCAGTATAGTATAGTGGCTAAGGAGTTGGTCTTGTAACCTAAAGGTCGGAGGTTCGATTCCCCGGTAGGACACTGCTGTTGTACCCTTGAAGCAAGGTACTTAACCTGCATTGCTTCAGTACACATCCAGCAGTATAAATGGATGCAGTGTAAGTCACTCTGGATAAGAGCGTCTGCTAAATGCCTGTAATGTAATGTAATGTAACGTAACATCTCTCTGCCTTCTCAAAGACCTGTTCGCTAGACTCATTTCGCCTGTAATTACCCTACACTGCAGTTTACTGGAAACATTGACATGGAGCCATGCATTAAACAGTGAAAGCATACAGATTTGATCAGAACACCAGCATGGGAGTTTCGTATAGGTTTTTTTTTTTTTTTACAAATAACCTCTTCTTGCTACATCTGAAACACTCCGGCTCGCTTTCACTGGAATTAGCCGGAAAAAAAGGAGCCGTTTCTCCTCCTGCCTTCATTTTCAGTCAAAGCTCTTTTTTCTCCATTTCTTTCTTTTCTTTTTTTCTTTTCTTTTTTTTTTTGGAACCAATCAATGTTAATGACTGAGCCGCTTTCTTCTGACAAAGGGAGTTACAGGGAGTTGTGATGGTGTTGTTTTCAGTCTCTGGCTGGCATTTTATTTATCTATTTCTCTTTATCGATCGCTTTAAGCGGGCACGGAGTCCCCCCGTCTTTGTTCTCACGCCACAGAAAGATTCAATCACTTTTCAGGATGCCTGTGGAATTTCCCTGTGAAGCAGTATCGGTGGAAACAGACAATGCCAGCCGCTGTTAGCTGTTAGCTGTTAGCTTTGTTTCCTACGTAATGTTTGCACTGGTATTAATTCCATGTAAACAATAAATAATGGAAATAACTATTCGTCAAGGTTAATTGCTTTTTGGTCGATAAGGCTGTTGTTTTTAACAGGAAAAAAAAAGTCATGAATTTCCCCTTGGGTTTTTGCGTTCAGAATGAAGTTTTGTACCGTCTTTCCTTGTAGATAAAAAGACCACAGCTCTTGTTTATTGCTCGGTGCCACTGTTTTAAAGGTAATCAAGACCGCACGAAAGCCCGATCGGAAAACTTTGATGAAAGCGTATTTCTGAAAACGTGCTTGAATATTATCACTCAGCTGTAAAACTTTAAATTAGGCAATCCGAGCTGTCGCTGAAACTGGCCTGTTGAAAAACAGAAAAGCCGCCTTCAAATCAGCGTTGATTTCCCACATGGCGTTGATTTCCCGCCTGGCGTTGATTTCCCGCTCGGCAAAGTGTTCGCTTTTAAGTAAACACTGACAGTACATTTTATTCTCATGGTGAACATTTCTATCCCTTGTAGCCTCATGTGGACGCTGGAAGTGTTGAATTCACACTGAGCACCTTACTGTGCCATATTTCTGTCTGCTGTTACTGCGATATGTTCCCCACCCTACTGCTTATGCTCCGAAGTCTGCACATGTAACAGATGCCATGGCTGTCAATATATGCCGGTACGAAAGTTATAATTAAGGTGGAACAAAAAGTTTGGCTGAGAATCAAGCCTTCAAACCTGTCAATAGCACAGAGTAAGCCCTTAATAAAGCGTAGAGCTGCACCAAGTCGCCTTAGGAGGCCCTTGTCGAGGGGCTGTTTTCGCCAGGGCGGTCCTGGCGGGACGGCGGGGTCCTTAGCGTTCCCGGCTCGCCCCTGTGTCAGAGAGCGCAGCCGTGCCCGGAGAGGGCACGCCCCAGACGGGGCACCGATCGCCCGTAGAGGGATGGCACGGTTCTGGCTCTAATGTTTTTTTAACATTATGGGTCTGAGCTCAGCTGGTGCCAGCACTGAGGCTGGGGAGGCAGGCCGAAAAGCAGGCCTTTTCAAAAGAGGCCAGTTCTGTGGGGGTGGCGCTGAGCGATTACTGTCTTCATAAACCGATTATTATTTTAAATAGATTTTAAGGAAATGATGACTGTTTTGGTAGTGATTGTCTATTATTTTGGTGTGAACATAATTGTGCAAAACTGTGACTGCTAAAAGATTTTTTAAATTATGTTTTTTTTTTTTTTGAGTAAGCATTGACAGAATGAAAATCTGGTTGAAACTTGAAAGCACAGTTTGTGGGCAAGTCTGTTCTTTTGTTGATTTAGTGTTTTGTTGATTTTCATTTTTCAAGATTTTGGCGATATGGGTCTGTTCCTGTCTGTTAGAGCTTTAGGACTGTGTTATTTTAGTTTTTAGCTCCTTGGTCATTTAGTCAAACACTGAAAAAAAGACAAAGACAACACAATGTATTCACCAGAGTAGGACAGCTACATGCATTGCAGTGTAGTTTCAGTGTAGTTTGCAATTGACCCAAATCAAATGCATTGTTAAGGAAAGTTTTACAGAAACCATACCATTACCAGTTCCTCATTTAGTGCATATGGATGTTGGGTTTTAAAGCAGAAGACCACATAAATCATTTTGCTGTAGATTCTGTTCCAAGTTCTCTGGAAAAAAAAGCAGGAAAAAAGCAGTTTCAGTGCCTCCGGAAGATAAATCTGAATTAAAATGGTAGTCGTCTGTAAAATGTTTTTTTTTTTTAATTTTTATTATTTTTTTTTTTTACAGATGACTTGATATCAGATCTATGGATAGCACTACTGTGTTAAATGTTTCAGATTCTGAAGTGGTTATTTGTCTTACTGGAATGTTGAAGGCTATAGGAACAGTAGGTAAATTACATTGTGATAGCTATATCCTATACATTTTCTAATACTGTGTTGTCTGTTGGTAAAAAAAAGCTCATGAACTTGTAGTTAATACATTTTATTATATGGTTGGGAGTTCTTATTCATCACATTATCACCTTTACAATCACCTGTTGTATGCTTCATAGGATGAGGTATTTGCAAAATTGCTACTGAGAATTATACTAAATCCCAATTATAGAATTTTATAATGAATAAATATGACCTTTGGATTCAACATTTTTTCACAAATCACTATATGAAAGTCAGTAAAGGCTATTTTGCTAAATTGACCTGAAATCATCTTGAATTTGTCTGTTTTCTTTAATGAATTGGTATCCTAGGAGTTCTAAGTGGATTGCCTGCAGAAACAAATTGTTATTCATGCATTATTTTGCATTTCATGGACAATTGCTCTCAGTCAGTCCAGAAAAACTCAAGAGCCTACCCTCTAATTATTTATTCTGTTCCCTTTTGACCTAACAAGCAACAATGTCCATTATTCCCCCCCCCCCCTTTTTTTTGTTAAGCAATGTGCATGTAATAAACAAGTAATGTGTCCCTATTTATTGCACGACACATATTCTGGTTAGATGACACGACAGCAGTCGTCTTGGCCATTTCCCACCACAGATTTTTAGCGGGGAGAAAGAAATCAATGCGTCCATGAAAGGTTACAAGCTCCAATGAAATGCAGCGTTTTAAATGGCTGCTTTGCCGCCTTTTATAACCGCAGTGCCCGGCATCGCAAAGGCCGACCTTGGAACAGCAGCGAAGTCCAGTAAGCCAGAGCGGAGGCAACATCAGAGAAATGAAGGAAGGCAAAGTCAGACTGGGCCAGTGGTGGGGGTGGGGGTGTGGGTGGTGGAATGGGGGCGGGGGGGCGGGAGATTGGGATTCTAATTAGCTGCTCTTAATTATGATTCCCGTAAAAATGGCCCTTTCATTATTCCCACTCCGCACGCTGCTGGTCTCTGCCCAAGTTGGTACAGATCTCTCTCTCTTTTCTTTCACTCTCTCTCTCCCTCATGCTCTCTCTCTCTCTCTCTCTCACACACTCTCTCTTTCTCTCTGTCTTTCTCCTTTTCTCTCTCTCTCCCTCATGCTCTCTCTCTCTCCTTTGCTCTCTCTCTCATGCTCTCTCTCTCTCTCTTTTTCTCTGTCTTTCAGTCTCCCCTCTCTGTCACGCAATGTCTTCTCTACCTCTTACTCATGCATGCACACATTCAGGCATGCACGCACACACTCACACACATACGGTACACACGCACACACACACACACACACACACACACACACACATTTGGAAAGTCTTCATTATCGCATTTCTAGATGTTCTGAATTTTGAACGTTTCTCGCCGTCTGGACTTGACATTCCCAGCGCACCCATCCGGCCCCTGCATCTGACCGTCTGACTCCGACTCTTGACTCTGACATCACGCTCAACCCCCTGACCGCTACGCTACGCTACGCTACGCTACGCTGGGTCAGCGGTGTAGCATGATTTTTTTGGCAAGTGCGCTCGCTCGCTCTCAAGTAGCAGGTCCAGTTCCCAGGTGGGAGGGAAAGCCTTTGTACCCTCCAGCGAGAGACACTTGACCTGAATCGCTTCGGTAAATATCCAGCTGCATAAATGGCCTGTGTGTGTATAAGAACATAAGCTCTATAAGTCGCTCCGGATCGGAGCGTCTGCTGGAGTACCCCTTCATTAGAGCGGAGAATTTAGACCAAATAACAAAGTTAGGGAATAAATAAAGTCCCCGGGCTGAGGGAAAATCGCCGTGCGTCCACATCCCCCCCCCCCCCGGTCCCCCCGGAGTACTCCGCGTGCGACTTCTGTCCGTGTAATTGCCGTGGTTGCGTGTGCGGTGTGGCAAGACGCCTTAATGACTGCGCGCGCGCGTGCGCGTGTGTGTGTGTGTGTGTGTGTGTCTCCACTGTGATCCAAGGTACCAATTAGCATGGCAAAAAGAGTGCTGTGCTCCTGCACCGACAATGCCAGCAGACAAATTGAATTAACCTGCATTGCAAACAAGAGGAGCGTGGATGTCTATTAAGCCCCCTCGCCCCCCCCCCCCCCCAACCTCCGCCCTCCCGCTTTCCCTCTCAGACTCCTCTCCATTTCTTTATTTGTTCAAAGGCATCACTTTGTCCAAGGCCTTTGGGGGATTAAATTAGAGAGCAGTTGACAAGAATGGGCTCTTCAAAGTTTCCCTTCTCTTTGTGCGTAATTAAGGCAGAGGCTGTTCTCCTCGGCAGCCCTGAAACCCCCCCCAACCACACAGCGCTCTGACCCTTCCCCCGTCAGCCATCTCCATGGCGATCCCGCAACCCACTGGCATCATGGTCCAGTACCTGCCCGTTTCCAACGGACAGAGGAGCCTGCCAAAAACCGCACAGACCGTTACCAGCCCCCCTGGACAGGGGCTGCTGGGTGGCTCGTCCAGTTAAGGCACCGTTATGGCACGGATGGGCCCAGTGGTCCAGGATTGAGTCCCAGTGCTGTCAGTACAGACCAGTGGTAGCCAACCCTGTTCCTGGAGATCTACCGTCCTGTAGGTTTTCACTCTAACCATAACAGAGCACACCTCATTCAGCAGCTTGAGCTGTGCTTGTTGAGCTGCTACTTTGTCGAGTCAGGCGTGCCAAATATGGGTTGAACTAAAAACCCACAAGACGGTAGGTCTCCAGGAACAGGGTTGGTTACCACTGGTATAGACTGTGGATGGTAGCTCCGCAATGGCACCACTTGATTGGCGGCACCGTCACCCAGGGTTACGGAAGGTTCAGCCCACAGTCCACCTGTGAAGCTGCACATGAACTCTGACTCATCTCTGCGCACACCTGACTCACGAGCTGCGGCAGTAATAAGCGAGCATCAGCGCTGCGTGCTTCAGCGGTGAACACAAGCACATGCACACGCACGCACCCATCTGCTCTGTCGAGTCGATGGCGAGGGTCCCAGATATGAGAGCTGATGCATGACTGGGCACCCCAAGTTGGGGATGAAAAATTTAGAACACACATACAGATGCGCTCAAATGCACTTGCAGTAATACACCCTGCTGTACGGTGCAGCAAAGCAGGTTAGGTATTTTTCTCAAGGGTGCAATTGCAGTGACCTACCTGGGAACTGAAACAGCTACCGTAAGGTTAAAAGCCCAGTCCCCTAACCATTATACTAGGCTGCCTGCTACACTTGCCACCCACCCATGCACGCACACAGACATGCGCGCACAAAAGCACACACGCATGCACATACAGTACACGCAGGCAGGGCCGGCGTGCATGATGCCTGGGCCCGGGAGAAAATCACGTCAACGGGCCCCGCACCCAATGGCCAACATTTTTGAGCGAGGATCACTCTCTCTCCAGGCATGGCACGCCACACACCTGGACTCATTCCACGCTATTTATTTCTGGAAGGAATCTGTTAGCCTTGCATTCACTTGGCCGCGGTGAGAGTTAAAGGGAGGCTGAGATCTGAGCTGTGTTTGTGGACACAATGCCCTCTGTCCTTGATTGTGAAATGTGCATAGAGTTTTAGCGGTGTGGATATATAACCACATGACCCTCAAGTGCTCAGCCCACCTGCTGAAATGCATTAATAGCCCTCCTGACTGAAGTGGCGTAGAAGCTCACAGACATGCAATGCATCATTAAAAGCCAAGGAGTGGGTCACCGTATAAATATCTTGACTGGATTTTTATTTATTTATTTATTTTTTCTTTTTTTTTACTGATGTAGAAGCAAGAATCTGTGAGCTATTTGCTTCTTCTTGGTTTCTCATTTCAGTTCCAATAAACCAATATTAGCCCCTATTCTGGGACGAAAAGCAGTAAAATAGAAAAGTTTGCCGTTTGTGTGTGTGCGTGCGTGTGTGTGTGTGTGTGTGTGCGTGTGTGTGTTTTCCAGTGCAATACAGATACTGTTTGATTAGCTTTGTGGAATGGGGTTTAGGCCCCTGTTACCAGGGTAATTAACCTGTCAATCAAAGTGTGGGCTGCTGTGCAAGAGGAGGTATAAACGTGTGTATTCATCAGCCGTGTTTCCATTAGCATGAAGTTAGCCAACCGACGATTCAACCCTCGAAGATGTCGATTCAAAATTTTTGTGCTGTAGATTGAAAAAAAATTTTTAAATTGGCCTAAGCCAATGAAAATGAAAGTTTTTTCCCCTGTTGGACTCATATGTACTGTGTTAACAGAGTTGAAATAGCCCTGGATATTTCACTGTGCACAAACGACCTTACACATTTGCAACATGTATAAAGTACTGTTCTCTAAACAGCATGAATAATTCAACTCGTGAAGCGCAAATCACACGGCTCCACGTTTCTGACATTTTGAGGCACTTTTTTGCATCCAACCAGAAATGGGAGATAATTCTCATTTGTTTGTTTGCCCATTCGCTCACTCCTTCTGTTTAACCACAGAATACAGGAGTTGATGAGCTGATTACAGTGCTATCACAGGAGGACAGTTTCCTATTTACTGGATAAATAAACTCGGTTCACCACATTATGTAGCAAGAATGTGGAGCGCAGACACGGTCCATCAATATGCAAACCAAAAAATGTGAATAAGGTTTTAAAAAATAAATAAAAAATCCTTCTTCTTGTTTTATAGGGCATAGTCTGCCTTGTTTTTCGTATAAAGGGAAGTGATGTAAGAAGTGATGTCCGCCTTCCTGTTCCTCGCAGGTGGTGTTTGAGGGTGTGCGGGGAGCCGGGTACGAGGGCGACATCGCCATCGACGACGTCTCCGTCACCAAGGGCGTGTGCAAGCAGGAAAAATCCATCTCCAACCAAGGTGCGTCATGCGCGTGTGTGCTTGCGTGCGTGCGTGCGTGCGTGCGTGCGTGTGTGCGTGCGTGCGTGCGTGTGTGTGCATGCATGCATGCGCGCATGCGTGTGCATGCGTGCTTCGTCCTCCACCTGCGGAAACATGGAGGGAAAGCTGAGAGAGTTCCGTCAGGTGACAGAGGGCGAGGAGAGAGAGAGGGAGAAACAGAGAGAGAGAGAGAGATTTCATGTTGACGTGTTCCTTTTTCTCATCCGACAAGCTTTAGCAGGACAACTCTACAATTTTGAGATGCCAATAAAGCTTATTGAATCGAACGGAATTAAATTGAATCGAGAGGGAGGGGATGAAACAATGTCAGACAGTGAAAGAGACAAAGAGTAAAGGAGAGCGAATAGAGGGGGATGGAAAAGAGCTAAAAAGAGAGGAACGCAGAGGATGAAGGGGAGTGCGTGAGTGAGGGAGCTGAAGGTACAGCAGGAGAGAGATAGAGAGACGAGGGGACTAGAAATAAAGGTGGAGAGAACAAGGTTTGAAGACAGAGAGAGATGGGGGGGAAACAGAGGGCTGAGCCTGTAAGAGTGCAGCAGGCCTGTTCATGGGGCAGCGATGGCACCTGGACTCTCAGCCTCAAAGTCCAGAGGGTTGCCAGATGTGCTCCTCTGCCCCACGGAACACCCCGTGTTCCTGCCACGGTTGGGGCTTCCTCACGTCAGAGCTGGCATGACCTCACACCGTGGGTACAGGAGCACCCCCCCCGCTGGCCCCCCAAACAAGTTTCTGCCAACTCGACGATTCAGAGGAGCTTGTGTGCCCCGCGCCCCCCACTGCCCGTGACCCCCTAGCCAATGAAATGCCTCGGAACGCCAACCGACCGCCAAAGCCTGCCTTCCTTCCTCTGAGAGGAAGAGTGCAGTTCATTTTATATTCACCTCCGCTCCGGATGAGGGGAGCATCGGCACACCTCTCACCCCCCGGAGGTGAAGGATCGGGCGGGGATGAGCGCGCCGGTGGGCCCAGATTAATGCGCCTGTCACCGGCGTCCAAAACTCACGCCACGCGGGGACGGGGGCCAGGAGAGGCGGAGCCGGAGTCGAAATGGGCTGGCCGAGGTCCGCTCGTTAACCCGGGGGGGGGGGGGCTGTGGGCGGAGACCGCCCGGAGCGTTCGTGCGCCGGTATCCATGACAACGCCAAAAAAGAAAACAAAGACGCGGATTATGAAATATTCAAAACGAGCCATTACCTTTCAGACACCTGATCTGAGACGGTGAAGGAAGCCCGTGGGAGATAATGCATGGATCCTAAAGTATACAGTGAATTATTTATTGTGGTATAAACAGGAAGTCTCATGCCGCTGGGTGTGTGTGTGTGTGTGTATGTGTGTGTGGTGGGGGTTGGATGGGGGGGAATAATGGACTATTTTGTGTAACATACATATTTTGTTTTTTTACCAGGCTTCAAATGTAACAGGTTAAATACCTGCACAAACTTTGACACATACAATGCCTGTCTGGCACAATCAAAGACATAATTAATGTAAAACTGAAATAACATTTTTTTTAACTCCAGAAAGTTAACACTCCTTTAACAAATAATGACAATATTTCCACACTGTCAAGAGCTGTATTCATTATGGTTAATAGAACCACAGAATTCTGACAGTACCATATTTTTATAGCATTGTCTTCTAAAAGTTTTAAAAATATTCTATTCTGTGGGAAGCAGCCTACACACATAAAAAGTGCAGTTATATCACCTGCACAAAAATGAAACATAGAAGGCTATGCATAATAATTGAAGTGATTTGCAGGGGTAGGTTAATAAAAAATGAAATTGATTTAAACAGGTTAAATGAAATTAAATTAAAACGTAAGACATAGACTTTGTGGCTGAATTTAATCATTTAGTCGTTTTTTTTTATGCTGTTGCTTGATGATGCTTGGTGTAATCCTGTCCAAAAGAAGAGATGCTTTTTTTCTGCATTGACAAGATTTGGCTGGAACAGACACGTATTTTATTTTACTTTCAGCACAATATTCAGAACCATCTTCTTGCATCTGTCCCAGAACTCTCCCTGTGCAAATAGTGCTGTTTTCCCCATGTATGTGTAATTGACATACATAATGTATAATTGACATGGTAGGAAGTACAGTCCTCCTCCAAAGGGAGGTTTTTTCAAGTGCGCAGACCGGGTTTGAGTCAAAAATCCTTTCAGCCGCAATGAGTTTGTGTGCTGTTTGAAAGAAATGTGCTTTTTTGGAGTGCATCAGAGTCATAATACGTTGTCAGTGTCTCCGCAACTTTTCTCATATTTTGAAACATTGGCTATTTATTTGTTTTGACTGTGCTGTGTGAGTCTCATTTTTAGCTGTCTGGTCCTATTGTACCTTTCGTGTATTCTGAATTCCCTACTCTCCTTGTTCCTGCCATGATCCTCCATTAATGCCAGCTGTGCCCCTAGACCCTTGGTGCACTCCGTGTGCTGTGCCAGCACGACAGTATTAGGTGAGATGTCCATCTCCTGGTCCCCAAATCTGCGGCAGAATTTGAGGCTCTGGGAATGGCACGACTCAGCAGAATGCCAACTGCCTCACCTCTTTATGCAGGGCTCGGGTGGAAGTCATGTCGGTTGGTCTATTATTTGTGTTCTGTAGAAGTGCTGCGTACAGTAACATAAATTCCGGCTTGGGCAAAGCTTAAAAATGCTCTTTAACTACATCCTTAAGTTTGTCAGCCTTGGGAAAATGGCTTGGCCTAATGCCACTTGCCAGGCCCACGTGTATGCTTTCAATGATCCACTGATGATGAGAATAATCGTATAATGCAATTATCAGTGAATCAATGAAAATTAATTTCACAGACAAGTACAAAATCTCCTGAAGATTATAAACTTACTTGGAATTCTGTTAAATTGTAGAGCCACCTCAAGTGATGGTACCTGACAAAAAAAAAAAAAAACAGCATTGTGACATCATCTCAAACGTTCACATCGTTCACCACATGGGGCGTTTGCGGTGAATTTGAGTTATTCGCACGCAGGATTAATGTTGTCAAGACAATCGTTTGTTTCCTTTTGCCTGCGGCAGTTTGAATTTGAGGGAGGCGCAACGTTCCATCTCAACTGAATTCAGTCCAGTACTCCCAGTTCAAAAGGAGCCTAAATTTAATCAAACATACTGATGCACAGATACAGGGAGAACACACTGTGACCGAAATGGGGCTAACACATAACTTATTATTCTTATGCACAAACACACTGTTAATCAGCATTAGGTAGAAGTGGGTGGTTAAAGGTGTACAACACATGCACGCAACACACGTACGCACACACACACACACACACACACACAAACGCACGCACTCACAGACACTCAAACTCACACACAAATACACGCTCATGCATGCACACACACACGTACACACACACACACACATGCAAGGTGTCAATTTCACAAAAAGCATGCAGTGAGGTGTATTCAGAATGTGTATTCAGAAATGCACTTTAAATCTCCGTTTTTTTTATTTAAATTTTTTTTTTTTTTTTTTTAAAGAATAGCCAGCAGTATTCAGTTCACAGGCCAGTTTCTTTAATGCGATGTACCGCGCCAGTTCGGAACACATACAGGCGCCCCCGTCCTGCCCAAATTTCATCGTACCAGCTGCCGCGTTTACTCGCCTGTCCACTGGAGGAGCCGCGCAGTGGTTGCGTCGGTGCAGCGCGCTGCATGCATGCGCGGTTGCTGTGTTTTAGTGGGGGCGAGCCACCTGGCTGCGGAAGATATGCGCGAGCTTGTCTGGAAATGCGAGGCGGTGAAACTAGAGGGGGAAAATAGGACAAATTAACAACTGAGATTAATTGCAGCGAAGGGTCAGCCAAGCTTCCACTCTCCCTGCAGACTGACAGAAAAGCCTGAAGGACGTCGGTGCGAGCAGGCTGGGTTTGTGTGTGTGTGTGTGTGTGCGTGTGTGTGCAGGCGTGCGTGTGTGTGTGTTCATGTGTGCACGTGTGTGCACAGGTTGTGTGCGTGTGTGTGCGTGTGTGCGCACGTGTGTGAGCAGACTGTGTGTGTGTGTGTGTGTGTGTGTGTATTTGTGTGTGAGCGTGCCTGTGTGCGTTTGTGTGTGTGTGCATGTGTGTGTGTGTGTGTGTGGCCCACACTCCCATGAGCCTTTGCTTCAGCCTGTCTCCCAGGATGCAGTTAGTGAGCGTGCCCAGCTGCATTACCCAGCTGATGTATTACCTGCCCCCCAGTTGGTTGAGCGCGGAGTGCAGATGCGTTCCCCCCCCCAGCCCCCCCCCCCCCCCCACTCACCCCCCCCACCCCTCCACTACCCCTACCTAAAATGAATGATGATTGCCTCTGACGTTCTGTGTACAAGCTCACGCTCATAAATCAGAGAGCGACTGGAACTGGGCCCAGAGAAGGGGGACAGCGATGGCGTGGAACCTGTTGAGGAACCTGCAACCCTTCCTCAGCTCCTGCTTCCTTCCTTCCTTCCTTCCTTCCTCTTCCTCACCCCTCCTCATCCTCACCTCCTCCTACCCTCCTTTTTCTCCTCCTGAGTAGAGCAGGTGTGAGTTCAGAGTGGCTGTGAGAGTGGGGGGGGAGGGCGGACGGGGGGCGGGGGGGGGGGGGTATGGGGGGGGCATATCCGTGCTCTCTAACGTTCCTGGTGCAGATTCCACTTCTCTCACCGTGCCCTGATGCTCTGTAAACAAGCAGAGCCTCCCGCCCCCAGCCCAGTCGGATACGCCGCGTTCCGTCTTCAGTAAACAACCCGGCCGTCCCCGCCGCGCCACAGCGAGAAACGGCCCTGAGCCGTTCTGTCACTCCGCTCTCAAGTTTTAAAAGGAGGAAGAGAAGCGGGAGACATTAGGGAGGACAGGAAGGGAGGAGACAGAGCAAAAGAAAGAGAGAGATAGAGCAGCGAGTGAGACAGACAGAGAGAGAGAGACATAGAGAGAGAGAGAGGGAGAGAGGGAGAGAGAGAGAGGGAGAGAGTTGCTGAAAGTACGCAATGTTCTCACAGAGCTTACATGGAGTCTGGAGTTGCGGGGGGAAAAAAACATGAGCCCGTATTACTCTGTCTGAACCCAATCCCCCATGGATGGGCCTGGGCCTTTATAAAAGGGAAGCTATCAGTTTCCTTTGCTCTGAGAGCCAGCATTCCTCTGGTGTGTTACTCCATCATCTCGCTCTGTCTGAGCAGCTCTGTGTTTCCACGCCAGTGGCAGTCAGGAGACCGAAAGGAACCACGGCAACCACACCAGGAGACCAGAAACCCCCACAATCCCTTTGGGTTCCAAGGCGATGGTGGGGGGGGCACCGGCGGCATACTTCACCACGAGGGGGTGGGAAAAAAAAAAAAAACTGAACACACTGTAGATTTCCTAGATTCTGAAAGAGAAGCCCAGAACTTTAAAAGTAGCCAAGACTCCCACAGGCCTGAGAAGGCATGGACAGAGGAGTGTTTCTGTGGAGCCACTTGCTTCTTTTCTTCATGGTGGGTTGCAGATGTTCCTGCCGCATGGGAATTCTGGGAGAACCCGACCGGTTGGGCCCAGTAGGGCTCCGGGTCGGTATGGCAGGGCTCGGATATTTGCGGCAGGCTCTGTCTTGGCCTCCCTCGGAGTTTCCGTCCGGCTACAGAGGCAGTTTCACGCCGACGCACAAGCAACACACACTAGCGGCGGCACGGCGAAGGCTGGGCACGCTCGCAGCAAGCCCTCGCCCTCCTTCGCATCACCTCCTCCTGGGTCGGTGTGCGTAAATACTCATCTTAATTTACGACCGACGAGGGTCTCTGCTTTTGGCTCTGGTGCCCGCCGCACCGGCTGCCGTGCTGGTTCAGCTCATCAGCAGAGCCTCGGGCTGGCTTTCAGACGGACGCGTCCTGAGGCGACGCGTCCAGGTAACGCGTCCAACGAATCCCCCCAAGCTGGCTCCGAATGAGAGACAGAGAGAGGACAGCCCTTCGCTCCACACCCCCTGCCAAATCCACCCCCGCCCTCCCATACCCCCCCCCCCCCTTTTTGGAAACTTTCCGCCCCCTTCAAAGGCCCTTGAAAGAGACATCACAAATGGGATGCCGGCCACTTAACTTGTTTTTGTATTGAAAGGGAACAAAAAAAAAAAAAGAAAAGCTTTATTATGAATACATTGATTTTCTGCCAGCTAAAAACCCCTGACATAAATTCATATCGATCTTTTAAATACAATATCTGTTCCTTATTTATCTAAGTCATTTGCAGGCAGCTTGCATGCCTAATGTTCAGCTGGTGGGTTGCTCACCTCTGTGCACACGTGTCGTATAGTAGACCTGTTTCTTCCGCGCTGTCTGGGAAGAGCTTGTGTTTATTAATGTGAAGAACATTCCCCTGGCTCACCGCTGAAATAAGTCCTGAATTCTTGAATTGCTTTCGGTGTTGTCAGTCATTTCACGAAAAAGCCAAACGGTCCCTGGCTTGCCAACGTTTCTTGACTGCCTTAAATGTGGGCCTCTTCAGTTACAGCCCAGACATTCTCTACAGGGACACTGTTGTTTAAGGAAGCGATGGCAAAAGAATTTGGCACAGGCCACTCGGTGCGATCTTCAAAGCAGAAGGCACTCTTTTAAAATACGGTAAGCTGCGGGGGTTAGGCTAACTCAAGTGAAAATCAATTCCCACGCATATAAAATATCTTTTCATAATTGCCGTTTTAGCGAGAGAGAAAAGGAGTTTTGGTCAAGAGTGCAGACATTTTACTGGGGCCTTCCCCTCTTTTCGTGGGAGAGCAAACGCTGAACTGCTCTAATTATTCCTGTGCTTCCATGCTGTGTTTCTGATTGATCTGGGGTTACAGAGAATCTGCAGCCGTTTAGCACAGCATGCGACTGTTGTCCACAAGATTAATGTCAACGGTTAGACAGCACGAATGGGTGGGGCTAGCGGATATATTTCCGGTGCTCTGTGACCAGTCACAAAATGTTTTCTACGTAGCGCAAAGTATTTTAGTTGGTTCTCAACAGCCAGTGATGGGCAGCGCTTTCCACCAATCACGACGCTCGTTAGCCTCACTCTCTGTTCTCTGATTGGTGGAGGGGGGGCGTCAGTCTAACCTCGAATTCCGCCTTTCGTTTCTGCAGTGCTGTCCGGAGGGCCCACTGTGCAGCTGGACACCTTGCTGGTCTGCGTGCTCCTCTGCCTGCAGCTGTTCCACAGATGATGAGCACACACAGCGCCCCCTGTCTACGGAGGCAGGCACTGCCCAGAAAACGCTCTCGCGCTCGCTCTCTTTCTCTCTCTCTCTTACTACCCGCTAAACCCCCTTAGCCTCATCCCTCTCTTTCTCTCACTTTGGAGAAGTGTATGAAATACCGATTCCTCCTCCTCCACTCTGCCCCCCCCCCCCTGTTTGTGGTAGTCCTTCATAGACCCTGCATCCATCACCCTCCCTGTTATCCTATCCATCCTGTTTCTCCGCTGCTCGCCTTGTCTGTCAAATCCTTTTGTCACCCAATGTCACTTTCCTTCGATTCTCATACTCCCAGACTATCTCTTCCCAACATCCTCAACCGTCTCCCTCTCACACTGTCATAACTCACACACACACACACACACACACACCTCACACACACACACGCACACACACACACGCACACACACACACACACACACACACTCACACACACCGATGCGCACACTCACACACCTTACACACTCACACACACCCCTCACACACGCACACTCACACACACACACACACTCTCCTTTCTTCATTCTTGCACCCTTTTCCCTTCTCCTCCCGTTCTCCACACCCTCCCACGGCACTCCCTCGCCTGTTCCAGACGCACCCAAGTGTCGAACACTCTTAACCAAAGATGCTATCGGACCAGAGGACAGAAGGAAGGGGGGGGCGGTAGGTGGTGGTGGTGGTGGTGGTGGGGGCGGGGGGTGTTCTGTCCCATAACCCCCCAATGACCCCATCCGACCCACCTCACCTCCAACGGGACAGGGAGGAGCCACTGGATCAAGACTTCAGTTTGTGATCCGGAAAAAAAATAAAGAGAGAGAAAAGAAAGAAACTGAAATTTAAGAAAGGAAGTGAAACTGAAATGGAGACAGAACTTTGCGCTTGCCTCCAGTTTTTTTCCTCCTCTGCTGGGCCAGAAGAAGACGCCGTTTGAATGGGATTGTATATTTACATGCATTTATCCATATTAAAAAATGTTACAAACTGTAATTACACGTCAGTGACTTTTGCGTATGAAAAACAACTACGATGAATCGAAACAGAAGAAGCACAAATTTATACAATCTTTCTTTTTGTTTTCCTCTGTAGTATTTTGTTGTCTTGTTGACCTTAGCGTACTCCTCTCTTGCCTGCCTGCTCAGAGGGCCCAGGACCGTTTCATGGGGAAAGCGGAAATCGGAAAGGGGGGGAATTCTGTTTTTGGTGATGTGGGGTGGAGAACATTTGCGTAGAGGGGAGTCCCAGTGTGACTTTTTAACTCCCCTGCCCCGAAAAGACTGAGGTCAGAAATGATCGCCGCTCCACCTCTTCAGCCACCCAGGAAAAGACAAGGCACATCCGCCCCTCTCCTCCACCTCCAACCCCACCCCCCCCCACCCCCCTCCCCCCAGACATCTCTTCTACGCTGGCTGCATGTTGCGCATCTCATTGTCGGCGTTGTAGACTTCCAGTCGCACTCTCTATTGATTTCGTCCTCCACGGTGGACGGGGAACACCTCCCCCCTCCTCTCCCACCCCCCTTTTTTTTCTACGAGGTAAAGAGGAAGAGGAACCAGGTGGTGGAAGGAATAGATCAATAATGACATGCAAAGGCCAGTCATTGAAACGAGGGAGGAGGAGGAGGACGGAGAATGGAGACCCTGGATAATGACTGGGCAGAGAATGGGGGTATGTGTTATTATCGCTCCAGGCTGTCGCACATGATTCCCGATAATGAATGTCACACGTTGTGTCTCCAGCCCTGGTTCGGTTGCGGATACGCATCTCATATTGATTGTGCTGTGAGCGGGGTGGTGGGATATTGAGATCCATACGGACGTTTAAAAGGCAATATGTTCCAGAAATGAGATGCCTGGTGGGAAAAAAAACCGCCGATTCACAGCTAATCCCATTTAAAATTTTTTCCCTTTCAGACCTCAGGAATTATAATACAATTTGCAACAAGGTTTTTTTTTTTTTAAAGATACTGTATGTAGGTTTTTAAAAAAATACATTTATCAGTACTCTTCATTACAGAAATACAAAAAAAAGAATGTATCATCCATACGCTCCACATATCTCTCTGTACACCCTTAGAGAAGTTGAATATACCGAAATATATTGTAAAGTGTAATGTAGATTGCAGTGTCTGAAAGTGGCAGTTATTCCTACATTTTGCCAGAGTACTCTGAAGTGCTGCAATGTATTGGTCATATATTTTATGTCAGTCTATTGCAGTGCATTTACGTTTCTTTGAGGGCATAACCACAAATGGAAGTGTTTTAAAAGTATCCCGAGCACAAAATTACAAAGATTAATCTGAGGTGTGTGCTGTACGTCAGGACTGTAGCCCCCCGAGAATAACAAAACTTCAAAATACCGCTATTTTCCCATCGTATTTCCTCGTTATCTCATTATCTTACCGTTATCTCCTCAGAAGGAAAAGAACACGAAAAGTATTTCGTTTCTTACTCTCAAAGTGGGCGACGGTGTGTGTGGCCGCCGCGTGGGTCTGCCTGTTTTTGCGCTTCCGTGGAAACGTGACCGTGGCTTTTGGACGCGCGGGAGACCCGGCCGCGGGTTACGAACGGGGCAGGACCGAGAGACCCAGACGCCCGACTCCCTTTATTCGCGGGACAATTAGCGTGCGCGGGAGAGGAGTTTTGAGTTCACAGAAGTGGCTGGATGCCCCACCGAATTGATAATTTGTGTCTGCTGTGAAGTCGTCACCTCAGATCTACCCTGAAAAGTTCTACCGTGTAATGCAATTAAGACACGAACAAATATATCAAATCTGTTGTGTGGGGCTGGTTTCTCAGTCCCAGATTAAGTCCACTTCTGGACTAAGCAGAAAGCTCAATGGAGAAGTTCCACTGAAAGAGCTTTATTAAGCCCAGAAATTTGGGCCTTAATATGGGCCTGAGGAACCAGCCGCTTGGTAAAGAACTGATGTTCTGTGTGTACTCCAGGTCATGGCCTTTCCCACTTAGCTTGCCAGATGGCTGTTTGTGTGTTTGCTCATAGGACTGTCGGTGTTGAACAACTTTTCCCTGCGCTTGTATCTCCTCTCCTTGAAGTGTCATGCCTGCCACACAGCTATAGCCAAGGACCCTGGCTTGCATAACCACGCTCGCTAACTCGCTCGTTTACGTATATTCTAAAAGCATAGCGTCGCCAGCTCGCCTTCTGACAGCTCGTCCTTGTGTCTCGTTTGGAGTTCTGCGGCGTTCCGTGTTCCGTCCCAGCCCCCGAGACTCCGTTTTCCCGCCGAGGGGGGGGGGGGGGGGGGGGGGGGGGGGGAACGGTAACCACGGCAGCAGGGAATCAGGCATCTCATTTCTGCTCTGTTTGCATGGAGCAGCTGAGCTCCTCTGGCGCAGCCCTCTGTGTACAACTACTCCCCCCCCCCCCCCCCCCCATCCCCCCCATGGTTATGTGTGTGGGCAGTGTTACGCATACATAAACGGCGTTACGAATATTCCATAGACCGCCACCAGGGGCACTGTCTAGGGGAGGAGGGATGGGCCCTGACTAACAGAGGCCCTAAAAAAGATATTAGAACACCGGATTTTCTGTGGGGCCCAAAATCCCTGGCTGTGCCCCTGATCGCTACCTCCAACGCCATGCTTTTAGAGTAGCATTAATAAACTCATATTCTGTAATGTACTGTATAAACAAGATTCCGTGTAAATATCAGACATGAGTTATCATGACATTAATGTATTCATTCTCAGTATGAATGCATGACTTGGGACTGAGAGACTGGTCGAAAAGAAAAAATAGCGAAATAGCTGGTGAAATTCAATTCTAAAGATGCAACGAATGGTGGTGACACTTCCATCTTCAGAATCCGCCATTTTGGGAAAGCTGATGGAAACACATGGCACATTTTCATAGTTTACTTTCTGACCCTGTCATTTGCTGGTTGATGTCCTGTTATAATCGACCTGAATGGCAAAATGGAAGGCTTTCTAAGAGTGCTTAGAATGTAGCTGGGTGCAAGACGATTTTTGTTGCACACAAGAACCACGACCGAATAATACTATTTCATATGAACACACTCTAAATGTGTTCCGCTTGGAAATGGTTTGTGCTGCATATTTTAAAAAAGAAAGTGGCCAAAGGAACTATCATTTTAATTAATTTCAGTAGTTTAAATGTTCGTTCGTAAAGTGAATTAACATGAATGTCTCTCACCAGTTTTTAGTGTCCCAGGTCATGTTGAAGTGCTGATAGTTTAAATGAAATGCCTTGTCTTACAGGGCTTTTTGATTTCTCCCGTAATCATCGCTAGCTCAGCTAATCCAATGTGACATTACCGTTGCTGAGAAACATTGTGCTTTGAGGAGAGGAGGCACACCAGGGAGAACCAGCCCAGACAAACATCTTCGAGTGGATCTTTTCCAAGATGTGTCATGGCCTCCCTTGAGTGTGAGGGTTTGATGTCCAATTACAACAACACAGTTTCAAGCCATCACACACGTGTGTACATTTAGGGATGGACACACACACATACACACACACACATCATCTGTGAATGTGTTGCTACTGATGATGATGTCAGTCTTAATACAATGTGAATCATCTGCTCAGTGCAGGCCATATGGATCTTTGCATACCTTATTTTCCTTTTTGATTTTTTTTATGCCTAAATGTGTTTGAAGGCAGCCATCAGCAGAAAATGAGGTGGATTAAACCGCGCTTCAGGAAGCAGTCTCATTGGCTGAGCACTGATGACTGAAAAAGGGCAACGGAGAGTTAGAGATAGCCGTTGTGCGATTTGCAGCAATTCGAAAAACTACCAGTGGCACCGGCTTAATTCCTCTCATTAAATGCTCCCGGGCAAATGAATTCCAGGCAATTGTGTCATTCAGTGCAAGGTCATTGCCACAGACAAATAAATAAATAAATAATACATTAAAAAAAAAAAAAAAAAAAAACTCACCCCCCAGATCACGACATATTAGCCTATTTAGTTGTTATTCTAATTCAAGAAGTGAGGCGAACCGAAGATGCCAATGGATTCTAAACGAAGCCATAGAATGACTGATAAATGTATTTATGTTGTGCGGACAAATCAGCAATCTGCTTTTCAGCCAGTGCATTATGAATTTTTGTGCACGTCCACAAATATTTTAATCTAGCGGAATTGTGTCAGGAAATGAAATTCCGAGTTTCAACATTTATTCGGTACGTGGCTTATTCATGCACTTTATTAAAATACGAAGTCGAGCGAGCTTGGGTGGGGGGGGAGGGGGGGGGGGGGAGGGAGTGAATTATGTCCTGAATGCCGTTCAGATAAATATCCTGTTTAGACGTGTGCAGTTTTCACATAGCGTTTTCATATGGAAGTCAGGGGAAAACCATTCGCGTTTTCTGTGGCTCTGTTTGTCTTACCGACCCGGAGTGTGAGCAGGTGGACAGTCCCTCTTCATTTCACCAGCTGCAAGACCAGCAGGGGGCGCACTACCTAAACATGTCTCACATCATGGGATTTCACCCCACTCTGGCCCCTGGACTGACTGTGTAAATTGAAGTGTGTATCTGGGGAGTCAGAAAAGTTCAGAAAGGCATTTGCTTGAAATAACACACACACACACACACAAACACACTTTTTAATCATTTCACTACACCCTGTGTACTGTTGAAACATCTCTTAGACTCAAGAATTAAAAATGAATTGTGTGCACATCCACAAATCACCCATAATGCACTGAAAAACACCTGCAAAGACCAGCCCACAAAAACATGCTGAACATGTACATATTCACACACACGTAAACGTGCGCGTACGCACACACCCGCTCGTATGCACACACACACACTCACTCACACACACACACACACACACACACACACACTCACACATACACACGCACACATGCAGCCCTGTGAAACAGAGGGACTGGGCAGCTGCAGTCTCTCCCCAGGTTTTCAGTGTTCTGTGTGCGCAGCCCAGTGTAGATCTCTCAGTCATATTTTCCACGGCGGTTGGCGGCTCAGCCGGGGAGAGCGTGTGGCGCCCCCTACAGTGCTGCGTGGACCTGGGACACGGACGCAGGCGCGGACTCGCGCGAGGGGGGGACAAAAAAACGTAGTCGCAGTGCTGGTTGTTGTATATTCTATATCATGTACTGAAATATTTTAGAGGAAAATATATTTGAAATATGAATTTAAGATGTATAAATAAATACTCATGAAACAAAAAAAAAAAAAAAAAACGCGTGTCCCCTTGAGTTTCATTCGCCGTCCTCGCAGCCATGGCAACATGTCCTAAGCCGATCTCACACATCGTCCCCGTCCACATTCACACCTAATGCATTAATCAACGCCTCGACCACGGCTCCCCACAACACACGCACTATTCTATTTTTTTTCTTTTTTTTTTGGTGCAAGTCACAGTCTTTCAAAAATGCTTTTTCCAGGGGCCCTATAATACGTCTTTCCTGCAAACCTTTTAGTGCAGCGAGCGGCATTGTGGGAAAGCAGCGGGGGTTCTGCCTGCGGAGCCCCGCTCCCCTCATTGAAGCCAGCGTGGTTCCACTCGATTAAAGGGTGTTTGACTGAGTCTGTGTGTGTGTGTGTGTGTGTGTGTGTGTGTGTGCGTTTGTATGTCTTTGCCTGTGTGTGTGCCTGTACTGTATACGCGCGCTGGGTTGAGTCAGCGTGCTTGTACCTGTAAAGTCCGTATCGGCACGTTTCACGTGCGTTTCCGTTTCCAAAAGTGCATTGCGGGACGGGAGTGGCGTGTTGCCGGGGATGGGAACGCACAGTGGCCCCGAAATAAAGGGGGTGCACTGAAAAGGGGGGGGGGCAGCCCCGCGCCTCTGGTGCAGCCTCTCTGTCAGCTCTGGGCTGTCTCCGTCCGTCAGCGGGGAAGAGGCTGGAGGCGTCCGGGAGGTGTGTGGCGCTGGCGTAGGTCCTCTCGCGCTTAGCGCTTCCCACTCAGCGGACCTGACAGTAACGCTTCACGCCAAACACACGGCCCCCCAGCTGGGAGCGCCATTCCTGCCAAACGGCCGGGCGGGGGGGGGGGGGGGGGGGGGGGGGGGGGGGGGGGGGAAGGTGGCGGCCATTCCCTGATAGAAAAACCGCGACAGCTTCCCCCTCTCCTGACAAGGAACTGAAAAAAGGTTTCAAACTGAGTTAACTGTAACTTTGCTGCGTTCTATTCTTGTAACAACTAGTACTCGCTTTTTAAACCATTCCTGTACACGCATACATACATAAATTAATTAATTTTCTTGCTATCCAAAAGGATATAGGACTGCTTGACTGCCTCCTTTTAAACCCTTCCATTAAAATTGCAAAGTAATATGCAGAACCATTAAAATATGGGCGAAGAAGCCAGAAAGAAAAGGTATTAACACATTAGCTAAAGGGTAATGCATTCTTATCTATACATGAGAGATTTTTTTTTTTTCCCAGCATGCAATGTAAACACTAACAGAACAGTGGGTGGAACTTCTCTCATCTGCTCCTGAACAATCCTGTTTAAAAATCCTGTTAATGTACTCCATTATGTTCAATTGCATAACCCCACTCCATTATGCATGCATTTGAGTAATATAACAGTCAAGTTCATCATTACGGACATCCGCACTCACAGACGTTTTGTGAACATATTGCATTTTAGCTCTATATATTTCTGTCTCCTGTCATATATTTTTTGTGATTAGGTTTTTTTTTTTTTTTTTTTTGCATGCACTTCAGCTAGCCAGCTAACAGGTAAAGTGGATTCGGTAATAAGTAAGGTAGCAGCAAAGCACATTAAATAATGCTACCTTTGGACAAACTCATAATCACCAAATGAGTATGTGCCCACACAGAAATGAAAATGACAAAATTGCACTCTCAAAACATTACTAAATACATCACGAATGCAGACTCTGAATTGTTTAACTCAATGAATTAAATGTTGCCTAAAATCTCTCCTTTCAGACAGTGTGCATTTAAATCCGAGAGACAGGAGAAGAAACCAAGTATGAAGTTTTTATACTGTTATCGGTATTATCGCAACACGTCTAACACTCTGTACTGGTGGAGTTTGTTACATTTGTTATGACAACACCACGGAAAACCAAGATTTCTCAGTGAATTACAATTTCTCCAGTTATTGCAAACTTGCAATGCAGGGAGGCGCATTGCAAAATTCCACCTCAATTCGTTTGCTGACACGAGGAAACAAATATACTAATTGGCAGGTTTTGCAAGATGCATAATAAGTGAAAGTCACCTGCGATAACAGCAAGGATGGATGCTGTGCCAGGAAATAAGGATTAACAGAGTTAATGCTGTTTGATTGATATGAATCCAAAAAAGTTGTTAGTAAGACTTTTTTTCTCAGGTTTGATCGCTCTGGAATGTGAAAGTAATGTACATTCTTTGCCTCACTGGTGTTTCCGGAGAGACATCAGACATTCCATTTGAGTCACTTTATTTGTGATGAGAAAAGTATGAAGCTGACTAAGGCTACATTTACACTGCATGGTCATGATGCCTGAATTGGACGTTTTGATGAAATCCGATCTTTTGTTTATAGCGTTTACCAGAGGTGGAAATTCCAGGTACGGAAAGTCCTCCCCTGTATTCTGTTCCAATCACCTGGATTTTCTAATTAGCACAATTCTTTGGCCAGCAGGTAGCACTAATTAATTAAATCAGCTGACTGAGTTCATGGGTGGAAGGAACACATGGCAGGACTTTTAATTTCTGACCCCTGGACTTTCCACCTTAGGTGTTTATATTATCTGATATGTATGTGACCTGTGTGTTTACATGTGTGAATTTAATGTGTTGTGTGATGCACTGACATGACATTAACATGTCACTTTGGTGGAAAAAAACTGAATGTTTAAATTCAGGTTGGAATTTTGCCGATCGGAATTTAATATCGCATAGGAAGGAGGCCTGCATTTGATCCAACAACAACAAAAAAAAAAAAACGGATACCATGTGTTTTTCTGTTGTTTACACTTTGAGCAATTAAAATCCAATCTGTGGCAGATGTGTGGGGAAAATCTGAATCAGGTCACATCAGAGTGGTAGTCTAAATGTGCCCTAGCACTTTCCTGAGAGAAGCAACTCGCACACGCAAACCTTATTACTGCTGAAATGGTTAGTAAACTGTACAAATGAAGTCATCCCTTATAAAAATGGCATACATGTCAATATATTCAAGGTGGAACTACAATGTTAAATATGTTATACGTTTGCCTTAATTTAATTAAGGCAATAGTTAGTGTATCTGTTCATATATTTCAAAGTTGCAATATATTATCAGTATACCCCATTTCCATGTAAAAAAAATATATGTACTGAGAAATACAATGTGTGAAAGACATAATCAGGTATCTCTGAGGAATGGCTGTTCTGAGAGTGATGTCTTTTCCAAATTAATGATGTAGTTCAATCTATCGATCAGATTTTTATTTATATTGCGCATTTTACAAAGAGTTTGTCACAATGCACTTCACAGCACAACCCCGGTCTCAACCCCCTGCACAGCTACAGCCAAAGGGGACAAAGTGGCAAAGAAAAACTCCATCGACGAAATTGTTGTTTCAGCTTCTCCGAAAAGCCTGGTTCGCTTATAAAAGCAAAACAGTAGGAAGGAAAACAGGCAAACAGACAGCTTAGGTCTGATATCTTCCAGCAGTAAACACCAGGGTCATTATGAAGAATTACTTTGGCTATAAAAAGGGCTGTGCGTTCAACAACAAAAGCAGGTGCTACATGCCAGTTGGTCTAATTGGAACCGTTGAGATGTTGATATAAACTCAGAGGCCTTGTTCCTGTATCGTGTGCCTACAGAAAAACAGACGATGAACTCTGGTGCGGCTCTGTGCACATGGCTGTGGCTGCATCTCTTTGATACCTGGACTGCCCGTCCGAGCGCTGTGTTGCTAGGAAACTTGACCCGGTTCCGTTCTGATGCGTTGGCATTGTGACTGGACATCACTGCTTAATGAAGGGGGCTTACTCTTCTCCCCCCGCAGCAAGCCACAGTGCGCAATCAGAAAAAACATGCCACAAGTCACGGGTTCACCTCCTCTGGCTCCTTGTCCACCAGGACATCAGGCCAAACAGCGAAGCGGGGTCGGTGGGCCACGCTTGTTACTGTTTCTTGGCTTTTCGCCCGCTGCCCTCATCTCTCCTTATTCAACATGCTAAATCGCTAAAGTGGCATCAAGCCGATCCCATTTGAACGTACTGCATTAGATGGTGTGTCACGTGATCCAGCCGCTCTTTTTTGAATCATGACGTTGCTGGCATCAGTCTGTGTCTCACACACCGCTGTTCCTTTGAGTGCGGTAGCAGACCGGTGGACAGTGCCAGCCAGCCAGTTTCATTGGGCTACTTCCGGAGTTGAGGTCACATGACTCAAGCCTGGTTGTTGCAAGCTAAATTAGCTCATTTCCCACTAGAATATCAGTAAAATGGGCAGAAAACATACACCTTCTTTCCCCGCAATCTTGGAATTACCCCTTTTGCTAAAATGAACTACAAAAAATGTTTTATTTCCTTGATGAAGATCAGTCAGAGAACTCCTGTACTCAGCATGTAGAAGCTCAAATCAGTCTTGAGAAGGTGGCAAGCAACTCGATTCCTCGAGATCTACTGTCCAACCCGTACAAAGCACACCCCATTCAACAGCTAACTATCTTATTTAACTGCTAATTAGCAGAGTCAGGTGTGCCAAATTAGGGTTGTAATGAAAACCTACAACGTTGGTTACCACTGTCCAGCCAGCTAGCATTAGCCAGACAACGTCAAAATGTTCTCAAATGTAGCTGAGATGCTTCAACCCCATTTCAAGTTTTTTTTCCCTCTCTCTCCCAGAATGCAGTTTGTGAAGGCAATGACAAGTTTAGTAATTTACAGAGCCATCTGAACATCATTCCATTCCGTTGATGGGCGATGGGCTTGATATATGACGGTGTCCTCAGCCAACGACTTCTTGTAAAGGGTAAGCAGAAGAAAAAGAGTAGGAATATATATTACTTCACTACCGCACTGTCATTTCTTTAGCTCTGCTGCTGACTGGCCTCATGCCTGGGCCTGGATTCACTAACGATCCACTGAAGTGCTTTCTTCATGCCAGGGTGCAGCACGAATGCATTTATTACAAAACAAAAGTATCTGGAAGCCGGAATGTGCAAAGCAGTGACAACTGATGCTAGCACAAAGAACTACTGATAAAACAGCATTGCTGTGCCACTGATAACAGAAGACACAAAGAGACCAACCAGCCTGCTCTCCCCCACTACTGGTTTAAAAAAACAAACAGACAAACAAACAAAAAACAATGTTTTAACCCATATTTTGGATTTTTATTATTTTTAATTCTATGTCAGTGTTCTGGAATTCCATTGCTTTCAGTTACCAGTTGTGATTGTTACATCAGCATTAGAATGTTCAGTTAAGAACATTGTTCTCACATATTTGTGATCTTACACATTAAAAGGGTTAAAAAAATAACCCTCTGCCACAAGAGCCAACTAATGGCATCTTACTGTGATTGCTATATGTCACTTTGCCATCGGCTGCCACACATGTCATGTACATTCTCATGTAACTAATTCATTGTAGCCTATTGACATATTGACATGGTATTAGCTACACAACATCTACATTAATGCTGAGTAATTATTTGGTGATTAATTATTATCGGGTCCCTTTTAGCATAAAATTAATCCAGATTTTTGGAGGACTGACACACGTAATACTTGATGATACAATCGTTATTTGCAATATCAACTTTAATTGTTGACTTTCTTTGTCATTAGAAATCTAGTACTTTAACACTGTTACTAAAGACAAGTTATTATACCCAGTAATTTCTGTTCTGGTCCATTTTTTCATTTTTCCCCCTTTCTGTGCAAATGCCACTCCCACTGGACCAGAACTGCTCAGTATTCATGTTCTGGAATCCCCGATGGACAGCTACAGTGGAGCACTAATCAATTTCTATGGACATTTTTTCATACTTTAAAAAAAAAAAATTAAGTCTCTTAAGGGTTCCCATCAAGCTTGCTGAAGGTCAGTTTACAAACCATGGGGATCTCCCCTGAACCCCTCAACACCAGCGGATGGTCAGAACACTGTTTTTAAAAATGTGCTTTATATACATCTCTTTATAAATGCTTTATAAATATCAAATTGAAGTGGAAGAAAAAGCATCAAGGTCAATAAGACTGGGGCTACAGACCAAGAGTTGAATAGCATGTCACAAAACTCGTACTAATGAAACTCAAAGTAACTTTTTTTTTGTTTTTTACTTTTTTTGAACCCCCATGTTATGTGTTTAAATCATGCCCTATCTATGATTCTATAATAGAAAAATCCCAGTCTTCTGAAGATCAAACATGCTGAGCCATGTGACTTATTTAACTCTATTTGTTCTTGTGATAATTCATACGCCAGTGCCATTATTACATTATTACATTTTTAAAACTAATCTAAGATGAAATATTTATGGTTCATCAATACTGAAAACATGTAACTTGAGAGACAGCAGGCACTTCTGATAAAAGAAGTCTCTCATCAACAACATACTTACAGGCCTCCAGACATATCACAGCCATAGACGTATACTTAACAGTTCATGCTGACCAAATGCAGTCTCTTAACGCCCCCCCACCCCCACCCCCTGCTAATAGACTGAACAGACTTGAAGCATAATTGGCGTTTGCTTATATTCAATGGGTCTGCAGTTGTTCATGGAAACCTATATAGTTTAAGCCTTTCCGAAAAAATGATTTTACAAATGGATCTTGGCGGTTGTGTGCAAAACCTCTTAGTTCTGTGTGGGACTGAGCGGGTCGATAATGGTTCAGCACAGCCGAGGTTCTGGTCCCTAACCTGGGGGATATTGATGCACCGAACAGGAGCCTGATTGATCTATTGATCGCATTTTGTTGGTTCTCCTCTCCACAGAAAGAATCACACAGTTTGAGGCGAGGGGATTGGGTGGTGTGTACAACATAGCAGGCTTAGGAGGAAGCACTGCAGCGAGGGCCGAGGCGCTCTGTGTGTTAGCGTTGGTCGGCTCTCCTAACAGCGATTTTTGAACCTCGATATCCCCGCCATCTCAGAACCAATCTCAATGCCATTTCCCAGGAGGACTGCAATCGCCATGGACTCGCCAGCCGGCCAATTTTGCTGTGGCTACATTACTGTGTTGTGGATATCCCTAAATCATTTTCCATACACATTTGACTTTTTTGTGCAAACATAACTCAATTTAAACCCAACGGACGCTGACACAAGACCCCTCACTATGTTGTCATTTTGAGACTTTTGTGCATTTTTTGTTTCCATCGCTGTAGACTTTATTAAATTTGAATGAGACCTCATCATGAGAAGAACTAAGTTAGACTACGTCCAGGAATGCCACTGATGCTAGCACTGTTGGCTGTCTCTGAGTTACCAAGTTGGACTGATGACATCTGAAAAGCATAGCGATTTCCATTATATTTTGCGCTACGTCTCTGTGAAGAACAAACGTAGTGAATGTGAATTAAGTTATTTTTATCGGTGTGCAGGAGTGTCTGCGAGTCTCCTCGCGTGCTAGGCTGAGGTTAACATTTCAACAAGCAAAGCGATAGGACTACTTGTGAACAGCTGGCGAATCTTCAGTGAATCTGGGGTAACACGCTGTCCTCACAGATAGTGGAGAACTACACTTCATCTGTACATGTTGTAAAACATAGAGGATAACACCTTACTGGGTTTGCATACAGCACACTAGGAACAGATATTTCACTGCACTTAATCATAGCAGTCTGGAGTGTGTCACCCGTTAAATAAATCCAATTAGAATAATCTTTTTTTTTTATTTTTTTTTTTTTTAACATTACCATTGTTACAGGTCTTTATACCTTATTCTGTTGAGTGATTGCAATATTGATGAACATGTTTGAATGGTTTGGTGAGATAGCTGCAGTCACATGCAAAATAACAACCGTAGGCCAGTATTTTAGAATTTTTTAATGCAGAGTTGCAAATGCTTTAGATTGGCTTGTGGTGACCAAAGATGGACTTCCTGTTCAGTCGTGGCCAATAAATGCCCAAGCTTTTCTTAAACCTCACACTCTTCTCTGTGCTTTGTGCAACCCTATTCTCCTTCCTGATTAGAAAGGAGTCTTAGGCCTTGGCAAAAAAAACAAAACAAAAAAAAAAGAACAGGCGTCAACTCCTGATGAGGCTTGCAGGCTTTTACAAATGCCATTGACCAATCACTGCATGGAGTTCAATCACTTCAGAAGTTGAAAAAGTTGGTTTTCAGTGAGAAATGTCATGCAGAATCTTTGAAGAAAGAGAAATCAAAATGTCCTTGATACAATAATGCACCACTACACAAAAAACTCTGAACATAGTACACAGTTTACCTCACATACACACACACACACACACACATAGACGCATGCATACACAGAATAGAAATATCAGACATCTGACAAATGACATTTATGCTTTTTTTTCCCTATGTTAATTAACAATTTAAGACAGGGCTATTTTATTGAAGGGCCTAAATTAAAGTTTAAATAAGCTATTTCAAGTTGATTTAGGTCAGCAGTACAGGGACACAAGTGGGAATTAAAGTTCAATTTTGCACTGGCACAAGGCTCAACTTTTTTTTTATTTGAGCACATTTATGAATACATTGAATAGAGAGCTGGGACTTGGGGAAGGGAGAGAGAGAGAAGAGAACGGAAGAGAGAAGAGAGCTGTAATGTTCAAGACCAGTCTTCACACAGTGCCGGAGGTAAAAATGCAAGGCCATAGAGAGTGAATTGTTGGTATTTGTCATTGAACTTGGATTGTCTCCTTATGTTATTTTGGATTAAGCACACACACACACACATACACATTGTCGTTAAAATCACACGGATCCTCTGCCTACTACAATGAAAAAACGTGATAAAATGGAGCAGGAATCGGATGTTTATTTTCTGACTTGCAAACCAATGTACGGGAAAGCAACTTTAGATTGTCAAAATGAAAAGCAATTTATTGGGTGGTAAGTTTATTCAATAACATGCAAGCATTAAAGAACACTTTTCAGGGATCATAAAAATTCCTTAGAGTCTTAGGCTCAGTGTAACAATAATGTCATTCAGAAATTCATTTTCCCAGTTGTAGCATGTACATCCTGGTTATGTAGATGCATTTACAATATTTCGTAAACATCTTGGGCAAAAACACTGATAGCATTCTAACAGTGATATCCTTTGGAAAAAAAAAAAAAAAAGTTTTTTTAAATGCAGGTTGGTCTCATTGTGCTGGTTGTGCTGATGTATTAAAGAGAAAGTCTTTTGTCCTGGGAAACCACCAAATGCAGAAAAGCTGTGTCCCTCTGAGGACACCGTTGGAGGAGATTTGCGGGCACTGACTCCATATCGGGCATGTGCATGCTATCGCTGACCTCATTTTCTCACCTATTTTATTTTTTTTTCTTATCTTACTCTCAGTTCCTCAGGAATACAAGAGAAACAAAAATGTTACTTTAAGCCCCAAAAGCTAAAACCTCCAACATTTTTGATACAGTGATGTGACAATTTAGCTTTCTTTTATTTTCCAAAGGAAAAAAAAGAGCCTCTCTCTCTATCTCTCTGAATTATGATGTTAGGATGTAAACAACAAAGCAAGATAAAGTATTGTTCCTTAACAAATATTTTCTGTGCTGATGTATCATGTTGATTGGGATCGAGTTCAATGTACTGCAACAACTATTGAATAGATTCAGGTTGGGATGTGCATTATGGAGAGTGTACATACAGCATATAGAGATTCATAAACAGGATAAACATTTGAATCAGACAAATCAGCGATCACAGTCATTGTAAATATGAATACTCAATGGCCTTCATATAAACATATTATATTATTTTTATTCATTACATGGCATACCAGAGAATAGACACGTTCTGGGACATAATGCATATTTTTTTACAATGAATATTTTTTTTACTGTGATGGATATTGTGCTATTATTACAAAAAATGCTTGACAACACTCACGCGTACGTTCAGTTATAATATCCCTCCATGATCCGGCTCACATTCTACATTAAGGGAGCGGAAAAAAAAGAACTGGAGTAAAATGTTTTTGGTTTTAGCCTGAAGTGCATATAACGAGAACCTCTTTGATAACATTCCTTTTCCTCTTAAATAAAGCCCTGAAAAAAAAAAAAAAACAAGGGCAGCGTTGGATAGCACATTAATCTGGGCCTTCTTATGATAATAAATGCCCCACATTTTCACCCCTGCTTTCCACAGCTGTTCTGCGCAGAGCAAAATAACTGTTGCGACTTCATCAATCAAAAAAAAAAAAAAAGAAAAAAAACCTTATAAACTTAATAGGAGCTTTATGGCTGGACCTGTTTGGCTAAACGCTACTCATTCTTCAGACACTTTCTGGGAAATCATGAGTTCCTTTTTTTATTTCAGTGTTTAATATGAACGTGTCATACGCATATATTATTCAAGAGCTTCATTTTCTTCAAGATCGAGTAGAAGAGCTATTTTATTCAGCGCCATTAGGCTACTCTCCCAAACACAGACATGGATGGTGGATTTTGAAGCTGATTTGGCCATTTTTCTGTAACTGTGTGTGACGGCGGAGTGAGGCTCCTTGAACCCTACATTGAGTGGAGCTACAGTGAGCTGTCAATCATGGAATTGAACCAATCAAAGGTGTTGCTCTCCACAGCAAAACACAACCATTGGTCCAAAGCTGCAAGTCACTGATATTATACATCATATTTATATATATCACATACTATGTGTGGCTTCATAAAATATTTGGATTTTGAAACATTTGTAGAGGAGTGTTTTTTATCAGGGCTTCATTGTCAGGTTTAAAATGAAACAAAATGGTGTTCCCTTCTACCTGAAGGAACAAAGTCAGTGTTTTGGCTTTCAGGCTACTTTTTTTCTTCTCTGTCATGATGCAAGACAGGTGTGCTGTCGGAAAGATGTTTTACAGAAAACTTTAGTTATTGTTTTATAACTAAAGACAGCTCCACTGCACTAGCAGACTAAAGATCATTGCGGCTGTCTGTCAACTTTCCCTCTTTCTGACGGTGGGTAGTCAGTTCGACACGAATCTGATGGGATGGACATGCTTGATGGTGTGATGATGTCACAGAGTGTTTGCAGGTCTTGTGATCTCATTGCGGCTTTGTGTTTGACTAGATTGGCTCATAATTTTCTAATACTCTGCGTAACACCACATACCTTGATATTTTATGCCTGCATGCGCGCGCGCACACACACACACACACACACACACACATTTTCCACATAATCTCTCTCATCTCTTAACAGTTTACATATGAATCCAATAGGGACCATATGTACTCTGTAAGACTTTATTTAACACTGTGAACTTACTTATAATGAGGAGAGTTTTAAACTGCCTGACTGCTTTTCCCTTCATCTCCATACGCACTTTGCTGTGTATATATTATTTTCACCAGTTCGCATTTGGCAGATGAAGTGATAAAACTCTGCCTAAGAGTTGTTTGTCCACAGTGTTGCAGTCATTCTCTGATAACAGTAAATGCAATCATAGATGAGTCTGGCTTATCACTGGACAGAAGCCTGAGGTACACACAAAGTGCAGAGAGATTGTACTGTAAAAAGAAAGGGAGAAAACTGGCATGAATTTTTTTTTAACTCAGATCTCAGATTAAAGTATGTTTGTATTTACCTTAACTTTACCTGTACAATGATTAGTGATATAACAACTAGAGTACATTTTACACTTTTTTATGATTTTGTGGACTAGCATGTAACCCACCCTCTCCCAATTGTTTCTAGCTGCCCCCACCCTATGCGCACCCCCCCCCCCCCAAACACTCGATGCTGCGTGTGTTTTCGTGTGCCCCCCCTGTGTTATTGTTGTCAAGCGGCTGCGGTGCATCCGCGTCGGGGGGGGTCCGTAACCGAGCCGACAGACATTTTCTCTTTGCTTTTCCTCCAGATTTGCCGTCGCCCTTCTCTCGCAGAACTTTATTAACCGAGATCTACTCCACCAGGCCGCGGGAATCATGACTTGCATCTCAAACAAGAGGGGGGGGTGTGTGGAGGGGGGGGTGTGCGGGATCCCCAGCCGGCCGCTAAACGCCTGGGTTGGAACCATCTTTGCAGCTCAATTTCAGCAACAAATACCGCTAACAGGCCTGGTTAGGAGACTCCAGTGAGTTGAAGGTGGCTAAATTGAAGAGGAATTGAGTTTCTAACAAGACTCCAGAGCTCTGGTTAGCATTGACAAGCTGCTTAAAACCGCGGCCATTAAACCTCCAGCGTGGCCACAGCGAGCGCTTTCTTCTTCTTCTTTTTTTTTTTTTTCCGGGTCTATGACACGGGCTCTCGTAATGGAGAGAAAAATTTTTTAAAAGCCAGGAGCGTAATCAGACCCGCCGGCGAACCGCGCGCGGACACACAGGCCCGCGGCCGCCTCAGGTGTCCACCCGCTGCAGGCTCGACCCATCCCACAGACAGCCCGCAGGCTGCTAAATGCTAATGTCCCGTCTCCTCTGCTGTAAGAATGCTAATAACAACAACGTTCCCTTTTTCATTTTTTTATTTTTTGATGTGCACTATATATATATATATATATATATATATTTAAAAAAACAGGACTGAATTAGTTTTGGGGTTTTTCTTCTTTTTTTTTTGCTGCGGAAAATTCCGGAGCCTTGGTGGCATTGGCGGTCTAGACGAGTCGGCAGCGTTAGCGCTACCTCGAGCCGCGCAGGCGCTAACCAGACCCCTGGCAGGCCTGCGCGGACGTGAGGGGGGCCGGGCACCATCTTGTTTCGCCTCAAAATGTGACGATTTTCACAACGTTCACGTATTTGCGTTATTTATTTATTTATTTTTCTTGTTTGCGTTTCCCCCCCTTTGGCCGGGCTCCTGCGCAGGCATTGGAGCGGCTTCGTTAGCAGGTGCGCCGCTCGGTGAGCAGGCGTGCCACGCTGGCACGGCAACCGATCTACTGTGCTCAGAAAGGCAGAAGATCAATGCGTCCGCGGGCTCGGGCAGGGACCGCGGCGCAGCGTTTGTGTGCTGGTGTCAGGGCAGATTGCCTTTGCCGTGTTGTGGCACAGAGGCACATTTGCGAAGTGCAGTATAAAATATTCCTCCCTTGCTTTAGACCTCCCGTTATTAGCCTCCATCTAGCCGCGTGTATAGAGATCAGGGCTGAAACGTGGCGCTCTAAAGAGGGGTCTGTTTCCACGGTTATTTATCTTCTCTCATCCCCGGCGGTGGCACAGTCCTCTCCTTCGCCCACACCGTGAGCTGACAGCTTCTCTGCCTCGAATTACAGCAAACGTTTCCTACTGATCCTGCAAAATGTACCGTTGTCACGTGCTGGTTTTCTCACTCTGTCCTCACTACACCTTGCCCGCTCTTAGGGCAATTACTTCCTCACGTGTATTAATTATTAGTTTTTTTTTTTTCTTCATATATTAAATTATATTAGTGTGTTCTGATTAGACCATTCTAGTGAATTAGTCAAGTGTTAAGTGAAGCGAGTCTTATCATTAGTACACTGGTCTTTTTAATTAGTCTGCTCAGGAAACATCTTAACTGCACAGAATTTCGGAAGCTGTTGATGTCGAACGGCAATCCAGTCAACACGTTCAGAAATGCCATGCCCGGGTGCCCGGCTGCATGTTGTCAGTATTACTGCTGGTACTGTCAGTAGCAATATGTTTACGACAAAGATACTGTATGGCTATTAAAAATATGAGAAGAGGTCTGGATAAAACAGAGCGAAATATCGAACACTAGACTATTGCCAACTGGGTTCATAGGAATCCAAGAGGTATTAAAAGCACACAGTTGGATTCTATGCTGCTTTGTCGAAAAAACAAAGCAGCATAGAATCCAACATTTTACTGCAAAATTTGGATTTTTATGCAATTTTTCTACGGCTGCGTGGTGCGGTGAACTTCATAATAAAATGTGAGGCCTCACCTGGAGATTAGAGGACTGTCAGGGCTGAGGAAAGAGACAGGGGACCTGATTCTGTTTCTAAAAACAGAGCTGGAGAGGTCCTAGCTGCGTGAATGTCACAGACGACAATGAGTCATTGGTCCTTCTCACTGCAGTTTGATTAAAGAAGGCCTTTTGGTCCAAAAGTGTATGGAGAGAGAGAGAGAGGGAAGGAGGGTGAGAGAGAGAGAGAGAGAGGGAAGGAGACTTTGATGCCCCTTTATTTGAACATCATTGTCAACTCATTACACAAGAATAAAGATTTTTTTAAAACACCAATACCCTCAGTATCAAACCAAAAACAACATAAGAGAGAGAGAGATAGATAGAGAGAGAGAGAGAGAGAGAGAGAGAGAGAGAGAGAGAGAGAGATAATACATAATACAGAAGCATGCAGAACATATGTAGTTTTTTACATAGCTGAACAGGAAGAAATGGTTGGCCTGTGGATCCTAGCCGACCTCTTCTTCCTTCCCATAATATATATTCTGGTTGGATTATTGAAGGCATTCAGCTAATAGGTGCCCTCACAAGTATACGGTATGTTCATGTGAACATTACTGTCATCATAATTCATAGGAAAAAAAACAGGATTGAACACTATCTCCTTGGTAACATCAAATGCATAAAATGACATGGCTATTTAAATAGATACTGCTGCGGCATTATGTTGCGGTATTGAAATAGTTATAGAAATATCACCGCTTGAATGAGAAGGAGTGTTTATGCCAGTGGTTCTCAACTCGGGCCAGAAAGGGCCGGTGTGGGTGCAGGCTTTTGTTCCAACCAAGCAGTTACACACCTGATTCTACTAATCAACCGTTGGAGTCTTTACTAAGGACCTTGATTAGTAGAATCAGGTGTGTAACTGCTTGGTTGGAACAAAAGCCTGCACCCACACCGGCCCGTTCTTTGAGAACCACTGGTTTATGCTGTGGAGGAGTGGTAATATTTTTTTTGTGATGCCAGCTGAAGATCAGGGTGGTGTCCAGTCTCTACAGGCAGTGTTTTGACATGTCATTGAGGTGTCAGAGTTCACAAGGCCCAACCATCCAAGCACTGACCACAGAGAGATCCTGGCATCCTTTTCCGTGCCATTGTGTCTCTGTGAAACAGAGAAATCCAATCAAGTGTATTTGAGTAGCGCATTTAATAAGCACTTGTCTCAATATGCTTTGCATTGGCCTCAAGAGAAGAACTGAGATTAGCAGAGTGTCTCTGTGAAATGCTGAGAAGCACAGAGCTTAGTGCCTGAGTGCCCGTAAAATACAGAGAGGTGGCAGACAGAACTTGGCACAGTGTCTTTAAAACACATATCCTGGCATTGTGGAGGACAGAGAGTAGATTAGCTACCCTCAGTCGTTCTGCTGTCGTTGTTTTCTTCCCAGGTGGATGCAAGCGAATGCAAACCAAGCCAATGCGTTTGTGTGGATGAGCCCACTCTTCCCTCCACTTCCTGTTGTGTCTTTCTTTAGCACCATTGGCTTCATCTGCGCGGGCGGCATCTGACAACGGCAGTTTCACCTCAGTTCGCATGCTGGGTCACGAGTCGCAAAGACGACGGACTTTCGACGACATTTACTTTCCTCTGAAACGATCTCGGACAGTGGACGGACAACGAAAGCTAGGCCCACCAGTTGTTTATTTGTTTATTTATTTATTTATTTTTTAAGTTGTGTAGGTAGCCGACCGTCTCGCATCAGCTCCTCCTGGGCTGCCCGAGGCCCTGTTTCCGTTTTTTTCTTTTTCTTTTCCTTTCTTTTTTCTTTCTTTTTTTTTTGCCGGTTAATTCTGCGGTCGATAATGAATGAAGAAATCAAGTGCTGCAGCTGGAGTCCGGGGCTCGGGTAGAGGAGAGAGACGCTCAGGGGAGCCGGGCCGTGTATTAGGAGCGGGAAGATAAAGTCATGCCTGCCGCCGAGCCTTCGCGACAGCCAGGGAAGGGAACGTATCTCGGGCTTTAATTCACAGGCTCTCTCTCTCTCTCGCTCTCAAAAAACCGGAGCTCGGCTAATGAATTGAAGAGCGAGCTATTCATCAGAGGACATAAAAGTAAATACGGCAGAGGCCCCGCAGCCACGCAACATGGAAATTGCTTTTATCATGTCCGGAAAGACATGATAGCATTGGAGTGCAAATGAGATGTGGAACGTGTGTTGTTTAAAATGGTGCGCGGCAGACAAAAAAAAAAGAAAAAAAAATGGGGGGGTGGGTGGGGTGTGGGGTGGGGTGGGGTGGGTTTGGGGGAGTGAATTGACTTTCCTCCGGCTGAGAGAAAAACTGAAGACTTTCTTTCTCACAGGACTGGAGAGGTCTTTGAAGTCAGATTCCCGTTTGATGCTCATCACAGCTCCGATGCTTACAATAGAGGCCCCCTTTTCCCCCAACGCAGCTCTCGCTAGCAGGCCTACTGTAACCACGAGGAAAAACGTTTCCTTTGATGGCGTTGTAGATGTAGTTAGGTTTTTTATTCCCCCTCTCAATTTCCCAATTTGAAAATATTATATTTGATCTGGCCTATTATTATAACATCTACAAATTCGGGACGGCACAGACCGGCACTGGTTTCGCAGGAGTGCATGCTGCTAGCTGCATTTTTAAACAAGAGTCCACATACTCATACAAAATGCAGGAGATAAGCAATTACAATGGCAGGTGGAATTATTCATGCAGACAGGCAATAAACAGTATCTTTTCCTCTGTTTTCGAGTGTATGGCTACTTGCCATTTATTTTCAGTCTCAATGTTTCTGGGCAAATTGAAGGAAAAAGCATCCAAAGGTTCACATTTACCCTGAAATCCCCCCACTGTAGTTGAACTGTGTACCCATACCTAGTTCATCCTCAGGAGTTATATTTTATATTCACAAGCCGGTCGGTGTCTTTTCTACTTAAAACTACTGCCGGGGGACTACATTCCACACATGGAACTAAAACATTATTTTTTAAAATTACAATTTTAAAAAAGATTCTTAAATTAACAATGGTGAATGTGAAAATAAATATTGAATACATGAATAAATATTCATATTTTCAAATAAAGTAGGAAATATGAAATTATGGTGCAGACTGGGCATGAAACCTGTTAAACATAATAATAATAATAATAATAATAACAATAATAATAACTATTATTAATATTATTACTATTATTATTATTATTATTATTATTATTATTATTATTATTATTATTTAGCAACAAGCATCTTGTTGAGCCTACTGGGATTTTTATATTATTGAAGTTTTGGCTCTTTTTCAATAGGCTCCATTCTTCCTATTAGAATAATAGGTTCCATTATGAACAAGAGGCCTGCATTGTGAAACTGGATTTCGCTGCCTGTGGTTCAGGTTAAATCTGCTTTATGTCTCTATAGGTACCCACTTCAGATGAACACTTAATATGGTCGTTAACTCTGATTCAGATATGATTACTTATATAAAGAAAGACCAGGCCTAATGTATTCCCTGTAATACAATAGTTCGCGAAGGGAAAACAATTTAGATTAGGCTGTTTAACTGTTAACACAGGAAGAAGCAATGACATTTAAAAAGACTTTGTTCCACTTTAGCAAACTCAAGAAGCGATATCACCACTTTAATCCATAACAATACACTGGAAAGGAACATAGAGAATAATATCCAAATATGAGGTTTTTTGCCTTTTTACCTTGTGAGCAATGCTTGTTAAACCCACGCAAACTGGTTTTTATTATCAGGAGGATGTTCTCTCTCCTTCATATCAGTAATGTGTCAGACAGATTTGAGAATGTCAACAACTGTGAGTTGAATGAGAAACATTAGCAATATTGTAAATGATCAGAAAACATAAACAAACAAAGTCAGATCTGGTGATATTAATAGATATGAATACATTCAGAGCATTCGCCACTGATTTAGAATGTACTGTACAACATATCCCATATTTCAACTTATTTCATTGCTGTTTAAAAATTAGATAATATTTGACATTATTCATTGCCGAATTAATGGTGAGTTCTGATTTAATATTTATTCTAAATAAATAAATAAATAAATAAATAAAACGCCCCAGATCACCAGTTGGCGATTCATATTCTGCTACTGGTAAACATTAATGTATAATTGGCTCATTATCATGAATGCTTCTTCGAACAATGGAAACTATGTACGCAGTATGTCAACAGCCATGAGCATGACTTTGTAAACAGATGAGAAACTGAATGGAATTTGTTTTGAATAAATGAACAATAAAGGTGTTTCAGGTATTGTTTTACTGAAGTGCTTAATGGCAGATTGCAAAACACTGTTTGTGAAATTGCAGTACAGTACCATAGATACACAGTAAGAGATACAGTTGTTGTTCTTATTATTATTGTTGTTTCAAGCCATTTCCCTTCCTGCCTGTGGGTTGTGATAAAGAGATACAGTAGATGCAAATTTCAGTGCTAAATACAGAGTTGCTGTTATTCCGGAAACAATTAAACATTTACTGCTGCTAGTGGGGAATTTCACCTACATTATCACCTGCTCTCTCTCACGGGGCCAAACACCGTTGCATAAATGCCAAATATAATACTTAACACTTTTCTCACCAAAGATGTTTTTATGTTATTGTCCTGTTGGATGTGGCAGCATTAAAGAGCCTGTAAACCTCCACAATGGGCTGTTTAGAGCAAATACATGAGCACAAATACGGTTCCCAAGTGCCTGTGAGTAGAGGCAGCTGTTTCACTGATGGGACTGCAAGCAGTGTGAATTGGGCACTCCAAAGAGAGGACAGAAATAAAAGTGAAATTCCGAGCAGGGATGGATCCAGGAATTATTTGCGCCAGGAAAAAATATTGGACTGCCACCCCCCCTCCCCCCCCACCATGCGCACATACACACACACACACAGATGCACAGCCCACCTTTAGGACACCCCTGGACCCCAGGAGTGCTTTCCCTGTTATACCCCCTTAGTTACACCCCTGAATCTGAGAGCATCAATTACTATTCTTTAAAAAAATATCTGCACTGTACTACTCTGTACCGTTTAAAGAAAGATTGTAACTTACTACTTGTAGTTCGCAAGTTAACATCATGTAAAGCAATGGAAATTGGATGAGTTGAGTCTGGCAACCCTGCAATATCTCTCTCTCTCTCTCTCCAGTCACACTCAGAGGGAGAGCACGCTTAGGGGAAAAAAATAAAAAATAAAAAAACCACAATGAACTGCTTCCTGAAAAAAAGTATTTAATATATTTCAATTATCTGTGTCTAATTAGCCCCCAGGGTATGTGCTCATGTATTATAGAACTCGTTAAAGGGGTGAGTGGGATGTGTATGGCAAGGCTCATCTCTGGCACACAATCACAAGACTCCAAACATAAGGACAGCAGGATAAAAGATGTTTCTTTATTCTTTGTGTTTTCGCTCTGTGTATGAGTCCTTCACATTCGCTAATGGACGTGTTAAACTGGCACGCGAGAGAACCGCAAAAAGCGCAGACTGAAAGCGCGAAACCTCGGCTCCGTTGTTGTGTGAACTCCCAGGGCAAGCCCCTTCCCTACGGTCCTCTCATCCACGTGCAGATTTCCTGGGTGGTCCAGGTTTGATCCGCAATCTCTGAGACTGCCCTGGATCTCCAAAGCGCTGCCCTAAGCCCTAGACCCCCCCCGTATGACCCCAGCTCTCTGATCATTCACTACGGAAGGCAGCGGGGCAGGAGAGTCTAATTAACAAAGAGAGAGTGAAGGCGACGGAGGTGAGCTGGACAGCCTGTCCGGCCTTCTCCAGATTAGCCGTCGCTCTCCGGGCTTAATTGTCGAAGAGAAGCACACCTGCTTTCGCCCGCGCCGCCGCCGCTGCCGCTAACCTTTCACACGCGCCTCTTCAAATGTCAGCCTTCTTCTTCTGCTTGGAGAACGAAGTGGGGGGGTGGGGGGGGGGGGGGGGGGGGGGGGGGAGCATAACAAATTCCTCTCTTTACTTTCCCAGGTCCGTTAGCCTGGATTTTCACTGCAGCTAGCATGGAGTCCCGCCTATTTTACCTTCGCTAACAAAGAAAATATCTAAGCCTAATAGCACAACAAATTCCTCTCTTTACTTTCCCAGCCCCGTTAGCCTGATTGTTCATTGCCGCTAGCATGGAGTTCTGGCGATTTTACCTTCGCTAACAAAGAAAATAAATAAGCTTAATAGCTAGCGCTTCGTGGAATGGTGCATTTATGGGGCGAGCGCAAACATCTGAAAACGGGCGCAGTTCCTGCCGTGTGCGGCATGTATCAGCGTCGGAAACGGACAGAACTTGTGGGGTTCTTGTCCAGGCACTTGTCATACATGTCTCAGGACATGCTGTGAAATTTCAGTGCGGGCAGAGTCCATGAATTCATTCGATGGAATATCCGATCACAGACACGGCCCGGGAGTGACACGGGGAAACTAACCGCTCACTACCGATGCACCCCAAATTTCACTGGAATTTTCCAGAAACTCGGTTTTTTCATGCTGTGTAAATATCCGCTATCATGCTTGCATGGACCGAGAGAGGGAGAGAGAGAGAGAGAGAGAGAGAGAGAGAGAGAGAGAGAGAGAGAGAGAGAGAGAGAGAGAGAGAGAGAGAGAGAGATGAGAGAGAGAGAGAGAGAGAGAGAGAGAGAGAGAGAGAGAGAGAGAGAGAGAGAGAGAGCCAGAGAGCCAGAGAGCCAGAGAGTGAGAGGAGAGTTGGAGCGAGTTGGAAAAGGAGAGGCAGAAGCAGCAGGAGGTTGGTGTAAATACCAGCTGTCTGCTGTACCTGTGCAGAAACTTGAGCAGCCCTGGTGTTGGACGCTCATCAACAGAACTGGGGGTGTGGGAACCCGTGTGGGCCGCTCTGAGGGTACGGGACTGCTATTTTTGAATTTCGAAAATGGGCTGAAAATGACTCAGCGTAAAGTGCTTTCAAACTGCCACGGCCACTTAAAAATCTCACAAAAACTTTTTATTTTATTATTATAATTTTTTGCTTAAATTTCTGCCACATTTGACACTCGGTTCAGAAGAGATTGTTTTTAGGTGTGCCTCCGTTTTTCTGTTCAGGTGTTGAGTAGCTCGTCAGGCCTGAAAGGAGTGGATGTTTGTGATTTGGTAATGAGGTGGTGGAGGTGTTGGGGACGGTGGCGTGGGTGTCCGGGCGATGCGGGGGGCCCGTGGGTGCTGGAGGAGACCCGGCCTAGCCCCACACAGGTGTGCTCACAGTTTGGGGTTGGCGGGTTGGGTCTCCCATGGGGCATGGCAGAGACAGGACACCTGTGTCATGGTGTGTCTGTGTCCAATCCCCTTCTGTCTCACCCAGGTTGGGCCAGCAGGTCAGAAACACACGGTGGCTTGAAGAAGTGAGCTGCAGCTGTCGCCATATTGTGTGTGTGTGTGTGTGTGTGTTTTTATGTGTGTGTGTGCATGTGTCTGTTTTTGTGTGTGTGTGTGTGAGATTGTGTGGATGGGTGTGTGTGTTTGCGTGTGCATATGAGTGTGTTTATGTGTGAATATGTGTGTGTGTGTGTACGTGTGATGGTGTGCGTGTGTGGACGCATGCGTATGTGTCCGTATGTGTGTCCGTGTGTGTGTTTGTGTGTGTGTGTGTACGTACGTGCGTTTGTTTGTACACAATCTGTGATCAGAGATCACGTAACAGCAGCTTCTCCCATCCGCCGCTATACGATGAGTAAAGTTACAGCTTTGCTCTAAACCAATGTAAACAACGGCTTCCTCAGCAAAGTGAAAACGCTCCCAGACTGCCCTATGGATTGAAAATATCGGCAGAGGGTTGCGGATCCAAAATGGTTAACCTGTGTGTGTCAACAATGAACAGGGAGCTTAGCCTATGAACAAACATTGGCCGGTTCCATTTTGATTTTTGCAAAACCTCTCTGACACGGTACCTCATGGGCCTGTGCAGCTGACCACTGAATAGCCTTACCTGCCTCAAGGTCAGAACACAATCTATTAAACCTCTGGCTCTGATCCAGACCAATCTAAAAAACATGGCTTTCCTCCACGCGGGGCCTTCTCGTCTGGTGTCCGCTTAAATCTTGCACCCGGGCTAATTACCGTGGCACGTTTCTGTCCTCGGACACTCCTTCCTCACACAAAACAGCTGACGACAATGCACACGAGCAGATTTCATTTTGGGAACCGTGTTACCATGGCAACAAAATGACTCAGAAATAAACGAGATCCAGTTCACATATTTAGCAAAATGTAAAATAATTTCACATGTGTGGTATGATGTGTTTTTAAAGTCTTGAAAACGTAGTATTTGGATAACATAAAAGTCTGACAGCAAGCAATTGTTTGTGCTCAGTTCTTTTAATGTGCTATTACTTTTTTGAAAGCATTCGTATCTCCCTGTTTTCCAGGACTTAACCCTGAAAAACCCCTAATTGGCTCAAATGATGTTAAATTCTCTTTGGAAAATGTACACTGTGCAGCACCATGTGGTAACCAGACTGAGAATTGCACATCGCAAATATTGATTGATTGGCCAATTGATTGGTTGACGAATCAATCGATGGATTGATTGGTTTATTGATTGGTTGATTGATTGATCAATCAGTTGATTGGTAGATGGAAACATCCACCAGCCATGCTTTGTTTACCAATGTATGATGCCAGCAGCCAGTCATGCATATATAGTATTTTACAGGGCCTGATAAATGTCACAGATATTCAGTTTGAGACGA
>NC_049201.1:6557025-6582025 GCF_013347855.1 Anguilla anguilla
GAGGTAATGAGGTAATCTATGACCTCAGTATTGAGCTAATCTATGAGTTAATTGGGCCACAATTGAAACATTTGCTCTTGATGACCAAATTGCATATTGATTAAATATTAATGAGACACGACTTAATAATGAGCATCGGTTACTATTGAAATTCTTGGGTGAACAAAATGGGACCTTCCTGTGTAGAGATTCATAATTAGTTTGGCTAATGGCAATTATACATTTTCAGTTTACTTTCTTACATTTTACTATATATTTTCCAATGGGCCAATAATCAAGAAATGTAAAAATGCTACTATGAGATGATATCCCATCCTAAAAAAACAGTTAAAGTATCAAGCCTACTGTATGTGTATTAATTAATTAATCCATTCATTCGTTGAATTAAAATGATGTTGGCAATACATGTCTTTCTTTATGAAACAAGACCAGGTCAAAACCTAGTATATGGCTGGACCTAACACACTTCACCTGGCTAACCAATGGTGTAACTTCATAACTCGGCTGAACAATGGTGTAACTTCATCACTCAGTCACAGACATTCGCGTTCATAGGGCTGGCCCCGCTGTTGCGGTCCAGCCAAAAATGAAGATAGAACACCACAGCCCATAAAACACAGTTATGCTTAATTGTCAGCTTTGGAACGGCGAATTAACAGCAACCTCATGCACCGCACCTGCACACCCGCAGGTAGGTTAATGCACATATAAATAATTCAAAGCCTAGGTTATATCACTACTGTCAAACAGGGTCACATAAACACCAGCAGAATTCAGTGTTCAGATGCTGATTTCTAATTACCACTGGCACTGCAATTAAATTACTGTTTCTGTGCGCACAAAGGTGGCACAGTGGCGGCACAATAAGCAAAGAGAAGGGAGAACAAGGTATCTAGTAAGAGTAACAGAAACACCAGCAGGTAGCAGGTAACATGCTGTACATACAGTACCTGGTTGACAGTGCTAGAATATGTGGGTGTATATGCCTTTGAAATGCCCTTGAAAATTCCCTTGCAATCCTAACATGTCTGGGTAAATCACCTGAAATTTCAAGCGACTACATAACCTCTTTGGAACTGCTGTCAAAAGAAAAAGCCAGTAAAAGTGTCTTTATGACTAACAAACGGCTAAAATTGGCTAAATGCTATTGTTGTCCATACACTCAGAATACATGAAGGCATTATTTGAAGTGTTTTATTATTATCATTATTATTATTATTGATGACCAGCTGTTAGACACACAATTAATGATAAAAATAAGATAAAAATACATTCTTCCTCAAACTGCAAGACAAAGTATCCCAGTGAATTTCTGTGATGAAAAGTGAAAAGTGGGGAAAAACTGTCTAGACTTCCAGATTAAAACCCGGCCGACAGGAAGTTTTCTGGCCAACTAGGACGTAGCCAGACTATATCCAGACAAAACCAGAGCTATATTGGGGGTTAACCTAGTCTGTTTACATCTAAACTTCTTGCAACCTGGATTTCCACTGCTCTAAATGTCTATATTCAGGCTTTTGCTATTCACTTGAATATTCGTAATATTCTGTAGTAAAATGCTTCAGAAAACATCCATATTTATCTGATCTAGTAAGCAAAAGAAATGACATTTCCTATACAACAAACTGGCACAGGCAAGCATTTTTTTGCTGGATGTTTTCAAGTCATAGAGACCGTGTTTCAAAGGAACATTCAAAGATAAAGGTGTTGGTGTGTTGAATAAAATCTGGTCATCTATACACAAACTGTGGCAGGTTTAAAATGGAAAATAACGGTTTCACAATAAATAGTTCTGAAAGCATTGAAATGAATGTAGAAAATGGAACAAGAAACAAACATGGATGAAAAACCCACAGCAAATGATTTTCAGCCTCCAAGTGTCAAGTGTGGGTAAACACCCACATCATAAGAAAGTGTAGCCATGCATGGCCAATCATGGAAGTGTAAAGTGGACTGCATCTGATTGGCCAACAGATTTCAATGAGCTTTCAAAGACCCCTTATTGACAGATGATTTTTACATCTTGTGGAACGCCAAGTGTGTTGTGATTAATTTTAGCTGAAAGCTTTTTTAAAATTTATTTTATTATTACTGTACTATCTGTCTTTGTGGCTTTTCTCAGAATTACAATCACATAGCAAGTGTGTGGGTAGGTGGCTCCACAAAATGTGATCCCAGATGAACGTGTCTGAAAGCTGTTGGAATTCATTTCTCTCTGAGGATTCATATGAAGAGCAACGTTTTTTACGGGAGTTCACCGTTATCATCATTTCATCCTGATAAGCGCATACGTTAGTAACACATTGCATAATGTACCTCAATGACATTATTAATACATCAATAGGAAGGGCATGCTGAGATAAATACATTGCACCTCATTACGGTGGATTGAGTGATGACCTTTCCATTGCGTCTGGACACTCTGTAGGAGTGCATTGATTTCGGTGTGTCTCAAACCCACAGATGCAGTCATGGTATTCTTCAGGAGTGCCCAGTCTTGTTCCAGAATGAGCCGGCATGGGTGCAGGTTTTTTGTTTTAGCCTAGCACTGATACACCTTGTTCGACTACTTAACTAATCGTGGTCGTCAATCAAGACGACCTTGATAAGCAGAATCAGTCGTCTTAGTGCTGGGATAACCAAAATGCGTACCCACACCAGTATAAGTCTCTGATAGGAAAGTTTTAACTTTTTACGATTTGTTTAAATCTGGCAGTGTAGATATAATTAGTTAAACTCATTGTTGAACTCATTAAATTTGCTTCATTGTTATTGTCAGAATCAGAATCTCAGAATCACATTATCGTAATTAATCATTTTGCAGACATTTTAAATTTGGTGCAATTAGCCATGCTTGTTCCATTATTTACACACATGAACATGTACATAAATGCACAAGAAAGATAAACAGATATGCGAATACATAGAAATACATAAAAAGTTAAATAATAGTTCAGCTCACTATGCAGTTCTATTAAATTAATCTTCTTGACCTTTTAATATTCAAGATTAGTATTTTTTCTTAGGTTACTGAAGAAATTAATTATTTGCAGAAATTGTGTGTGTGTGTGTGTGCTGGAAACACTCCCGTAGCCTAGCTACACCACATACTGTATATTCAGGATCTTGGCATTAATGGTGTCACCTTGAAAGAAATTAACTCACCTTAAATAAAATGTGCAAAGAACAGCTCTGCCTTTCTGTTACTCTGAAAGACTGGCAAGACTTCAAAACATGGCTGTCTTCCAAAGACGTGAGTGACATCTCCTTTTTTAAAGTCTGCTACCCTCGTCTCCTATCGAGATGAACACCCTTGGTGTACAATAATAGCTGACATGCTTTTTATTACCATATTATATTACTGGCATTTGGCAGATGCTCTTATCCTTTCTGCATTTTCACATGCTGTCCATTTATACAGCTGGACGTACCGAATACTGAAGCCGTTCTAGATTGAGTATCTTGCTCATGGGTTTCCGATCTGGGAATCGAACCTGCAATTTTTTTTTAAGGTTACAAGCCCCGTTCCTTACCCACTGCCATATCAATTAAAACAGCCAGAAACCGCACGTATACACGTACAGATGCGTCCCAGAGCGCTGAGAGACATTTAAAAAGAGGTGGCAGCAGAAGCCATTATGGCTTGAAAACTTGAGGTGCAGGGAGGGTATATTTTTCCTGGCTCCGAAAAACAAATTTAAAATACAAAACAAGACACCGGTGCGGTCCAGCCACGATATCGCAATGGAAAATTAATAATTCAACTCCATGCGCCTGCGCTCGGGAGCATGTGGCTTCCAATGAATACCGATGCAATATTATGCAACGAGAGACAACACATATTCTTTTCCGCATTTATATCAGATGGATGTTCATCTGAACACACACCTCATTTATTAAAACATGACACCGGTCCAGAGTGTGGTGTTCGTGCTGTTTTTTCTATCGGCCCTGGGGAACACTCGTGAATTCGTAATTCAGCAGCTGTCTGTATGCTTTAAAGTAAGGAAAACCTCGCGTGCCTTTTCATTGGCTGCCCAAGACAAAGCCAAATTTATTGAAGAACAAAACGCCATCTAATCTAAACTTGATGATACAGTGTACAAACTTTGGATACGCCCTAGCAGATCCCAAATTACTGCATATATCCACAGATACTTTTGTTCCTTTATAAAAACTCCAGGAGAAAGTCAACACAGCACGCTCAGTCCACAGTGGATTGTGTCTTGACACGCCGTAAATATAGCACGCTTATCATAATTAAAAGCGTAGCAGAAATAAAAATGACAGCAAATAAAGCCGCAATTATTTTATGAAACCACTGACAAATATGATAACCGCTAACATGAAAGCAAAGTAACACATCCGCCCCGCTGAGAACAATCAAGGGCTAATTAAATCCCATAACAGCCAAACAGGGAAACTTGTGTCTCCGCAGTTGTTTTCTTTCAGATCGCAGCTTGGAAAATAGCCGATTTCTGAGGTGACGGCGCTCGAACGCGAACGTCGCTTTTTCTGCGAGCGGAGGGAGGTTGTCACCACATCCACGTATCCGTGGGGGAAAAAAAACGTGGGGAGCCGGAGGTGCTCCAGAGACTTCGTTGTTATTGAATGCCTCCACGTGAAATGGAGACAGGCTGACAAAGCCAAAGTGCACTCGCCCGCACCCCCACCCCGACGAAAAGGCCCGCTTGGTCCGCACGTTCTCTGCGCCGCGCTGCCAACAAAGCTGCCCTTGGAAACATAACTGTGCGTGACTGTGCGTGCGCAATATCTGTCTTTTTAATATATATATATTTTTTTTTTTTATTTATTTATTTGTTAAATTGTTCTTTTTTTGTTCTTTTTCTAAATCGGTGGTTATGGCAATGCTGTCTGGCATTCCCAGCAGTCTGGAGGGAGAGGATGACCTGATAAATACATCAAGCATCATGTGTGAGCTGCATGTGCATAACAAACTCAACCACAAACAAGCAATGCACTAGAATGTTGAGGGAACCGGATCTCAGAAGTTGCTGGTTTTATTCCCGGTTGGGACACAGCTCTTGTGCCCTTGAACAAGGTAACCTGCATTGTTTCCGTAATTATCGAGCTATGAAAAAAATATTGCACGTTGAAATATCTGTAAGTTCCTCTTGACGAGTCTGTAAAATTATTAACGTGTAAAAAATTACTCACAATTAAACGTGTGAAGTGGTTTTCTTCACAAAAACAGCTTGACAAGTTACAAAACCGACAGAATCAACCCAGCGCACACAGAATGTTTTTACAGTGTTTCTGGAATGTTTTTTCAGTGTTGCAACATTGCCACTACATGGCAGCAACATTGTGACAGTGCGTTGTGTTAGCTGAGATTTTACCTAAATATGTTAATGTAGAATGAAAATAATAATAATAATAATAATAATACCTGAATTTATAAGTTAAGCATCAATGTTGACTCAGTCAGTCTCATCGAACACTGCAACTTCCTGGCCTCCGTTCCATCTTTACTGGGAAAACTTTTGCATTCTACAGGTGGCCACCGAACAGCACCTGCCCCACATACGAACCCCCCCCCCCCACCCCCCACCTGGACACAGCAGCCCCCCCTCCTCAGAACACCCCGACCTCGAGTCGGGGAACCACGGGGTCCCTTTTACCCTTTTAAACAGCTGTGCGACGCCCAGGTGTGGAGCGGAACGCGGCGCTCCGCCCGCCGGAGGGGGGGGGGGGAGCCGCCCAGCGCCTTACCGCCAAAAACACACGCCGGCGCTCTAAAGCACACACAAGCAGTGTTTAATTTGCGGATGAAAGAGACACGGTTTAAAAGCCCGTAAAAATCCATTTACGCACCCCGGCTCGGTTTCCAAGGGCACCGAACGCGGCGGCCACTTAACGCAAATCCTCTTTAATGCAGCTGCGCTTCCTCATTACAGATGCGACTGTTTGTTTTTCCCAGAGTGTGTTTAATTGCGATAACCCTATCAATCTTTTCGGCTAGCGTGCGACAAAGCTGGGAGTAAAGGGGGGGGTCTGTTTGCTGCCTGCCCCCATTCTCTCATCCCCCCCCCCCCCCACAACCCCCCACACTCAGTATCTAAGTGGAGCTAACCCCTTAAGATAAATGACAAAAGGTTACAAATAACAAGTTGCAAACTCTTAAGGGTAATTGATTGCATTTAATACAATGGAGAGCAGCATTTGTTTTGTTGTTTTTTTTTTTTCCCAGTGCACTGAAACGGTCTAAGCAGAATAAACGGCAGCACGCGGAGGGATTGTATTGACAGCTTTGAGAGGGTTTAGACGCAAAGACGCCTTGAATGTATCCCATCATCCTCTCATCTGCTCGATACTCTCTCCAGCTTACAGGCCTAAACCTTGCAGATTATACTTCAATGCTATCCTTTCCTTTTCAATGAAATGCCACTCATGCTTTATAGAAAATAGGACTTTAAGACTTCTATATATATATATATATATATATATACATTTTTTTTTTTTTTTTTTTTTTTTTTGCTTGTCACCAATATACACTGCATATAAGGGGCAGTAAAACGGATAACTGCAATAACCCTTTCCTGAAAATGAGATTCGGTCGCAGGCACAGCGGATAGACAGAAACCAGACATAGCTGAAAACTCACTGATATGCACCTCCGAATGTGTGATACTGAGACTGAGCCAAGCCCTGAGCCAGCAGTGCTAATTTCTCCGAGCCCAGAGCCAGTTTATCACATCAGTGAAACTTCACTACCGCAGACCAAGAATGCCCCAAACGGGTCCGGCTAAAAATAAGGTCCCAAGAACCTTGCTTTTCTTCCGTACGCTTGGATAAGTGTTTTTTCTTAGCGGAAAGGAGCCGGTAATTAGCAGGTTTCAGTGCCTCCGGTCTGTTTTCATACAGTAAATTAATCCCACGCTGCTCCTGTCTGATTCAGCTGTAACGTTGCTGTCGGGACTCAGCGAGAGGCCCGGCTTGGTTTAGCCCGTGAGCAGATTCATAACCCGGGGGTGGCTTTCATAACTCTCTGACCTCTGACCTTCGACCTGCGCCGTTCACACCCGCGCGCTGCGCACCTCCGAAAACGCTCCCGCGGGTTAAAAAAAAAACGGTTTATCAGAGTGAAAAAGAGGCGAAGGCTCACGGCTCGTGTCGAGCGGGAGATTAGCGAGGCTATCAGCTGACTCCGGCCGCTAAACGTTTCCACGGTGACCTCACGCCGGGCGGTACGGCCGCAGGTTTTTTTTCCACGGTTCTGAGCCCGGGTTTCGTCAGCGCTCGACTGTGACCACCGTGAGCAGGGCGCAGCTGTTTTTTTTGTCCGCAGCTGTTTTTTTGTCCTGCTTTTAATCAGTTGGTCCCCTCAGCTTACAGCTGCGTTAGCTCCCTTCTGTAAAATGGCTGCTGCCCGCAGGGCTAGCATGCCCGCCACTTTCTGACTTGCTGACGGTGGGGGGGTTCGAACCCCAGCCCACGCGGGGGAAATCACATATGGCTCCAGGGTCCGGTGCCCTGTGAACTTCGCAACACATTTCTAAGATGTGTTTCACTCGGGCTAAGTTAAGTCAGTCAATGCAATAACAGGGGAAAAAAAACTCTATATACACAGAAAACTCTTTGTGATCGAAGCCAAAACAATTCATTTGAATGAATGACTTCAGTTGAGTGAGTTCAAGTGTACTTGACATGACCAATTAAGTACTCAGTGTGTGTGACAGAAGTTGCACATGCTATTGCGTTTGCGACAATGTCATATGTCATTTCCAAAGAAGTTGCAGGCTACATTAAATTATGTAAATAAAATGTGCATTCAAATGCTCTCTCTGGCTTATCCCTCTTCAAAGGCTCTGCCTGGCTCTGTCCCACACCAGTTAAACAGCATCTTCCTATGCGCTCCATTGCCTATTCAAGACAAACGTATTTCTTCTTCATATGGAGGTTATGCAGTTTTTGCATGAATTGCACCAAAAGGCATTTTTACATCCACCTGTCCTTGACAAGGTAGTCTCAGCATTTTCCATTGCTTTCAAATTTATTTATTTATTTATTTATTTATTTATTTATTTATGCTCCAATGTTCCAGCTTTCAGATCTGAAGACTGAAACATTTTTTTTTTTTTAATTACCCAGAAATGCTTGGTGTTCTGTTTGCAACTATGACCTCACGCCTGGGACCTTGTGACACGCCCATGCTGTGCATTGCGTCCTGCGAGGCGCACGCTGCCCGTCGCGACATGCCCGTGCTTCCTCAGAGCGTCTCGATTCGCCGAGGTAAATCGTCCACTCTCCCCCCCCCCCCCCCCCCCTCGCTGATTTTGATCACGCTGAAACGCCCCTTTCTGCGCCCGGTCCTCCCAGCTCCGTGAGCCTTTCAACTCGACGTTCAGCACTATCACCTCCGGAGCTTCAGACGGGATTCAATCTCTGACCCCGCCGTCTAATTGCAAATTATATCCCTGATACCGGTGCTATCTTTTCTCGCTCTCCCAGTGCCACTCATAGCCCCTACGCTGGGGAAAACCCTACCGCCAGAAGAGAGCGCCCGAGCAGAACTCAAGTCGTTAGCCCGGACAGCTAATTTGCGATGCCGGGAGGACCTCAAACTCTGACTTCCATCACGGCGATAGCGCTCATAATTTTCATGAAAACACACACGCAGAAAATGCGGGCACGAACGAAAGGGGGGGAAGATTTAATTAGCGGAGCTTCGGGTGAAAGTTTGAGAGTTTTTTGAAAATGCACAATAAATAGATTTGGACCTTGCCCAAATCCCAGGCGAGGGGAGCTAACTAAGGCTTTCGGGTCTCAGAGCAATTTAATGTGAATAGAGCAGTGTGGATAACAGATGACTTAGCTCCGGCTTCCCAGACACCTATTAGCCTGTATCCTTCAGTGCCCCCCCCCCCCACCCCCCCACCCCCCCCCCAAAGAAACATGAGGTAGTCCGAGATAATTAGACTACATTGTGAGAAACATTGACCCCCCTCAGACAGATTCTTCCATAAACATGAAAGACTGATATCAGAATCTCCCTCTCGATAGAACGTTGCGTCCTGTTTTTTAAAATGATACGCCCTGACAGAATTTATGAGCTGTCTATGCAAAAGGCATACATCAAACCCTGCCATTTAATGCAGCGGTATGGAAATGTCTTCTTTTTTAATTTTTTGGTTTGTATTAGTGCTGAAAGCCCTGATAAAAGTCTGCATTGGTACCAGAGCTGTCCATGGGAATGGAATAACCTCACCTTAACAGTCACCCCATGGCTGTTTTCCACTTTCCACTGTCTAAAAAAAAAGTGTGAAAATATATCATATACTGTACAGCGTGTAGGGATGAAGGGTGAAGCTTCAGCTTCATGAAGTTTCTGCTGTACTGAGCAAGCCTTTGAGCTGAACTGCTGAAAAAACCAGCCGATTTTTTAAAGGTTTATTACACATTTTCTCTTCGAACAAGGAGAACATTTATCATTTTGTTGTCTATTCCTCGGTGGCTTGATCTACAAGACAATGCGAGGGTGTACAAACAACACACTTAATACAATTTGTAGTGCAAAAAAAAAATAATATTTGCAATGCGCACTGGCCCACAGCAAAACAAAATTGAATCTTACTGCATCATGACATGTCAAACAGTCCAATATCCTTTGTGATTGAAATTTCCATATGATAAATGACACCAGTTGATTAGCGGGCATAAAAGTACCTGACTCTTAGATTTAATAGAGCAACCTGAGTTGTGGCAAAGATTTAATATTGGTAATGTAGACGATCAGTTCCCTGTGTCCCACTCTTCCTTTCAACTTCGTTTTTTCTCAGCTATCACAGTTAATACATTTCCGTAAAAGAGGCGTGCGCAAAAACGGAACATCCAGTGCTGTCCCTGGATATCTTCTCCACAAATATCAAATAAAGAAAAGTTCCATTGGCCATGAATAGACGGGTTTCATTTAATTCCCCCAAGTTATTTTGCTGAGGACAAACCTGCACATGGACACAGACAAAGTGGTTTGTTGATTTGAGGAAGCACAATATTATACTGGTACAGTGTGAAAAGACGCTGAAACAATTCAGCAACATTTAAATTCAATTGAAAATACAACGAAGAGCGTTTTTGAAACATTTAAAGGCCATAGTCATTTCGATAGCGTTTTTGCCCTCTCCAGACAACAGTTTCCAGATGCCCGGGCAGTCCAAGCATTGAAGAGCATGTTTAAAACCTGACAGCGTGGGGCTATAGGGCACAAATGTATGCAAATGCAGAGCAGTTCTGCATCAGCTTCGTCAGACCGGGCTGAAGTCAGGCCCGTGACAGGAAAGAAGAAACGCATCCTTTCTTCATACAATAAGCATTCCTTCCGTCTCTGGCACTCCAAATTAAAAAAAATTTAATAAATAAAAGGAAGCATGTGAGCAACAGGGCTTCTTGCGGACAGGGCGAAATGCTCGCCGTGAGTCTCAGAGCCTCCTGACACTGCTTAGCCGAGGAGCCTGCTCTCTGCGCATTGAAATTCCTCTCCTTCCTCTCCGGAGAGACTTGTCAGGACCCATTTGTAACGAGAGAATAGAAAATAGTAATCAAAGGAGAACCGGCGAGAGAAAATTAAACAGAACAAAATGTAAATGAATGTGAAACAGGGAAGGCGTTCAGAGGCTTATAAAGGAGAACATAGCTCTCCTTTTAAAGGGCGGCCAAGACTCTGATGGCTCAGCGCTCGAAAGGCTGATATTAAACCATATACAGTATAACTGCCTGAATTTAAAAAAATTATAGCTGTACCATGAGTATGATTTAACCCTGGAACAGCTTCGCCTGTCAGACTGATGGCATGCACTTTTAACATGTTTGAGTCTGAGCTGTTCACACATTTATTACAAAGTGATTTCATGGTATTCACATTATGGCAGATTCTGTTTTTTTAAGAGTTATAACATGTCAGCGTATTGCAGTTCATGGCCAATGCCATAACCCTTCCCTAATGCATGCAGCAGCCATTTTGAATCAGTTACTATAAGTAATCATTTGAAAAAGTTGTTTGATGTGTCCTAATGTGACATTGCCCAAAAACTTTAATTCGATTTAATTGCAGATTATAATGGGTATTATAATCATGTTTTTTTACTGTGTTGTGTGAGCTCTACGGCCTATAGTTTAAGTAAAGTGTTACGGTGATGTTTAATAAATGTGAATATCATTATAAAAGAGAAAAGTGAAAGGGCACAATTAAGTGTAATAATGAACTCCTGGATGTTATAATAGACCATTTCATCTCAATGTGCCTTCAGCAAATTATCAGAAATGGTCTGAACAGCAACTCCTGACAAGTGATTTAAATATTGGTACTAAAGTTAAACCTAATCTTGTGCATCCTGTTTAATTCAGAAACGAGAAGACACGAGTCAGAATCCTGAAGGAACAGTAATGTTTTGTGGCTCCAGGTATAGTGCTTATGTAAGAGAGGAAGCCATAGGTTATGATTCTGCTTTCCCCTTCTATTAAAACCATATTTGAGTTGCAATATCCATCACCACTAATGCCAGTGATATCTTATCCTAGAAAACAATTACAGCCGCCATATCATATCCAAAGTTAAGACCTGCCAATAAAAAAAAAAATTCAATTACCTTCGCACAGTTGTGGCCAGCCTAGAGCCTTAAAACGCATTAAGTAGTTAATTTCATACTATCGGTATAATCTCATCTTAAATCTTTTGGTGTAACTTCCGTAATTGCATATGACTAAATGGTAACGGAAAAGGCTTTCTGTAATACAATACAGTACAAGCAAAGAGCTTGTGTTCTATTGTAGTGCAGCACATACTGACAGCTGCTTTTGGATAATATGCGGAGATTATTTTAGTAAGTGTAAAGTGTACACACTGTGCTGGCTAAAGCTGTGACTATCAACTAAGCAAAAATCTTGAAGTAAAAATGAAATAGTTTTTTTTTAATAAAAAAAAAGGGAATGACACAAAAAATCGATCTTTTGAAATACATGAAGTTTAGTATCTTGTAAACTTCATAGCTGACTTGTTGCAATAAAGTATTACTTTATGCAACTAGTACAGGTCTCTTCAAGACGTTAATGTATATTGGTCCATGTACATTGCCTTGCATAGGTACATTAACCAGGAAAGGGTCAGTACTATTACAGATGGCTTGCCACTGTCTTTTACTTTACCTGAGAAATGTAAGCGTGTTTGATCCACATAAAACATGTTGTATTAGAATATATATTTATCAGTGGCCTTGTCTGTGCAATTTCACATAGATTCTTCGTGGACGGGACAGCTGATTTTGGAATCGTGAGTCACTGTTAGGAATCTCTTCCTCTAGGACTCGCCAGTACCAAGGGGTGCCCATATAGCAGGATGCAGAAGGGGTGCTTCATATGTTCTTTGAAGGGTTTTTTTTTATTCTGCTAGTAAGCTGAATCTGCTCAAAATGGCCTGAACCTGCTTCATATGTCAGCATTTTTTTGTTTGCAGAAAGTATGATTGGCACGCTGTTCAAAGCACACCGAAATAGATTTTTTATTTATTAATTTTTATTTATTTTTTTTGTCGGGAGGGATGTGGTGGGGTGTGCTTGCTTTACTTCAGTGAACAAACATCCCTGCGTGAAGGTGCGGATTGCAATTTTAATCAAAAATCATCTTTCTGTGGTAGTTTAACCTCGTTAGACTGTGCAATCTTGCGCAGGAGGACACGCTCTCTGTGTGCAGGTGGTTAAAGGAAACCACTGAATAATCTGACACTGGCAGACATAACCAAGAGAAGGGACAGGAGCCAATAGGAGAAGTGATTAGGAAGTGTCAGCCCCCCCCCCCCCCCCCCCCCCCCCCCACATTTATTTATTTATTTATTTATTTGCGTTGCATATTTCATAAATTGTGTTCAGAGCACTATCCAAAAAAAAGATTAAAGTAAAAAAACAACAACAAATAAAAACACAGATTATAGAGAATGTGGAAAAATACAGCACGCCAAAACCAAAAATAAATTTATTTATGAAATGAATACAATAAATATATTAAAATAAATACATAGTGATGCACGTATTGTTATTTAAAACTGCGTGTGGCAGAGCCTCATTGATGCTATGTACAGTAAAGCAATGCTCATTGTAGTGGTTCACTATCTGGAGTTGAATATTAGCCATGTGAGAGTGTTGAATTGGAGCCCAAAGTGTTTTGCAGGAAGGCAGAACATGACTTTATTGTGTGTTAGCAACATTACATTACATTACATTACAGGCATTTAGCAGACGCTCTTATCCAGAGCGACTTACACAACTTTTTACATAGCATTTTACATTTAGCATTTTGTATCCATTTATACAGCTGGATATATATACTGAAGCAATGCAGGTTAAGTACCTTGCTCAAGGGTACAACGGCAGTGTCCTTACCCGGGAATCGAACCGGCGACCTTTCGGTTACAAGCCCAGTTCCTTACCCACTGTGCCACACTCCGTTCACATCTGTGGTGTGTGATCAGTCCTCCAGTGCCAGAGGTGGCACTGCTGAGCTGATGGACTGGAGAATAAGAAGAAAAGGGGTTTTAGATGGTCCCTGTGTTAGACTCCGCTATCCGAAAGCGTTGTAGAATGCTATGACACTTGAGGGTGGACATTCTAATTTGACAGTATGAAAATGTAAATTGGACAATAAATTAGTTTGAAAGTGTAGTTTTTGTTTAGTTCCTCGTTGAGCTCAGACAATGTTTTGGAAATGGGTTATTAAAAATAAAGTATTAGATTCTTCCCTCAGTGATTGTTCTGTTCCACACAATGAACCTGATTGCTTGCTTCTGGCACGAAACTGCTAAACATCAATTACACATGTGGTAATGTGATGAGCTTCCACATGATTTAGGGGGCATTTGTTTATTACGTGCAACATACTGATTTTGTACTGATGATTAATTTGAGGGTAGGTCAAAGTTTTGATTAAATCTGGCCATAATTTCTTAGCACAACAGACATCAGTTTCCTGTCGGAAGCACATGGACCAGGGGCATTCTGGGAACATGTGACTCTGCAGTGGTGGCTGGGGCCCCCGCCCCCCGATGTGCCAAAGATTTGTAAAGCTCTTACTGTCTGACAGTCCTCAACAGTGATAATTACTCAGCGTGGGTGTGTGTGTGGGAGGGGGGGGGGGGTGCAGCCCAGCTGGGGGACGTCCCTACTTCTTCGTCGAGGTTCAGGGGTAATTTATTAATTTCTAAATTGCTTTTCCTCATTGTGCCAAGCGATATTAATGCCGTCTTCTTTTTTCAAATTAGACAAGAGCATTAACATGAATAAAGACTAGCCTGCCCTTCAGCATGTTTTTTTTCTCTCTTTTTTTTTGGGGGGGGGGGGGGGGGGATGAGTGGGGGAAAAAAAAAAGAAAACTAGGCAGAGGCAGATTTGCATTTTGTCTGAATACATAAACTACATCTCATTGCACCATCCCACCCACGTACCTCCGCAGGAACATGCTTCATAACAAATTAGCAAAGCAGAACCAGTGCAATGACTGGGTTTCACTCACATTTGTGCGTGTAAAAAGTAAATCTACTCGGCTACAAAACTGACAATCCTTGCTAAAGTTATTATTGTGTCATACATAATACATCATCTTTCCAAGTACTGAGAAATGCAAGCGCGATTTTAACCTAAAATGGTCCCGTTTTTGTAGTTCACCAAGTACTGAATGTTCAATGCAATCATATTCGTCATTGCTATATTTTTTTTTTTCAAGCTGGTTATTTTATGCAATGACCAAAAAGCAGTGATTATTACATTCCAGAATAATTAAGAATCTTTAAAGGTGCCACACATTCTCAATGAAATTAAATATACAGTTCTAAACTGATAATAAATAAACTGAAAAGTAAATGGAAATAAATTTGCAGGTCAGGGTGAGATTGGTGGGGTGAGGACAATAATACACACTCACACACATACACAAACACTCACATATTCACATACACTCTCTCTCACACACACACACACGCACACACTCCCCTATATGAAAACACATGCATGCACATGGATGTGTACACACACGCACACACATGCATACAAACGCATGCACATACACACACATATACATATGAAAACCCATGCATGCACACACACCGCACACCTGCACACAAACTCACACTTGCACACACATACACATGCACACATGCATGCACATACATGCACACACACACACCTATATGCAAACCCATGCATACACACACACATACACACACGCACACATACAGTACACCTATATGCAAACCCATGCATGCACACACACGCAACTGCACGCATATGCACACAAACACACGCAAACACAGACACACGCATGCACGCACACACACACACGCACACACACACTCACACACGCACACTCACAAACACACACACACACACACATGCATGCACGCCCACTCACAAACACACGCACGCACACGCATTGTTTTATAAACACTGCTGTGTCAACACTGCTCTGAGTCGTGAGGATGAAAACCAGTCAACTGTGAAGAGACAGATAATGAAAATAACCCACATGCCTGATCGATTCATTTGTTCCTGAGCAGTTTTTATTACAAAACTATGCCTATTATTTTTCATATACAGTATGGCTTTATTTGCCTCTGGAATTTGATCACATATATGGGATGGGTTTACACTGGTAATATTTGGAATTAAAAAAAAAAAAAAAGTATTCAGAACTTTCAACCTACCATGCCACAAGACCCAGATATCCATAAATAAGAACATAAGGTACTTACATACTGCCAACGATGATGTAACCATAGTCAACACCTATATAGCAACCTAGCCCAGTCATATGAGCAGCTAATGCTATCACCATGTTTTTACAGGCTAATGCAGTATATGCGAAGCAAAGCAGAGAAATAAACAGAAAGTGAAAACTGGCAGAAAGGCGAGACTAAACATTATTGATAATGTTACTTCAATATCATATTTGTAATGACATACATGATGCCAATGTCTAATTTCACCACTTGTTTAAAATCCAATTTGAATGCCTGAGACTTGGTCACTGATCGCTAAAGACTGAGATATTTTGTCAAGCTTTCCCGGGGATGACGGCGAGAAACAGACAAAATTAAAGAGCTAGCGTTCTTAAAACTGGGTCTGAAATTCTTAAATGGCTCAAAATAAAGATCTGCAGCAACCACAGGTCATTGTGACCCCACCCCCAGCCCAATGATCACGGTTAGCGAAACTTCAGAACAGGAGAAACTCACAAATACGAGACACAGGATGCAATTACAGATCTGCAGACACGCACTGCAAGTGCCAAGAACGGAGAAATGTTTGTGCTTTCATAATCAGACATTATTTTCGTTCTGCATTCACACCTTGCGAGAAAATTCATTACGCTGCATCCGGAGCTGAGGGTGTGAAGAAAAAAAGGAGACGTCGCTCGCAAGAATTCCTCCTGGAAACGGAGCGGCAACGCGCCCGAAGAACGTCCAGTGTAAAACGAGACTGGATGAGCGATGAACATCATCAACACGTTTCAGGATGAATTCTGGGTAAGAAAAGATACAGGTAGGGAAGTGAGTAACAGGCACTCTATAACCCTGTGACATTAGCAGGTAAAGACTTTTATTTTTAGCACGCTGACCTGGAGAATTCAAAAATGGCCGTGTATACCACACCATTTCACGCAGAACTAGCCACTGGCATAAACGCTCGTTACATGCGCAGTCGTTTTGGGCCACAACCATCCTTGGACCACACAATTCGAGTTTTAAAATTTGTTTTGGCACACACTGTAATGGTACAGTAATTTATGGGTCTGTGGCTATCGGTTCCGCGATCAGATTGCTTCCGGCAACCCCCCCACCCCTCCCCTTACCCGGTCCGCGATTACTTGAACCACTCCCCCAGATACCCCCCCCCCCCCCCCCGTAAGAACAGTCCTGTTCCAGGCCACCAAAACCCCAGAGCCCTGATTTCGCGGCACAAGAGGCTGTTTTCTTCACAAGAGGCTGCTTGCGACCTCTCCACGCATACATATTTATTTGGCACACATCTGATCTTGGATAAAAAAAATATATATATATTACATTAAAATAACATGAACACAGAAGTGCCAAAGCTACCCGTTTGCCATTCCAAAGGAGTTTGTCTCGTAGTTGTGCTTGTGCTAAACAAAGTCAAGAGCTTATCTCTTATCTGATTCCAGCTCTAGAAGAGACCTCTAGACGCAGAGGGTAGAATATAAAGTTAACAAAAAAAATACATATACACGGTAAAAGGTTCTGTTTTAATTCAACTCTAACAGATTACATATGAGTCCAACAGGGACCATACAGTGTGTACTCTGTAAAAGTTGATTTAACACCAAACATTTTATTGTGTAATTCATGCCTGAATTATTACTGTAATTCCGTGTTTGTTTATCAAGACTAAATTATCGGTTTCTCCGTGTTTAATTTGCCTGTTGATTCTAAACTTCTTTCGAGACATTTTTCACTGGATGTGCGAATAGAATAAATCTGAAAGCGAGAATGGTGGGACCGATTTTCTGAAGAGTTTTGAAGGATAAATTGTTAATTTTGCATAAAAAGGGGTCTCTGGCGGTTTTTTAGAAAGACGAGCGGGAGCAGCGAGCTGGGACACGTGCTTTTGATGAAGCCCCAGGAGGGCTTCTAATGAGAAGAGCCTCGGGGAGCCTGGTTTCTCTCCCTCTTGTGAGAAACTGGTGTAAGTTCAGCCAGTGGGGAGGTAAAAAAAAAAAAAAAAAAAAGAGTAATCCTGGCCCTTTTCCTGAACTCAGTCGCTAACTATTCCATTACAAGCGGCTCAAATTTTTTTTAGATAACGTCTGATGAACACAAATGACACAAATGACTGATGACTTGTCGATCATTATATTGTTGGTGTGAGGTGTATGAAACGTCTCTGTGTGTTTTTGCAGCATTTCATTCGTGTGTATTTTTTGCTAAAATGTTTTCTCTTGCTCCACGGTCTCTGGTAACATAATCAAAACAGCAGCCCCAGGTGGCAAAGTAACAGATGTAGGCACCCCTGTGAGGCGCTGTCACACTGAATGTGTGGTGCATGGGTACATCTGAGTTTTTAAAATTTTCTCATTTGACATCCCTCCTTCTTGTGCATTCGTTGTGTATGCCTCACAGATAAAACTTTCTATTTTTTTACAGTGTGGCAAATCAGGATTGCACCTTACGGCTGAAAGAAAGCCAAGTACACACACAGATACATCCTAACACACACACACACACGAACACACACACACACACACACACACATACATCCGTCAGAGCAGACCTATCAGAAATATCATAGGAATCCAAAATTTTGACTAGTTGGTACAATTAACACCAGTCACCAGCTGGCATGTATATATTCATTATATTCATTATCCAAAAACTTAATTTTTTCCACTGTACTTCGCCTTCTCTCTTTTTGTTAGTTTTTTTTCTTCGTTTTTTCTCACAAAAAAAAAGAAAAGAATCACAATAGACAATTTTCCGCACGGCTGCACCTGCGGGGTGGCAGCGTCGATGCTAACGGATCGGAGACGGAGCTCCTGAGCCGCGGGCCCACCTGACTGGCAGGGCCAGATTAGCCCGCTTTATTTGCCGCGGGTAAACACCGCTGTAAATGAGCAAAAAGGGAAGCGCCATCAATCAGCGTCCGAGCGCCGGCGTCTCCGCCTTAATAAAGCCCGGGGAGGCGGGAGAGAGGCGACACGACGGCGCGTCTGTCCGACAGCGCGTCTCTCTCTCTCTCTCTCTCTCTCCCTCTCCGCTTTCTTCTCGTTTTAATTTTCCCAATCCCGTCAGCGCCAGCGTTCCATCATTCTCCTTTAACGGTCTCCGCGGTAAATATCGCAGACGTGCCCGGTAAATGATCAATCACCCGCCGGTTTTTGTCACCGCGCCGTCACAAACGCCCCGGCGGCGTCTCTGCTCCTTCGACGCAGCGCCTTGTTTTGTATTGTTTTTTTTTTTTTTGTTTTTTTTTTGTTGTTGTTGTTTTTATGCGTGTGTCAGAGCATGACAACGGTGCATGAAGCTGTAATACGCTGAACTCCCTAGCTTAGCCGGTGTTTCGCATGGTTCTTGGGCGGACATGCGGTACGTGGCGCAAAACTTCCATGAACAGCGTTCGCCGTTCGACGTAGAAATATATTACCGTGCATTATGGGTATTCGGTTTTAATTCGCGAAAGGCTTCACAAATTTGTTGGAATTCATCACTGAATTCACAGCTCCTCCGCGTTGATAAATTGCATTTCACACACCCTGGGTGGTTAATAAAAAGATGCTATAAAACAGGCCCAGAGTGTGTCCCCGCCCCCCTCCCCCCCCCCCCCCCTTTCCCCATCCCCTCTCCCATAGGCCCAGGGATTTGGAATTTTGAGGGCAAGGTGACCCGTTAAAGGCAATAGATGATTTTTTTATTTGAAGTGCGGCTCTGGCAGTCCGGAACTTTCCAGACCGCCCCCCCCCCCCCCCCCCCCAGGCCGAACACAGTCTGAAGGCGGCGATTTACACTGAATATAGCAATTACTGCTAACGGACTGATAACGAACACATTTGCACATCATATATTTTATAAGCGCTTATACGTTAAACTGTCCCTCCCCCCTCCTCCACCCCCTCTGCCCCTTTTTTTGACAGCACCCTCCCATTCCCACGTTACAGGGGAAAGCCAATCAGATGGGACGGGCTGCGCATAATTGAAATGATCCTCACGTACAGCGCCTTTTCTATTTCCATCACAGGGGACTATAGAGAGCCGGCCCTGGAGACCGCTACTCTCCATCCCTCTCGGGGTTCCCCTCCTTAAATTCCCGTACGCCCCCGGGGCACCCAACCCCCCCCCCCCCCAGGAGCTTTCAATCCCACTGGAACAGCCGATCCCTTTCAGCAGAGAGCCCCGTCTCGCAAGCTGCGCCTCAGCAAATCGCTGTTTGCAACCGACGTCCATTTGCCCTCCACCACAACGGCAGCTGTGCCAGTTTTGTGGAGCCGTGAGTAGATGCATGGTGGGGAACAGCTTTAAAAAAAAAAAATTATTATTATTATCAATAATACGGACCCCTGTTTTACATGCAATAGCGTTGGCAGAGATGATGCGTAGCACCCAGGCTAGTGGTGTCAGGCGCCTCGGTGGAATAATGGATGGGGCATTGTGGAAACAGGCCTGCGTTCCAGCCGCTCCTGGATAGCAGCAAGCTTTTCGGACATTGGCGGGGGCCTGCGAAGGCTTCTATATTTGGACCATCCTAAGAGACCATCCGTCAGCGAATTCCCATCGCAACTCCTGCTCCAGAAACTTTTTCGCCAGGGACCGGCTCCGGATAAGTTGATGATTCATGAGACGAGAAAGAAAGGCTGAGACTTTCGGAACACGTTACGAGTAATTGCAGGTTTTAGTGACTCAACAGGTGGCAAGGCTACCCTGCCGAGGCGAAAGTGTGGTTTCCATGGAGACGTCAGCTAAGACGCGGCTCGAGACGCGGGAGCCAGCTGCGTGCGTCGGCTCTCTCCCACGGCTGCCTGTCAGGGTCTCTCTCCGGAGCTCCACAGCCGAGAGAGAGTTCTCTGGATAACACAGCACAAGGCCGACAAAACCGCTTCACCAAGGAGCTCAGAATTCTGGATCAACCACAGGCAGAACCCCGACCCTGTTTCGACAATTTGCATGAGTTTATCTCTCATGTTTTGTTTTGTTTTTTTGTGTTTTTTTACACATTTTTTTATCTATCAACCTGAGAACAAAGACTATGTAGACATGTCAACATGATTTATGTACGTATATACGCTAGGACACTTAACTCCCATTGAGATTCTGTTCCTTTTTTGTGTACCAGGGTTCTTCTGTGTGTTTACGCTGGTACCGCAGCTAAATGTGTGCTAGAATCCCTCGCCTTCTTTCAAAACGTTTTCAAGAGCGGTGCCGAAAAAACACGCTCTGAAGCAGGATGTGCATTTACAGAAGAGAAGGTGAGATATAGAACTGGAGAGCTGAGAGTGACGGGTAGCGCAACAAGGTCTACGGAATGACAGCGCCATCGCCCACTCACCTCCAGCTCCACGGTTGTGGCCAATCACAGCACACGGGGGGCACTTGCAACCACAGGCCTCGAAGCTGACAAGACCATCGAAAAACGAAAACACCTTTGATCTCTCCAAAGGAATAAATAAAATCCTCTGGAGCGGAGTTATTTGCAGATCTCTAATAAGTGTCATGAGTAGCGTACTGGAAAATCCAAAATAAAGTGTCATTTTTTAAAAAGGTTGGTATATTCCCCACATATATGCATGCATGTTGAGGAGAATTTTTTTTACTAGTAGCCTTCTTCTTGGTCTTTAACCCTTCAAGGTGTAAGATCACAACTTTGTGATCAACTGAACATTCTAATGCTGACACGACAATCACTCCTGCAATGGAGTGCTAGAACACTGATTTAGAATTTTGAACTTCAAATGGTTAAAGCATTTAGAGCCATTGTTCAGTAGAATATATTCCCAAATCTACCGGTCCTCACTCTCCACAGCATTCCCATACCTCACGGTCTGGGATGAAATCATGCACCCTGATGAGTTCCAAGCTCTTTCTAATTTACGACGTACCGTACACATAAAACCCATGAATTATTGTCCACAAAGTGCCTAAATTTAACCAAAGTGTTGAATGTGTCAGATTTATAACTGCAACATTAGCATAAAACTCCAAGGATTTGCAGACACGTAACAATAAAGCGAGGCGTATAGAACAGGGTAATGTGCATGTATAATGGACATCAGAAGCTTGCTGGGGTAACAAGGGCGAAAGCAATCCTTCACTGTGCCTTTACCATAGGTGTGAAAACAGCTTGCTGATGTCAACGTAGAGGTATCTGTCATCAGCTTCACAATAACTTGGCTCACCCCAGGTGTTACAAAAAGTAATCAATTTGACAATGGTGATTACAGACAGCCAATTATCTTCCAGCTGTGGAAAGAATGGGTCATGATATCTGTCAGACTGACCATGTGGGCAAAGGCTCTACAGTGTATGTATAATTCAAAGATGTAAATTGAGTTGAGCTGAGTCGAGTTAACTTTGGTTCAGTTGAGTTGTTGAGTTGAGTCAAGTTAACTTCAGCTCAGTTGAGTTGTTCAGTTGAGTCGAGTTAACTTCAGCTCAGTTGAGTTGTTCATTTGAGTCGAGTTAACTTCAGCTCAGTTGAGTTGTTCAGTCGAGTTAAGGTTGAACTGAACTGAGCTGAGTTGAGCTGTAGAACTGAGTTGAGTTGTTGAGTTGAGTTGAACTGAATTCAGTTGAGCTGAATTGACACGAGCTGAGTTTTCCAATCATCCTCTACATCTGACTGGAGATGCAGCCCCTTGCATTTCCGGCATACTTGGATCCTCCAGGCCATCATTGTGAAAGGAAATAGAGCTTTTAGTTAACATAGGTGGTAAAATAAAGAGCAAATAAAATAATGAATGGATGAAAGGAGAGCAGAATGATTACCTCTGCAAAGTGTCTTGGTGTTTATTCTTGCTCCCTCGCACCTCCCAATCTAGGATCGCTCTTGTCACTTGAATCCTTCCAATTTGTTCTTCTTGCACTTTCATGTTGCACTTGAAAGTGCTAGAGGAACAACTTATGTCTCCATCCAGCACTTATACTGCACTTTTATCGTTGTTTTGATGTTGTAGCTCGTCATCATGCCTCTTAGTTTGGCTTGCCATAACTATCTGACCTAATCTATGTTTACTGTGTGAGCTGGACTTAATGTGTTCAATTGCTATGGGTAAGTGTTACATAATGAGTATTGTACCTTATTGGACCTCTATTTTAATGGACCTCTATTTCCAATGACCTTTAGAATGCACTTATTGTATGTTGCTTTGGATAAAAGTGTCTGCCAAATAAATGTAATGTAATGTAATGATGACTTTACCAGCCAAGGCAGTCACTGAGTCAGAATGCTGAGTCACATTAACACACCTACTCAAGTAACTTTATACAAGTGATCCTTGTGTCCTTAGATAATGGGTGAGCTAGAAAAACACAAAATACTATACACTCGTCCAAATTTACCCATAAGTTTTTTTTTGTTTTTTTTTTCCCATTTTTTGTTTCGAGTGGCATTGCATAGCATGTTCTCAGCCCACACTGACATTGTTTGCTGTTCATTTAACTCTAATGGTTTATATGAACCCAAAAGGGATAGTATTAAAATGCCCCATATGAGAAGAAAATACTTTTTCTGGGTTAAGTTTACATTAAATACATTACGTAATTCGGCTTTAGATACGACCAAGGAGAGCCGCAAACAGGGAAAACAAGGCAGCGAGAAACATCTGAACTGTGGGACTAACTCTGCCCTCAGAATCACAGTGACAGACGGCCAATCAGGGAGCAGCGTCACGCGAGGAACAGGCACCGCCCAGCGGTAACGTCACCCAAAAAAAAAAAAAAAACACACGACGAAAAAAAAGCTCCGTTTCGAGGATCGCTTTTCAGCCAGTGTCATTATCCCTGACTTGTCAACGGCACGTCTGGGGTTGCTAATTAAAATCTACGGTTTGTGGCAGCTTCATCCGAACGCACCGTTTCACAGACGGGCGGGAAATGTTGCTGATTTTTAATTACATTTTGTATGCTAATTCCAAATGTAAAATAAATATTTACCAGGAGGGGGGGGGGTACTTCTTCATTTCACGCTGGGATGCACTCCGCTATTTAGGGAAGTTTCTGTTCTGTAAGTACTTTAAACAGGCGTTTTGTGTGTCTTTGCACAACCCCTTCATTAACCCCCCCTCCCTACCCCCCTCCCCCCCCGCCCCCCACCCCACCCCCACCCCCGCCGTCCCCACCATACTTCTGAGATAGACAAGTGCTTAGGCTAATATGGACATTGCCGATGGCTGCAAGCTCGCCACCGGTTAGGGGACGTCTGTGGCACAGGCGTCCCGGAGGGCTGCGGTGTTCGCTGGTTTTCAGGGCCTTCTCAGAAACAGGGGTTCACTGAAGGTCATCGATCGTCTAAAGAATCCGCCCACACGCCTTCTCCTCACAGCCTTAACTGCCAGCTGATTGAAAGGAAACCACAAAAGCCCACAGACGCCGCGGCCACCTGGGAATTCAGTTCGACGCCCCAAATTTATATATAGAGAGAGAGAGAGGCATGCGTCAGTCCGTCTAGGCCAGGGGGTGTCCATTTCTTATCCAAAAACTGCGGGTACAGGTCTTAACCCGATTCAACAAAATTAACTGATCATAGTCTCCGGGTCAAGAACTTGATAAGTAGGACCAAGGGTCGGCCTAAAACAAAAACCCACACCCACTTCAGTACTTTTTTCAGATAAGTTCGTTGAATCCTGCCCAGACGTCGTTGGACTCAATGCAGGTTATTCTATTCACGTCAGAGGCTCAGACGCCTAATTGTAATGCACTTGATCCTTCACCTCGACTTACAAATCTGAGACGGCGTTACATTTCTCATAGCTCATATCGGTTGTGTGATGACAGCTTGCTGGACTGAATGAGAGATGCGCCTTGCAACCTTTTACTAGCCTACGCTGTTCAGCGCGGCTAGGGCGTTTATGTGAGCGGAGGCTAATGAAAGCGCTAACCCAGCCACGTGAAGCCGATTCAAGAATTTAAGAGTCTGAAAGAATGATCTTCTCCGATCGATGAACTACTGGCAACCGATGGAGCCGCAGCCATTATGTCTTTAAACAATGCCCTGTTCCCGTTAGCAAAATTGCAAGACTTTCCATTTACCTTAATTAATGAATTATTCCGTCCGAGCTTTAATTGACCCCAAGGATCATACTGACAGTGAGAGAGATGCTGCCAAAAAAAAAAAAAAATTATCTAAAATCTGTTTTGCCTTGGGTCCCTTAGAAGAAGAGCTCTTTGTCCTTTTATCGTCACCTTCTTGTGTCTTACGTGGAACGCGGAGGATGACACAAAAATCTCGGAATGACCTTGAAACGCTCGATCCTTCGCCTTCATCTGTACAAATAAAAC
>NC_049201.1:6587025-6667025 GCF_013347855.1 Anguilla anguilla
AATAAATGGTGTGGAGAGAGAGAGAGGAGAAGGGAGGGGGAGAGGCAGAGAAAGAAAGGGAGAGGGAAAAAAAATAAAAAGGGGGGGATTTCTCAGACTCTGTCACTGATCCTGGATCAGTTTGGATAGACGTGGCCACCCTCGCTCTGCTGGTTCCCCTTCCATGTCTCCTCACTACTGACCCCCCCCCCCCCCCCACACACACATGCACACACACACATGCAGTGTTGAATCTTACTCTTACACAATGCATATGATCCCCATTGGACTCATATGTTTTCTGTCAGAGTTGAATTAACACCGAACACTTTACAGTGCAGCCCTGCCCCTTTTATGATGGAAATGGCCACGCTGCGGGCAGGCAAATTACCCAGCGCACCTTTTACCCTCTGAGAGGTTCCTGCTCTACCCTTATAGATCTGCTGAATCACAAAATGGCAGAGGGCAGAGACCCTTGCCACCATGGGTGCCGTATAGGGGCAGGGGGGTTCAGGGGGTGCAGGGGGGTGGGGGGGTTGGAGTTACGATGAATCGAATGGCCCTGACAGAGGCCCTCAGAAAGTAGTGTTGTGATTGTGCAAGGATGTGGTGGCCTGTGGTGGTGAGGCCCAATTTGAGATCTTTCCATGGAACCCAAAATCTCCAGCGAGCACCCCTGCATTCCACTGCACCTTTTCTGTGCCACGTTTGGCACCATCCCCAGGGTCCGTTTCAGTCAATTCAGCACCATTAATTTAACTTTAATTTATGAATTGAAAAACGTCTCTAATGTTCTAGGTTTGAGTTTCCAGTCCATGAAATTAACTTCAATTCACTTTGTTTTTCAACTGAGTGAATTGAAAATGGAATTGAATCAAACCCTGGTTCACATCCTGGTGTGCAATAATTCTAGACCTTCAGTCTAATTTATTTGTCTGGATTGTACACTTTTATTTTAGGACGTTAGCAAACGAATTGATGCTCGCCACCTACCCTCGGTAAAGGCACATTATCAATGTCGGAGGTGTCTCCGTGTCCTTAATGGGATTTGTATTGAATCTACAGAATGAACAAAGAACGAAAAAGAAAGAAAGAAAGAGGGAAAAAAAAACGATTTCACAAAGACAAAGAACAAGATCAAAACTAAGAGTGCACTGAGGTTCTGAAGGTCACTTGGTTATTCTTTAATATTTTTTTAAAGATCTAGAATATTCATGATTTGTCTTATCATAGGTGGTCGGAAGAGCTTTCATGTGACAGTAAGTGTAAAATGTGTCACAGTGTCGGTATTGTTAGTGCGGAATGAGGAAGGTCAATCGTAGCACGGCATGGGGAAAGTCAGTCGTAGCGTGGAACGGGGAAGGTCAGTCGTAGTGCGCAACGGGGAAGGTCAGTCATAGTGCGGAACGGGGATGGTCAGTCATAGTGCAGAACGGGGAAGGTCAGTTGTAGCGCGGAATGGGGAAGGTCAGTTGCAGCGCGGAATGGGGAAAGTCAGTCGTAGTGCACAACGGGGAAGGTCAATCATAGTGCGGAATGGGGAAGATCAGTTGTAGTGCGGAACAGGGAAGGTCAGTCGTAGAGCAGAACGGGGAAGGTCAGTCGTAGCATGAAATGGAGAAGGTCAGTCATAGTGCAGAACGGGGAAGGTCAGTCGTAGCACGGAATGGGGAAGGTCAGTTGTAGTGCAGAATGGGGAAGGTCAGTCGTAGTGCGAAATGAGGAAGGTCATTTGTAGCGCAGAATGGAGAAAGTCAGTCGTAGTGTGCAACGGGGAAGGTCAGTCATAGTGCAGAACAGGGAAGGTCAGTCGTAGCACGGAATGGGGAAAGTCAGTCATAGTGCAGAACGGGGAAGGTCAGTTGTAGCGCAGAACAGGGAAGGTCAGTCGTAACCCGGAATAGGGAAGGTCAATTATAGCGTGGAATGGGGAAGGTCAGTCGTAGTGCAGAACGGGGAAGGTCAGTTGTAGTGCAGAACGAGGAAGGTCAGTCGTAGTGCGGAACGGGGAAGGTCAGTCGTAGCGCGGAACGGGGAAAGTCCGTTGTAGCCTGGCGGCGTTCGGGCTCACAGCTCACAGGCCAGAGTGGGCCGGGCCCGACGCAGCACCTTATTAACACCTTATTAGCACTGGCCCTGCGCGACAGGAGTCCTGCAGTCCTTCAGGCTGCCAGACGGGGCACCGCTGAGCTCCCGCGTGGACCGAGCAGATGGCCTCGGTGATGGCTTCTCCTGCCCATGGAGCGAGAACCAACTGCCTGATGGCTCACACGCCTCAGATAGGGAGAGAGCCTGACCGTCGATTTCTCAGGGTCACTGAGCCACAACCTGTCAGTCTCACCCTAACTGCCAAAACTGGTGCCCAGCATCTCTTGGTAGGGGCCTCCACACCAACCCTTGTCCCACCTTCAAGGTATTACTGGGGGGTAATTTTGTCATCAACTATTCTGTTATTATTTAGCTGATTTTTTTCATTTATTCATGGCCTTTTACATTCCTTGAGTAATTTTGATGGATAGTGTTAAATGACCAAGCCAAAAAAAGGTGTGTTAACTGAATATAATGTTTTTAAAAAAAGTTTTTCATACCTAATAAAAATAAAATACATTTCATAATATATTCCTAATATTCCATTCCTAAATCATTCATAATTCATAAATCATTTTTTACTGAACTTCCCTCAATTATTGATAACATTTATACTCCTCAAAACATACAAGTGCGTCTCACAAAATGGCAATACTATCTATCTAAAAGCTGTTTTTGACACCGTTTACAACCAGACATAAAAAACAAATTCCCTTATCTGAAATGGCTTATGCATTAGCATACTTGCTGTATGCAATTTAAAATACATACTAAATTGTGTGCAATACACAGTACTGTCAGCATTGGAAAATGAACCTTTTTTTTTTTCTTTAAGCTTATTTATTCTTCAAGCGCCCATTGCTTAAGACAAATTGCCAAGAAAAAAAAAACAGGCACTTTATTTCGTTCATAGACATAATTTTCGCATTTCGTAATTGACCTCTGGCCTTCTTTGTGTTTTCGTGGCCTGTTAATTTGACTGGATGTCCCCGTGGCTTTAAAGCTTAATCAAAACGATCTCGCCGTCTCGTTAGGGTGGTGAGATTGGCTGTCTAGCAGCACCACCAAAACCATAATATTAATAAAGGTCAACGGTGACAGGATTATAATTTGTTGCCGGGAGGCACTGGTAAGCAGCGGGGGGCTGGAGGTGAAGCATATCTGCAGATGGAGACGGCTCTAATTGCTGAGAAGCTGAAGGCTGAGGAACGACAAAGCTGATTCTGGCTATTCAGCTCATGGAAATTTATGAATAGAGGCCTGTGTTTTTTTTTTTTGACAGGAAATAATGAGCTTAGTGTCAGTACGAAAGCTCTCACACACAGCAAACAGAACAAATGGAACAAAAAATACATAAAAACTCTTCCTTTGCCTGTACTCTCTATCCATGCACTTTGAAGGAGACCTGTCTTGACCTGTCAACTTCATACTAAGGAGACAAATTTTCCATTTTTATATCCCTCACTCAAATGCAGATGCCCACCCCCCCACAGCCCTTACCACATGAAGGCCATGCGAATGTCACATTTGCAAGAGGATGAAAAAAAGAAATTGAGTCCTTGGGTCCAGAATAGAAAAGAGAGAGATAGACAGATATACAAGGGGGGGGGGAGCGTAAGAGAGAGAGAGAGAGAGAAAGAGAGAGAGACAGAGAGCAAGAGAGAGACTTTGATGCCCCTAATGTTATTTTTGCAACCCACAAAATCTGGTTGTTTATTACTGCATTTTTTTTTTATCAATGGATGACACTTATTTTCCAGTGCTTGTGAATTATGGCATTCACGGGGGGGAAAGTGATACTTGGGCAGATATGTTAATTTGCAAAAGGCAATTAATGCCTTAGACCCAGAAGACATTTCACTCTCTGAGCCTATTAATTATGCACTTTGTACATACTAAAATATCCTCTTATCCTAAAGAAAATGTTCTAATTAAGCCCAAAATATATCAGTGAGTTTAGTTGTAAAGACCTTTAAACAGGACAAATAAAATATTTGAGAGGAAGCCAAGTGGATTTCTTTTTCCTTTTTCCCAGAGATCGCAACCTCCTCGTAAAGGAAGCGCGCGCACTCGAGGTGTTTGAATATGTATGGGGCTGCCAGGGAGCGATCTCTCCTTCGGTATTAAAGGACGTGACTCGCCGCCGCCTCCGCGATCGTGCTGTTCGCTCTCCGGCCGATCGAGGAGAAGCAGCGGAGCCCGCCGCTCGCCGGTGACAGGCCGGCCTTGTTCCCCGCGGCGCATCTCCTTCGTAATAAAGGTCAGATTCCTACAACAGGACCCCGTTAGAAATGGACCTGTCACTTTTCGCACATTCTAATTCGCGTGATGGAATGTTTTTCGCGGGCCCCCGAGCCCGTCCGCAGACGAGCCGCTCACCAGAAGTTGCCGCCGCGGACACATGCTACATATAAACACGCTGTGGGGTGTGGGGGGGGGGGGGGGAGGGGTGTGACTGCGTTATTTGATGATTTGGGTTGTGATGTGGTTTATGGAACCGTGCGTGCAAACCCAGAGTTTGCAGGTTTGATTGGTAGTAAATGTACTGTAGTGTGACCGCACCTTTCTGTAAGGAGCTTAACCTGAATTGCTTCAGTATTGATCAAGCTTTATAAAAGGATACTCTGGAAAATAGTCACTATAGTCACACTAAGTCACTCTGTAAAATAAAATAAAAAACTAAAATTTTTTTTTGCAAATGGAATCCTGTTGTGAAACTGTAGCATCAAGTACAGATTTTGCGTACTTACACAGTCCTTAGCGAGCGCTGTCATCCACCGTCACAACAAAACATTGGCGCAGACTTCCACTCGACACCGAACGCTACGGTGTCGTATTAACATACCGCATTGCCGCCGAGCCACGGAGGAGTTGTTAGAACACAACAGAACACGAGCAGACAGACCGGCATGGTCACGCACCTGTCGGCCAGTCAGCATCCAGCAAAAAGCCGACTGTTGAAATTGGCCCCGATGCGTCTTTTGAGAGTTGGTTTGGGATTTCAGTACCCCGGCTCCCTAAGCCTGTTTCGGGACATGGTTTGGCAGGAGGCGATTACACCTGAGTCAACTCCCCGGGGCGCAATTCGGGGGGTGGGGGTGGGGGTGGGGGGGAGGATGGGGCCACACCTGGAGCCACGAGCGAGGCGCCAGGGGGGCACCAGGGGGGGTCATAACACCTTTTGGATGAAGAAATCAACGATTTGGTTGCCATGTTGGCACGAGCCGCTGTTCCCTGGGTGGGCACCAGGACCAACCAATCAAAAAAAGCAGGCAAGGGCCCCTGCCAGATCCCTGATTGGGAATATACGGTGAACACATGCCGCAAATATGGTGCTTTCTGGAATGGAAGAGAGAGGGTGGGGGGTGGGAGAGGGGTATGGGTAGGGGACTGGTGTAGGTCAAATTAATCTTGTCATCCATCCATTAGTACTTCAATTTGTTTACAACAGGGAGAGCACGGATTGAAAACAGCATGTTTTTTTTCTGTAAAATCTTGTGTGTTCTGTATATGGTTTAATTTTATACTTTTGCGTGGTAGATTCAGAAGACAAAATGAATAATTGTTTGCTTTCATTTGGATCAACTTCTACCATCTATTAGTCTCTGTTGCTGTCAGATGAAAATGAATGCTGAAATGAAAATTACTTCCTGTGCTAATTTGTAGAGATTTTTTCAGTTACAGTGAATGAATCAAGATGGTTCAAATTCACGTAAAACAAATATTATTTTTTCTCAAACCGACAGTTATTTAAAAAAATATAATTCAACTGAAATGCTTCACAAAATGAGCAATCTGCAAATTTGGGGAGTGGTGTTAAGAGCGGGGTAAACAGCCCTCTAAATCACAGACCTGATATCAAAAAACAACATAAAACACAAAAAAAAGATGACTACACTTCAGGAATAATGTTACTGTACATTCGGTTTTTACAATTCAGCTCTGAGCGTACCCATCCAGGAATAAGATTAGCAAGAAAGACATACATAAGCATCCAGCTGCACCCAAAATAAAACATTACCCCGGCCTGAAAGATGTCAATAGCTATTATATTTGAGGTCAGCGATCTCAGAGTCTCCTATACCGGCATCATTGATAACACAGGAGATATCTGCTCTCCCTAGTGCAGCCGTTAACCTTCACGCTCACTTTCCCAAAGCCTGTGCAAATATTTGAATAAGTGTGATGGCTCCTCTAGTTCGGGATTAACACTGAAATGAGCCCCGCCCAACTCCGCCCCGCGCCCGGAACCGAGCAGGGTGCGGCCGACCACGCGAGTTTCCCCGGCAACGCTTAATTGCATTGTGCAGCGCGACGTGAAAAAAAAAAGGCGTCGGACGTCCCAGTGGAAAACGGGATCTGTCCAAATGAATGAAAACAGATGGAAAGGACGGGGAGTGAAGAGGCTGCCAAGATGCGGGAGGTGAGCAGAGGGAGAGAGAGAGGGAGACGGAGAAAGAGGGTGAGGGAGAGAGAGAGGGATGGAGAGAGAGAGAGAGAGAGAGAGAGAGTGGGATGGAGAGGGAGGAAGGGATGGAAAGGGAAAGTGAGGGAGGGAGAGGGAGAAGGAGGGAGGGAGAGGGAGGGATGGAGAGGGAGAGAGAGGGAGAGAGGAGGAGAGAGATTGGAGGGATGGAGAGTGAGAGGGAAGGATGGAGAGAGAGGAAGAGAGAGGGATGGAGAGGGAAAAGGAAGGAGGGATAGAGAAGGAGAGAGAGGGAGAGAGAGGGATGGAGAGGGAGGGAGGGAGGGCAAGGGACTCGATGTGGGGAGCAGCCCCGCCCCTCCAGAATTAGTAGTGGTAACATGGTCCCGGCGCCTCTGTCTGTGTGCCTCTGTCAGCCTGCATGCGTGTGCCTGCCCCCGCCACCCCCCCCCCCTCCTGCCCACCCCGCCCCGCCCCGGCCCCGTGCCTGGCCCATGACTAGGCGGGAGGCCACTCCAGAGATGAATTCGATTTAGATGAGTGAGTGCAGGGATTAGCTTGGCGGCGAAATGAAGTTGCTGTTTAGACAGGGATATGCTGTTTAAACAGTGCGGCTCTCTGCAGGAAAGTCACCCCCCCCCCCCCCCCGCCCCACCGCCCCCCCCCCCCCCCACCCCCCAGCAGACACAGGGCTCCTTATTGATTTTTTGGATTTTCTGCAGGGATAGATACACGCTCCCGTGGTGAACTTGACTTCATTGTCGGGGGTGGGCGGGGGGGGGGGGGGGGGGGCGTAAACGCACACACAGGATGTGACTGCGTCAGAGACAACTTCGGCTGATGGGAGAAGAAGGAGGTGCTGGTGGTGGGGGGGGGGGGGGGTGGAGGCAGGTGGGGGGTGGGGTCTGGGGACGCAGTCTGGATGGCGAATGTTGGTGCAAAAAGAAAACACTCAGACGCATACCCAATCAACGGGTAATTGAGGCAATCTCTCCAGTGAACTCCTGTTCTGAATTCTGGAGAAGCACTTCGGAAAGGAAGCATACTACGTCTTTTGGGGAACGACTGTTCATTTCAGTCACGCATCTTCATTCTGTTCCTTCGCTAACGGAACTTACAGAATGCTAACGATTTATCTTTGATGAGATGAAAACCACCACATCAATATCTATGCAATGCCAGATGCACATTCGAATATATGACCAACTTATACATTTACCAGCTACCATAAAGATAACACATATAATAATATAATATACTCTGTTATAAATTATATAGTATTTATGTGATGTGTGACTTTTGAGGTGTTGCTTCTTGTGCTAATTTATGCTCACTTAATGCATATTCTTTTTATAATTATGGCACATTTTAAAGATTTAAAATAATGCAATGTTTAAAAAATGCTGTGGGGAATACATTTAATTTCTCTCTTGATGTATTGTCATAGAATTATGCTGAAGTTATGTTTAATAGGATAATTACATAAACAGCTATCAAGTCAGAACAACTGCACGCTTCACAACACTTTCCAATTAACACAATATTTTCAGTTAAAGACATCAGATATAATTTGCCAGAGGAATCAGTATTCAAAGCCATTAACCCTTGGGGAAGGGGATATGACATTCTCTTTGATCCTGAGACTGTTACTTTGTTCTCTTCTGCTGCTCTTGCCTCCACTGCTATTTACTACTACTGTTACTATTACTACTACTACTACTGTTGATACTACTACTACTGCTGCTACTACTACTACTGCTGCTACTACTGCTACTACTACTACTACTACTACTGTTGCTACTACTACTACTGTTGCTACTACTACTACTGCTGCTACTACTGCTACTACTACTACTACTACTACTACTACTACTGTTGCTACTACTACTACTGCTACTACTACTACTACTACTACTACTACTACTGTTGCTACTACTACTACTGCTACTACTACTACTACTACTACTACTACTACTACTGTTGCTACTACTACTACTGCTACTACTACTACTGCTACTGCCTATACTACTACTGCTGCTACTTCTACTGTTGCTACTACAACTACTACTGCTGCTGCTGTTGCTACTACTACTACTGCTACCACTACTACTAGTACTGCTACTGTTGCTACTTCTACTACTATAAATATTACTACTACTGCTACTGCTGCTGCTACTACTATTACTACAAAAAATGATATGTTTCACAAATGTGAGATGCAGCAGTGTCGCATATCAGATGAAACTGGGCTTGCAATCCACCAATCTATCGCAGGGCACACACTGCATTCACTCACACACTCACACCTATGGGCAATTTGGAGTCTCCAGTGAGCCTACCTGCATGTCTTTGGGCTGTGGGAGGAAACCAGAGTACCCGGAGGAAACCCACGTGGACACGGGGAGAACAAGCAAACTCCACACACCGCCCATAATGCAAATGCAATTATTATTATTATTATTATTATTATTATTATTATTATTATTATTATTACACAATTTCAGAGATTTAAACTACAGAGCTACAGACTGCCTGGTCAGCCAAACAGGATACGAGGCAAAACTTGAGTAATGCTCCACAGTAGAGGAAAGGGCACAGCGTTGCTCTGTCTCTATGTTGCTAAACAAAAAATTTTGAAAAATAAAACAAACAGCATGGTATCAAGAAGGGCCCGAACAACCTCAAACAGCTCACCAAACAGACTAATAGGCTGAAGATAATGGGGTCACCAAAAAGACCCCATTATCCTTGGTCTTTTTTTCTGTGTCGAAAAAAGGAATTAATGTTCTAATGAGATCATAATTACCGTTGGTGTCTCCATTGTTTAGGCTATATCTGCAAAATGAAAGTATGTGGGAAAAAAAAAAATCAGGCTAAAGCAATGTAAAGTTACATAATTTATGATTAGAATCAATGAAGGCTTTGCATTCTTAAAAAGTGGTGTGTTTTAATGACACTTTCAAAGTTACAAACATTTCAGAGTTCATAATGACCTCCACAGCTGAGCTGTTCTTATCTTAGAGGCCCGACAGTAACTCATGGCGATGCATTTATGTTCAGTAGCGGCAAGAACCTCTTTTTAAAAATCGGTTCTTCCACGCAAGGCAGGCTCCTGTGAAGAAGAAAGGCCAAATTGATTCCTCTTGCGCTTAATTTGTTGAGCTCATTAAGTATTGAACAAGTGGCAGATTCAAGCGTTCAGCACCGGCGCTGCTGTCTGAGAAAAAAACCATGATACCCGGGAAGGGGGAGGCGACAAGGCGTTCTCTTGGCCCCGCCCCCACGTGTCTCCACACCAGTGACGGTGCTGCCACAGGAAGTAGAATTAAAATAAATGCGAGGCCGCCCCTTCGCACGCAGTGCGATCCCCCACCCCCCCACCCCTCCGCTCCCGTCTCCTTCATTACCATGCAGCTGACTGACGAACCGCCTCATTAATTAATATCGGGGGCTAACCTTGTGGAACATCATCGTTACCGTAGCAGAAATTCACGGGCTAACGAGCGCGTGCAGGAGCCCAGGTCTTAATGTTAAACGCGTGAAGGCCTGGGAGGAGCCCAGGTGGCGGGAGAATCTCGCCGCGCCTCCCAGCACCTCCCTGTGTCCGCCTTCACCTCCTCGCGGCTCCCCGTGTGTGGGCACCGCCTCCTTCATTACAGCCCCCCCTCCCCCCGCCACCCCCCGAAGGAGCAGAAAGCCTGGGAGAGTAATCAGGCTCGTGCTGGACCAGGAGCAGTTGAAAAACTGCTTTTTAACAACACCACCCCCCCTGCGGATCGCCGCCACATCACTTCACCCTGCTTAATTCCCCCCAAACTTAATCCAGCCCGCTTTCCCAGACTTTCCCAGAGCAAATAAAGACGCAGGAGTCAGTACCGCCACGCGGCTCACAGCGCTGATCGGAGCGGAGAGGGCTCGTCTGGCGCCGTACGCATCCGTGTGGGGGGGGGGGGGGGGGGGGGGGGGGGGCTGTACGCTGTACGCATCCGTGTGGGGGTGATGTAGCGCACTGGTCCTGAAGGATGAACAAGAGTCAGCAATGTGGCTTAGCTTTCTCTTTCCCCTTTCTTTCTCTGCTTCTCTCTCACTTCTCTCTCTCTCTCTTCTCTCTCTCCCTCTCACATACACACTATCTCTTACTCTCTAATTCAAATTCAAAATGCTTTATTGGCATGAAGTACACTTTTAAATGTAGCTAAAAGCATAAGTACACATTGAAATACACTAGAACATCAATGCAGATTAATTACAAATGGCCAACCAGCGTTCCTCAATTTATGAAAGGCAAAGATGTATTTTCTGCTATTGGAGCTGCTCACCCTTCTGCTAGTAGGGTTTGCAGTTTCTTCTTTTGTTAGAAGTCAGTTACTTCTCTCTTTCTTTCTCTCTGTCTTTTTGTCCCCCTCTCTCTCTTTCTCTGTCTCTTATTTCTCTATGCAATTTCTCTGTAAACAAACGTCAGCACACCAGAATTTTGTCATTGCAGAGATCCTGTTTGGGATCTATATAAGTTATTGGACCTGTAATGTTTGCATGCGCCATCATCGCTTTTAAATATAAAAACAAATCCTCCATTCCACGCAATCACTGACCAGTGATTAAAGATTCTTCAAAGCATAACAGCTGACTCCACGGGGCTCAAACTGCTGTTTGCGCAGTCATTTGTGTGTTTAATGTACCATGATTCAGCCATTTACTTTGCCCTAATACTTAATATACCCACAGCATGTTGCCGTGTTGCTGTTTGCTTGAATCCACACCGGCAGTCATTCCTGTTATGTCACTGAAAAGGCAGAATGGTGCCACTCGAGATGATGCGGTACATTTGTTAAACAAATAAAATAAAAAAATTTAAAAAAACTCCTGGCACTCCTCTCTCATTTGCATTAAGAGCCGGGCATTTTATCAGCTCTTCTTTCCTCTCGTCACCACCGGGTCAAGTTTCAATGAATAAAAGATGTGATAAGCTGTCCTATTTAAGTGCGGCACGTGGACACGAGGGCCTTTTTTTCCCTTCAGCCAAAAGATATTGCCGAGCTTCACCTCGGCAGGCTGAAGAAAAGAGTGAAGGAGAAAAGAACGTTTCCTAATGTCCCGTGTCCGCAGTCACACACTGGTCTTTTTTTTTCAGAGCCCATAAATCCGACGGGTGAAAGCAAAAGCGCCCAAAGACAGCATTTGTCAGTAGAATTTATTGGGGGCCGCATTATTTACCAGGGAAATGCAGAGGCAGAGCGCATTTGGGTCAACCGTGTCTCCACAGCAATGTTCACAACACAGAGAGCGATGGGGGATTGTATGTCCCTCCCCCCATACACACACACACACACACACACACATATGTAGACACACATACATAAACATGTGGAGACACACACACACACACACACATATGTAGACACACATACATAAACATGTGGAGACACACACACGCGCACACACACACACATATATGCAGACACACACACACAGACACACACACATATGCAGACACACACGCACATGCACATGCACACACAAACATACACAAGCACACGCACACACAGATACATATACACTCACACACACATACACATATTACGGAACAGCCCATATATTAGATCTGACAAAGCACAAAATGACCACAGAGCTGAATCCAGTAAGGAAGGAAGGGCATGTTTGAAGGGGACAGGAGACCAGCCTGGACACAGAGAGAAGATTTAAATGGCAGTCCGTGCTCACGCGATGCCTTCCTCTGAAGGTAGGGGGACAACCGGCACGTGGTCCGGCCACACGGCAGATTTATAATTACTGTGAATGGTGTGTGTGTGTGTGTGCGTGTGTGTGGGTATGTGTCTGCATATATGTGTGTGTGTGTGTGTGCGTGTGTGTGCATGGGTGTGGATATGTGTGTGGGTATGTGTCTGCATATATGTGTGTGTGTGTGTGTGTGTGTGGGTATGTGTCTGCATATATGTGTGTGTGTGTGTGTGTGTGTGCATGGGTGTGGGTATGTGTCTGCATATGTGTGTGTGTGTGTGTGTGTGTGTGTGTGATGGTGCATGGGTGTGGGTATGTGTCTGCATATGTCTGGGTGTGTGTGTGTGTGTGTGTGTGTGTGATGGTGCATGGGTGTGGGTATGTGTCTGCATATGTCTGGGTGTGTGTGTGTGTGTGTGTGTGTGATGGTGCATGGGTGTGGGTATGTGTCTGCATATGTCTGGGTGTGTGTGTGTGTGTGTGTGCATGCGTGTGGGTATGTGTCTGCATATGTGTGGGTGTGTGTGTGTGTGTGCATGTGTGTCTGCATGCATGTGTGTATATGTGTGTGTGTGTACGTGTGTGTGTGTTTCCGTTCCTATTCAAACTTATCCGCGCTCTCCCCAGAGTAAAGGCCACTCAGTCACAGAGAGAGTGCTTTGTCCTGCTACTTTCCTGATGATTGAGGAGATGAACAGGGAGGCAGTGAGGCAGTGTGAAGAAGCTCTTCCTATTTGTTATCAATACTTAGGGCTCTCACAGTGTGATCATATTACCTGGCTGAATTCAATACAGGAAGGTGGTCCAGTGGCTGGTCTTTTTTTTTGCCACCTTTGCACCCGTGTGTCCATTATTTGGAAAGCTGGGCCTCGTACTGCACTTCAATGTAATGTGATACGGTTTGAACAGTTTATAATAAGGGTGAGTGAATTTAATATAATTCCCCCGCTCTGCGTATGCTTTGCAGTATCATTGTGGTGTCGAAGTCAGCTTGGTACTCATTGTGAAACAGGACCAGTCAAATGCCTCACACATCTCCGGCTACTTTCCTGTCAAATAAGCTCGGTCAAAGCAAAAGTTCTTTCTCTTTCTCTTTTTTTTCCCCCCCCCCGCCTGATTTCAAGTCAAACATCAACTTGAAGCTTCATTATTCCACCATAATACTGCTTCTTGAGCAGGGGGGGTGCTCAACATCAGCAATATAGCTGATTGGGTCCAAAAAAACCATCTCAACCCCGCCATTAAAAACGAGAAGAAGTCCTGACGGTCTCGAAGCGATCGTCCCTGACAGATGTGAGCGCGGAATCTAATTTGTCACTCACGTCAACGGTCGGGTAACGAGACGCGGCTGACAGACCGTCGCCGCGGTGACCCCTCCGCGCGAGCGGGACGCGGACGCGCGGCGTTAGCGCCGGGGCCGTTTCCCCGTGATTGACTGGCACTTGCGAAGAGCTCTCCAGACACGCCGAGGGGGCCCTCGACTCGAAAGCGCGGCGTCCACGGTGTGTCAAGGAAGCAAAACCGTCGCCATGGACACTGTGATGGCCCGTGTTTCCGTCTCCCACAGGACCAAAGCCTAGCTGGGAGTGGAGCAAGAGTAAGATGTCTCCGAAATAGAATAAACTGGGAATTCTTTTTAAAATAAAAATAGAGAGATATTTATAGAGATATTGCAACACTTTAACAACAGGGTTGCCCAATCCCATTCCTGGAGATCTACTGTACTGCAGGTTTTCATTTCAACCTTAATTTGGCACGCCTGATTCTACTAATCAGCAGCTCAACGAGATCTCCAGCTGTTGAATGGGGTGTGCTTTGTTAGGGTTGGAGTGGAAACCTACAGCAGGGCAGATCTGTAGGAACAGGGTTGGGTAGCCTTGCTTTACAATATGTGGAATAATATACAATACTAGATCATGGCACGTTTAGATGTACACTGTTGTGAAATGTTCTAAGCATTATATTTAAATAAAACATATATTTACAAGACATTTCAGGATATTCCATTTCTATTAGGTATCACTAAATTTTCCTATAAAACCTCATTAACTGCTACTGGCATTTGTTAAATTTCCCTGTTCAATATAGGTGGTTTTGTCCAGTGCGTGACAGGGATAAAATCAGCAGATTATTTTTATTTTTTGCTTAACACATATCATAGCACTATGGACACACAATACCTCAATATGGCACTTCACATTATTATATATACACAGATTAGCACAGGGACTTATAATGTAAAGGTAGGCACTGCAGTTATAGAGGAGTTCAATTGTAGAAAGAAGGAAAACTCCACACACTGCTCTTCAATTCTCCCATGTATTGAAGTTTGTCAGGTCAGGTACATAGTTCAATAAATGGGAGGACTGAAGAGTTTTCCTTCTTTTTACGCTCATATATTGTGCAAACCTTGACGAAACCAGGACTAGGTTTGAGTTTCGCGGATTACGTACAGGAGATATTTGGCTTCCTTTCTGGAACCAGAAGTTTGTGTTTGTACTGTGGCTGTTGTTAAGATTACCTTGCTGCATTCATAACAGCACATGCTCAAACTCACGGTCTGTATGTTCATCCCATCAACGGGAGACATGCATGCGAGTTTTGGCACACATGCGGGTTTCTGGAGAAATACAGACTGCAGAGGTCTGTCACCAGCAGAAAAGAAGAAAATGTTATTCATTAAAAAAAAAAAAAAAAAAGACTTCTTAAATATCAAATGCGTGATTGGCGTAACGGGGCGAAGTGAGTGTGCCGCGGTGCCCTTTGGAATAAATCCCCTCCCCTTTCTCCTTCATCCAGATTTAAAATCGTGCTGAACTCCTCGGTCACTCCGCCCCGCAGCAGCCTTTGATTAACTAATAATTCAGCAGGATGTCCAAACACTCCGGTGAGGGCCCTCTCAGATTTGTGCGACTGGAGATATTTTTTTTTTAGCAAACAAAACAAAACAAAAAAAAAAAAAACTGAAAAAAAAAAAAAAAGAAATCTAATTTTGCGGAACTCGGTTACCGCTTCGCAATCGAAGATTTCTCGAGTTATGACCGCCGCATCCCCGGGGAAACTTCAATTATGATTCGCGGGATTTATCTGAATTATTTAAGCCGGTCTCCTTTCCCCTCGCAATAGCCGTACGAAAGGAAGCGAAGAAATGAAGCCATCCGCTGCTTTGTTAATTTACCTCAATAATGCAGTGAACTGCCGAACGGTTTTTATGTTCTGTCAGTTTGTCTGTCCCCAAGTCTACCCCTGCACTCTCTGTACAGGGAACCAGTTTGTCTGTCCCCAAGTCTGCCCCTGCACTCTCTGTACAGGGAACTAGTTTGTCTGTCCCCAAGTCTGCCCCTGCACTCTCTGTACAGGGAACCAGTTTATCTGTCCCCAAGTCTGCCCCTGCACTCTCTGTACAGGGAACCAGTTTGTCTGTCCCCAAGTCTACCCCTGCACTCTCTGTACAGGGAATTAGTTTGTCTGTCTTGTGTACTGAATGGTATTGGACACTTTGAAAAAAAAAAAAAAATTACATATACATGTTTTTTTAGCCCGTTTCCACTTGTATGGACAGTAATCTAATTTCTGCCACTGTGAGGTTCTGTTGGAACCCGGAGCCGGCTCAGGTATGGCTCTTCCCTCGACAGCGCTGCTTTCATGTATATATGGCTCATGATTGCCAAATGAAAAGGAGAGGAGAACAATAGCCCCTTTTCTGTCTGGATCTCAAAATCCCTTTGTTTGAAAATTTATATGCATCACACCTAAAATAATAAATATTAATATGCGCTTGCAGCGCCTCCTGGAGATTTTGGGCTCTTAGTCGCCGCGGATTGGTCTGACCATGAATCAGATGCGTAATAAGACTCGTGTGACATGTGCCTGAGGACTGAACTTCCTGTTGCGCGTGTCCTTACAAGTATAGCACAATAGGAAAATATTGTGTGTGTGTGTGTGCATGTGTGTTTGTGTGTGTTTGAGTATTTGCATGTTTATGTTTGTGTGTGCGCGCATGTGTGTGGGTGTTCCTTTGTGCTTGGCTCTGTATGTGTGGCTGTGCCTGTATGGTCTGGATCTGTGCATGTGTGTGTGCCGTGTATCCGTGTGTGTGTGTGTGTGTGTGTGTATTTGGGCAGGTGTGTAGGTGTGTGTGTGTGTATTTTGTGTACATATGTGTGTGTGTATGCATGCCTGTATGCACTGGTGGATGAGGGCATGTGGGTGAAGGTTAGGATCCATGGTTTGTCTGTTCAGACAGCTTACAATGCTAATCCACAAAGCACACGGCTTGTATCTGTGCAGACGGGGATCAAACAAGCTCTGATCTCCCAACAGTTTAAACCAAGTGCCTCTTGACAAAGGCTTCCTCTCATTTGCAATGAATGCATGATTGCCCCTGTTTACAATTTCTCTGTTGTGTCAATGTTGAAACAGGCATGCATGCAAGACATGCAACAGAAAAAAACTGGGAAAAAACCAGAGCAAACTCGTTCTGGTAATGGTAAAACTCCTGTATTACAGTCTAAAATGGAGATGCCTTACACCTGAGAAGTAAAGCTGCAGTGATAAAGAACTAAATCAAATTTTCAGCCTATTGTAAACCTGAGGCCGACTAATGCGGCCACAGATGACGCTGTTATACCAAGAGAATCCCATTCATTTTGTGGTTGAAAAAAATACAAACAAATTTAATATGTCAATAAAAAAAAAAACCCTTTCTGAGGCCTGAATACCGGGAATCAGGATCCCAAAGCCAAAAGAGAGGAATGACAGAACACTTCCTGCTGGCTCTGCCTGACCGATTAGGCAGGAAAGACTGTGATACATGGAAGTAATGGAGTCTTGCACCTTGAGGATAAATCACTTTTGCCAAATGGCTGTAAATTCATTATTTTAAGTGGTTTGCTTTTACTGTTTCATTTTTTTTTTTTTTTTTACCCCATCGACCCTCTCCCGTTTCTGCCCCGTACCCCCACCCCCAACATCCAATCACGGTTCCCAAAAGTGTTCTCAGATAGCGGAACTTTATTGATCGAGCTGGATAAAGCTTTGTAGCGTTATTGATGAAATTCACTTCACTTCCCTTACGCAACACGAGGCCTGTCCATTTCCTTTAAAATCCAACGGCCAGTTTTTTTTCCTTTTTTTTTTTTTTGGGGGAGGGTGTCCGACGCAGGGTGACGCGTTCGTCTGGGTGGAATCAAAGAGACCGCTCGGGTGCTAGTGAACCCCCTGCTGGCTACCTGAGTGCTTTCGAGGGCACGCCGCAGAGGGGGTCGGCCCGTCCCGTCAAAGCATTGTCAAAGAAGATGTTTGCGTGTAGCGATTTTTAAGGCTTGCGTCATCTTGGTGTCCGCACCCCACGCAGAACCGACAGTGGCTCGACTTCTCCAACCCCCGTCCCTCGTACCCTGACTGCTCTTGACCTTTGACATGGGCCAATTAGCAACGTAGCTCAGTTATTGTACACCGGGCTGGCCCAGCAGATGATGGTCTCTGTAGTCTCTGGAGATTTTTTTCCATTAGTGAGTTTTTTTTTTTTTGCTTGCTTTTTGGATATTCGGGCTTGGGTTTTGCCCAATTTTTCCTTCCGTTTCGCCGTAAAGCGCCTCTGTGGCAGCTCTTTGCAAACAAAGTGCGATGTGACACAAACAAAATCGATTTGATGATTTGATTTGATTCGAGTTAGTTTCTTATAGTAAAAAAAAAAATGTTTTAATGCATGCTTCACGCCTCGTTGCGTAGCAGCAGATGTAGACCAGACATTATCTTTCCCGGTCAGGACCATAAACTGGACATTGTACCCATAATTCCAAAGCTGGACATTCCGGTCAAAAATTCCAGAATCTGGCCACTCTAGGTGTGACCCACACCACGACAGGAAAGCCTCTGCCGTGAGAGTCGTAGAGCTGATTTCGCGAGCGCTGTTTCTGATAATGAGCGCCTCTCGGATCGCCGTCCCACTGAAATCAGAGCTGCTTTTTAAAGGAACTTACAAACCGGAGAAAAGGAAATGATGTCGATATCAAGATCAAATTTCCGTTGGCCCGGCGCTCCATGCCTCCCTTCTCTTGTTCCTCTGACTAGGATGGGCTGTGATTTCCTGAATGGTGCTGAGATGTAATATGACAGCGGAATACCTTTGGTCAGCTTGCATGTCTCACTGAAAGGAAAATTCATATCAGCGAGAGAAGCGCACTGTTGTTCCAACACCCCCCCACCCCCCCCCCCCACCCCCACCCCCAGAAATATTTCTTTCCTCAAAGGTTAATGTAGGCAAGGAACCACCAGTCTCTCTCTCTCTCTCTCTCTCTCTCTCCTTCTCATACCCACACACACACACACACACACACGCACGCACACGCACGCAATTGTCGAGTCCCTCTTTCCCTCCCCGCTTTGGGTCGCTGATCAATCTGTGAAAAATTCATAGAATTGGCTTTCTCATTGTACCGCCATTCTCGCTGTTACCGCGCCGGGCGTGGCTTCGATATTCCTCCGCTCGGCCTGAAATTGAAATTAGCTGCCTTGCCGGATCTGCCGGTGGAGAGCGGAGAGGGGGTGGAGCGGGTGGAGGGGGGGGGGGGGGGGGTGGGGGAGGCAAGGGAAGAGAAAAGAGAGAATGGAAGAAAACAAATAATATACAGCAGAGCTGTCTAATGCAGTGGAGATGGGACGCTGGATCCGCTCTTTAGATCTGACAAGCTCGCGAAACAGGAACGGGGGACACGGAGGGGGCCTCGCCGGCGTGCGTCACGTTGGCGCAATCAGCCGCCAACACCCGCCACAACAAAACCCCGAAACCCTGACCTGACACGCACCTGCGGGGGCCGTCCCGTCCCTGTGATCCGCCCGTCTGGCCACCAGCACCCAGCCTCAGTAACGAGCTCGCACTCAAGGGAGAAACTCTGGATGTGACGGACACCCGGATTTTGCCCCCTGGGGGTGGCACTGTCATTAACAGCATCCCGGCTTCTCTCTCTCTCTCTCTCTCTCTCTCTCTCACCCCTCTCACGGTCTCATTTTCTCTCTCTCTCTCTTTCTCTCTCTCTCTCTCTCTCTCTCACTCCGTCATACTTTCACATTGCCCACTATACAGCAGGGTTTGAAGGAGTGTCGCAGGATGTGACATGTACTGTATGCAGGATGTGACATATGTGCAGAATGTAACATATATGCAGAATGTGACATATGTGCAGAATGTGACATACTGTATATGCATATATGCAGAATGTGACATATGTGCAGAATGTGACATACTGTATATGCATATATGCAGAATGTGACATATGTGCAGAACGTGACATACTGTATATGCATATATGCAGGATGTGACATATGTGCAGACTGTGACATACTGTATATGCATATATGCAGGATGTGACATATGTGCAGAATGTGACATACTGTATATGCATATATGCAGGATGTGACATATGTGCAGAATGTGACATACTGTATATGCATATATGCAGAATGTGACATATGTGCAGAATGTGACATATTGTATATGCATATATGCAGGATGTGACATATGTGCAGAATGTGACATACTGTATATGCATATACGCAGAATGTGACATATGTGCAGAATGTGACATACTGTATATGCATATGTGCAGAATGTGACATATGTGCAGAATGTGACATACTGTATATGCATATGTGCAGAATGTGACATAGACGCAGAATGTGACATATGTGCAGAATGTGACATAGACGCAGAATGTGACATATGTGCAGAATATGACATAGACGCAGAATGTGACATATGTGCAGAATATGACATACTGTATATGCATATGTGCAGAATGTGACATATGTGCAGAATGTGACATAGACGCAGAATGTGACATGTGCAGAATGTGACATACTGTATATGCATATGTGCAGAATGTGACATATGTGCAGAATGTGACATATGTGCAGAATGTGACATAGACGCAGAATGTGACATATGTGCAGAATGTGACATACGGTATATGCATATATGCAGGATGTGACATACATGCAGAAGATCTCTCGTACGCGGGTTCCATGTCCGCACCCAGCAGGCCGTCCGCACATTTGCTCAGATCACTCCCCAGACGAGAGGGAGGGACGGCACGTTATTTATGGACTTCACGCATGCAGGACCAAGCGCATTTACACTCGCACAGGGGAGCAGCCGTAAAGGCCATGGCATGCGCAGCTTAACCTCCCGCACGCATGACTTACGACACAGCGCGCTCACACGTGCGCACACCAACGCAGACACACACCCCCGCGCACACACACACACTTAAAATATGACAGGTGTAGTTAACCTTACACATATGACTTACAACCCAGACGCACACATGAAAACGCTCAATAAAATCCGACAAGTGGAGGCTAACCATATACATATATGCCCGAGCACCTGAGAGTTCCTGATGTGCCTCTTTCATTTGAGAAAAATACAGTATCCATTTTTGTCGCTGTCATTCATTTTCATTAATTCATTTTGATCCAATGTATTCTGTACAATAACTGGGTGTTGTAAAACTGGATTTGAAGTTACATTACATTACATTACAGGCATTTGGCAGACGCTCTTATCCAGAGCGACGTACAACAAAGTGTATAACCATAACCAGGAACAAGTATGACGAAACCCCTAGAGAGAAGTACCGGTCCAAGTGCAGGGAACAACCGCATAGTTCAACTTGGACCCTGGAGGTTAAACTGATTAACACTAACAACGAGAACGTGTTGTGTGGGTGTAGGGTGTGGGTGTTTTTCTAGTTTGGTGTGCCCTTTTCTCTCTTTGAGCACCTGTCCCTTAAAAGGTCTCAGCACAACTCTGATGTGCTATTCTGGAAACGTCTTCTCACGGCGGGTTCCAAACCTTTCCAGTCCAGGACCCAACTGTCAGATAACACAAATGCTCTTACAATGGGCGAATAGGGGCGACATAGCTCAGGAGGTAGGACCAATTGTCTGGCAGTCGGAGGGTTGCCGGTTCAAACCCCGCCCTGGGCATGTCGAAGTGTCCTTGAGCAAGACACCTAACCCCTAACCTCTAACTGCTCTGGCGAATGAGAGGCATCAATTGTAAAGCGCTTTGGATAAAAGCGCTATATAAATGCAGTCCATTTACCATGTTGCTGCCATGTAGTGGCAATGTTATAACATTCACAAAACATTTTGAGCTAGCTGGATTAGTGAGAAAACACTTTTTTTTTTGTTAAAATATTTTGAAAGTCAGCATTTGTACAGCAGCACATAACAGGTGCAAAGTTTCGTTCAATGCTCGGAAAGAGCAAAAGCACATCATTTACAGTATTTCTTCAGCATGTCCCATCTCAAGCCATCCTACAATGCACCAGTGGGTCCCTATCCACCAGTTTTGGGGCCCAGCGATTTGCTCGCTGCTGAATTGGCCTTGCGTGCTTTCCCGCACAGTGTCATCCTCGTAAGCAATTCGGGGTGACGGGAAGTTGCGTTCGTAACTGATATCCCGCGCCAGAAATCCAATAACTTGAAATCTTATTGGAAGCACAGCGGGGCTGAGAAAAACGGCAGTTGCCACGGCAAATAAAAGAGATCCTCCTCGTGGGCGCCGTTAGAGGCCGGCAGCTCCGCTCTGCGGTCTCGGCTTTGGGCACGGCGGGCGATGCCGCCCCCGGTAGCCCACGTTAATCCTGGCGCTGTACCGCCGCTCACCACCGGGAGCATCGTAGACCGATCCGGAGACTCACGGAGACAGGCGGAAGGAATTTGGCTAAAGGCGGCCAGCTACACAACTGCTGCCTGTTACAGGTTATATCGTGTGAGGCCCTGTGATTGGTTCAGAATGGCAGAAAGGGGGCGGAGCATCCCTGGAGCACAAATATATATATGCAGATTGTATAAATGTGGTAAATGTGCAATGCAAAATATATCATTATGAGTAAACTAAGGTTTAATAATCACACAAAATAAATCATTAATAAAAACTAGCAGTTTTTTCCTCTTATTTTACATCAGCCAATAGTTCCCTGCTGTTGGTGTTTCCCAGGAGATGTACCATAACAAATTGTGACTCAACATCAGACAGACAGCATGAGAAAGAGCGAGAGCCGCTGTCCTCCGCTGCAATATCTCAACTCCTGTGTCGTGTTTGTCAAACACGGCCTGTGAAGCACAGCGCTGAGTCATAGGCCCAATCCTCCACAGGCTGCGCGCTCTACAAATGTGCCCTCCCGGAAACACGCTCATCCACCTACATCCATTCCACAAGGACACAAAAAAAAAAAAAAAAAAAAACAGAAGAAAAGAAGATCTTTTTATTTTTTTTTATTTCTAAACAGACCAACATTCAAGTTTCAGTTATCCTTACCAGGGAGTAATAGAATGAGTCATTCACATTTGGATACAATATAATACCTTTCTGAGAAAAATCTGCTCTCAGCAGATCTTTTTTTGCCTTGTGCTTGTTCTTTCTATTTTATTTTATTTTTTCACAGCCTGCCAATTACATAAAATATTTATTTTACATAAACACAAAAAAGGGCAAAAAATAAATAAATGTGGTACATTTGAGCTTTTCATTTTCATTCTGTCTCACAGGACGATGGTGACACCCCATCTTGAGACAGCCTGTGCTTCAACAAATTTTTATAAATAAGCTTTCCTTTGAGATAAACTGCAGAATAAAGTGCAGGTTATTAAAAACCGTGTTTTACTGTTTTTCACAGCTTGATGCATTTGAACCTGCATTGGAATGTAAAGACACAACATGAACATCAATCTAAATTCTGTCTTTGGAGAAGATCACTGGCCAATGGATCTCTGCTCCCTCTAGCAATATCTGTTGGAGTAATTGGAACCCTTTATGCAGTGTTTTATGGCAACAAAGAACCATGACAATGCTCATCTCTGAAACTAGCTCATCACCTTAGGTGGAGCCTGGCCTGGGTGGCATTTACACTTCATTTCCCATCATCCCCACTGGCAGTTTGATCGTTTAAAGTGTGACATCACAAATATGTGATCAGAATGTTCTAATGCTGAACATTATAATGCTGATGTAACAATCGCTACTGGTCCATGAATGCAATGGAGTCGAACACAGGCCTAGAATTTTGAAAAAGAATTTCAGAAAAACCTTTTAAGAGTAGGTTTTTTGGAACATTTTTCAGTTAAGAACATTTTAATCACACATGTGTGATCTTACACATTAAAATGGTAATCTGGACAACATTCCCACACAATACCGAAGCAGCCACTGCACAGAATTTATTTACGGTAAATGGATGTTTTTCTTTGTGGCAGTGTGTGTTATTCAGCCATTATCTGTGGGGAAGAGCGCATTGTTCCTGTCACTGAGTAAAGAGACAATAAGAGAGTGGCACTGCACTCGGGGAGCTAGCATTGAATCACAGGAAAACAGGACCCGCCTTGCGCAAAGATGTCCCCCATTTTAATTTAACGTTAATGCATAAGTAAATGTAACAAAAAGTAATTGAGGTTCATGACAGTGCTTCTGACCAATCAAGATGGAGATAAGACTGAGATGGAGATGTTTTCAGCACTCCGCAGGGTGATATTCACGCAGGCATCCTAATTTGCTGGAACTGACAGAAGCTCTTGAGCTATGTGTCGGCAGATAATGTGCAGGTAATTAAGGAGGCCTAAGATTCTTTTTGTAAAAATAGAAAAACTGATTTAAAAAAATTTAATTTGATGAGCTGTTTGATAAGTAGGCGGAAGTATTGTACTTCATACCAAAGATAACTGTACATTCAGGCCTTATTGTGTAGACTTGTTGTTCACACTGTAAATAAAATGTACAGTGCTTCCTAAAGGAAATATGGAATGATGCCATAATTATTCATTTTGATATTACGTCTTTTACTGTCAACGTTTCAGTCAAAAGACTTGTGTCATGACATGACACCAACAGTAAGTCATGACATTACATGAACGGTATGTCATGACATGACACCAATGGTTTATGTCAGGTCATTACACAACAAATGTGAACGGTGAAAGAGATATTTGAAATATCTATTAATTTGCTGTTTATTCTGAACATTTCTTGATTTTGGGGTATTTTTTCACAGCGCCATACAAAGAGAGTAAACTCAAAAAGTGTGCGCTGACCTTCCTCACGATGCCATAATTTAATTAAAATAGTCACATCTTTATAACCGTATTTATAAATCTTCTTAGGCACTAGTACAGAGATTTCGGTCAGCGTGACATACTGCCTTTGTCAGAATTGCATTTATAGTAAGTGCATGTCATTTTTATGCTGATCTTCACAATCCAGTCCATTCGAAATTACCTACAAGCATTTCAAAAAAAAATTAATTAAAAAAATAAATAAATAAAAATCAAACTATAGTGCTATTCAAAACTTATGAAAGTTTTTAGGCAGCGTGCTTCATGTAATGCAGTGGGACTGAGAAGTCCTCTTTGGTACCGGTTTATTGACTCTGCATTCAGGGTTTATTATAGATTGCCGGTTGCGTCTGAGGTCTTTACGGCAGTGCTGGAAGCCGCAGGACGGAGAGGTGAAATCAGATCGAGCCCGTCGCCGTGGCAGCCGCCTTACATGTGGGTCAGCGGCGTGGGAGGGGGAGGGACACACCGCTGCGAAAGCCTCCATTTTCACAGCGTGTTTCCCATGATCCTCCTCTGCTCTTGGGAGGGAGAGTCTGACGGCCTGACTGTGCGACGGCGGGGTTGCTAGGAGCAACTGTTTCAGTCGAATCCCTCCTTGCTGGAAAAAAAAAAGAAGAAAACAAACATCAAACCGTGGACAATAATCACATATAACACAAGGATTTGTCCAGCACCAACAATCACAAAGGTTTTCACTGGAACAAAAGCTTTATTTATTTATTTATTTATTTATTTATTTATTTATTTATTTATTTATTTATTTATTTTAGTCGCACCAGCAGCAGGGAATTATTCATGTCAGACGCTGCCTGGCTTTGTGTCTCTGCCAATCAGTCAGTGATCGTTAGCTTCATCAGCCAAACAGCAGAGACGGAAGAGTGTCAAACGCGATCAGCTTCGTAGATTAATCTGCGTGGTGTGGCATGCATAACACCTGACTGGAATGGAAGCAGAGACAGAGAGGGGAGAGAGAGAGAGAGAGAGAGAGAGAGAAAGAGAGAGAGCGAGAGAGAGAGAGCGAGAGACAGAGAGGCTGTACAGTAGCACTACTGTTCTCTAAGGGTGTGCATATATGTATTTAATTGTGTTAATGTTCCATCTGTTACTATCACCTCCTTTGCTCTGGAGGGAAAGGGAGAACATGGGGGGGAAGTTGGGGGGGGGGGGGGGGCACATTTTGCTGCAATTCACTACTCCTATGAGCACCAAGGACACAAAATTAGAATGTCAATAATGTTCTCCAAACAGCACCTCGAACATTGGACTAAAGCACACCTAAAACCAGACTGGCACCTCATGCAAAAAGAGTTTAAACGGAGAGACGCGTTCTGTGTCGTTCAGTCCAGCGGCCATGTGTGGCAAACAGCCCTGCTAATGAATTTTTTACACTAAGAGAGGTTACTGTTTGAATGTCACAGCCTGTATAAAGCTACAGTACTAATGCTGCTTTTCAGAATCTAGTGCTGAATATCTCATTATGTTGCTGTTATCATAGCAATGATAATCTTGTGGTAAACTCTGTAATCCAGAGTATTTGCGGAATTGCATGTTTCTTTTGGAACACGCCGGAAGAGATTGCAATTTTTGCGCACGGTGGATTATTGTGTGTGTGTGTGACTGCTGGTGTAAGATGCAATGTTTGAGTGAGAAAACATAACATTCGGTGGCAAAAGTGTATGACTTGTGCATTAGCGTATGTGAGTCACTCAGAATAGAGGCACTGCAGGGAGAGACAGAGAGAGAGAGAAAAAGAGAGAGAGAGAGAGAGGGGAGAGGGAGAGAGAGAGAGAGAGAGGGGTGGGGGGAGGGTCTGGCTCACCTAAATGGCAACATCAGAAACCAGGTCAGGAGGGCAAGAGTTCAGATTCATAATTATATTCATGTTTATTCACAGAGATCGAGACCAATGGATTCTTAGAAACCCAATAAAATGTTTAGTGTTAATTCTAATTCTAATTTTAAGTTTATTTAAGTCCAATATAAATCACATTCAGTCTATCCAAGTAAAATGTACTGGACATTCTTCTTCTTCCTCTTGCTCTTCTTCTCTAATTGTGCTTGACTGCACATTCCTCATCGTTTTCATTGGCTGACCCCATTTCTATCGGCAACCCCATTTCTTAAACTGATATCAAGCTCCTGATGTTGCTGTCCTGATTAATAGGAGAAATTAATTGTTCATTTAGGTTACCGTGCTTCAAATGTAGGACAACGAAAATTAAATTCCTGTTCTCACAGTTTTTTTTTCTTTTTTTTTAACGTTTATTTGTTTTTTTAAATCACAACAATAAAGCCGGGACCTCAGCCAACTCAGTGGGAGGTGATGTATTTCCTGCCAAAGTTGCGAGCAGCGTGATCCATGGCGAAGACCGCTTCGACCAGTGCGGAGGGACAATGGGAGCGCAGGACCGAGGACAGGCACAGATACGAATGGGTTTAGAGAGAAAGGACACTTAAGGACCAGAACTCCAGCCCACGTCTGACTACTGTATCCCTTTCTGGACCTCCTATCCTCCTGAGACCCGAGAGAAAAGAACAGTATTTATTTATTTGTTTATTTATTTATTTATTTGACAGGGGCAGTGTGTAGCCACTTGGCTGTCCCAGAATTCGCTATCAAGCTCATTTTCATCTTTTGTCCCTCGCCCGGTAACAGTAAAAGACTAGAATATACAGTACGTATACATGTATATATAATGTATACATAGAATAGCATTGTTTAAAGTCGTATCTCCGAAATAGAAAGGGAAGTAACAGTACTTACTACGTAACAGTTTAACAGTTGACGTATTCAGGGTGGTACGGACATTTCAGCCAAGTCCCCAAATTATGCTGGCTCAATTCGATAATCATCTGTATTTAGCAAATGTGATTCACTCTTAGATTAGACCACAGTAAAATATAAGATGCAGGGACCATAATCTTCAGCTGTCATTCATGATCCTAACAATATATCTATCAAGTTAAAAGCAGTTGAAGTTCATGTCATGTAATTGATTGGCTTAATTAAACTGAGTGCAGAAGTAGACATGAAAACCAGAGGCTGGAAACTTTGCCTTCCTTTATGACTCAGGAGTCAAACTCCGGTCCATGAAGATCTAGTCCTGGTTTTCCGGGTGGTCTCGACACCAGTGGTTCATCGAAGACATTGATTGTCTAAAGAATCCGCACGCCTTGTTCTCAAAGCTTTAATTGGCAGCAAATTGAAAGGAAACCACAAAAACAAAACCCACGGACACGGAGAACCCCTGGGAATTCAGTTTGACACCCCTGATGGGATGCTTTGGTGTTGTTTTGTGTCTCGCTGATATTGTAATTCTAATGGTATCTAATCTCCTTATCGGTCTCAGTTCAAACAGAATGCCATTGCTGAGAACTCTCCGGTTGTTGTTTACACATCACAGGTGAGAAGTCGCCGTCTGAAGTGCTGTGTGCTGGTGGCCCTCGTATTTCCATGCGTAAGTAGAAGAAAGTGGCGCGCGATTGTAGCCTTTGAAGAGGCTTTAATGAACGCACTGAATTGCATCGGAATTGTACCCTGTACGCCGCGCTGTTCACATCAGAAGCGTTATTATTGGCCCGTTAACGAGGCAAGCAGTTATTAGTCACAGTACATAAACTTTATTGTTGTTTTTGAGGCCCTCTTTGGTTGTGATCTCTAATGTGAAATGCTCAAAGGGACAGCCTGCACACACACACACACACACACACACACACACACACGTATGCAGACACAGACACACACACACACACATGCACACACGAATGGACGAACGCACACACACATGCACACACACTCTCACACACACACACAGTTCAGTTGTCACTGTGAACTTAGCTCTCACTAAAATTCGTGACAAAAAGATATTTTCTAAAATCTAATATATCCCTCGATAACATGATGATATTCTACCTTGCCAAACCCAGGTGTGACCCTTTGAGGTACTTCATCATTTACCATATTAAACTGCTGGGCTAAGTATATCCAGGTTAAGTGATTTGCAAAGACCTAGTTGCTTGTGACTTGATTTTAGCTGGGTAAACAGAAATGAACTCTTGCATATGCAGTATCAGGTGCAGGTACAGAGATGGAGGGCCCTGGGTGCAGGTTAAAAATATTTTAAGTGCGGGAACATGCTGGGGCGGGACGGCTCAGCTGTGCAGCACTGCACTGTGCCAAATGGCCTCCTGCAGGGGCAAGCCAATGCTCATGGGAGTTGGAGTTCTGTGCTCAAAGAGTCAGCTCACATTAGCCCCGGGTCCTGTCACAGTCACTACAGAACAAGGCACTGTCTCTGGGAGAGAGCACAGGTCTCTCCCCTGAGTGGGTGTACAAGATGGCTGTGTGTGTGTGTGTGTGGTCCACACCGCTCCAGTGGACCCTCACATCAGCAGCATCATGTAGGCTCTGACCTGAATGTCTTACGCAAACTCTTGCGTCCTGACGCCAAGCCTTACTGTTTATACTCCTCCTGGTCTTAGATCACTTGTGACATCACTTGTGACATCACACATCTCCCAGGAAGTTATTGATCACTGAGCTCCTGAACCAGGGAGAGGCAGAGACAGTGACAGAGCACCGAAAGGGCCCCACGGTGCAGTATTTCACGGGCAGCAAACTGAGCAAGCTTTTCAGACACACGTACTGGAAGTATGACACGGTGATCAATGGCAAAGATTGATGGTGGAAATGCTAGACTCCCCGCCACCCCCCTCCTCCCCCCCCTTCCCCGCCCAACGCCACCACCATCACCAGCGCCCATTTGATTTAGACCCCTGCGTCTCAGATTCACGGTTGCTATTAGGTAGAGAATGACATTCTCATGAATACGTAATTCACGGCAGAATGAGCCAAGCGCGTGTCCACAGGACCGCAAGGGTATACAATGACATTCTGAACTGAGGGCGAACACGAGCCCCTTCCAGGAGATCAATTTGGGCCCAATATGGCCCTCCTGCTTCTCCAATAACCTGGTCTGACCACTGACCACGGGCAGGGCGAGCAGTGGTTTCCCACTTCAGGACAGGAGGCAAACATCCCGGAGACGCTCCAAGGAACTTTAGAACCTTCCGGAAGCGCGGCGAAGAATGCACCGTGGCCATGCGCTCACGCGCGTGCGAGCGAGAAAGAGAAAGATAAGGAGAGAGCCTGGTATTTTATTTATTTTATTTTTTTTTTTGGGCCCGTTTTCAGAATACATCTTCATTCTTAAGCGACCGGTTATGAGTCACGGCGGAGCGATCGTTGCCGTGAAAGCAAGCAAGACGGCAGCCAATGGGGACGGCGATCTCAAAAGACGAGCGTGTGGGCTGCTAACCTGAGTCAGAGCGGGCCCAGCAGAGACGGAGCTCAAGCCGTCACCGCTCGCAGTCTCCCCCCCCCAGTCAGAACGACGATTGCTCTAAGCCCATTTCGGAAGCGTTCTCAGGGATTAACAAGTAGGGCAATGAGGATAATGCAGCTAGCTCCCATTTTACTTGACTGCGTCTAAATTTGGCCCGCATTGCCTTCGGGCGATTCAAATTACATTTCAGGCGTTTAGCAGACTCTCTTATCGGGAGTGACTTACGCAGTTCTTTCGTACAAGCCATTTATAACAGCTGGATACTTACCGGGCCCGTTCAGGGGAAGTGCCTCACTCACGGCCACAATTCCACCACGGTTCACAAATCTGGGGAACCTGCAACGTCTGAGCTGAAAGGCCAGTTTCCGATCCACTATCCAGCTACACCGCTGCGCCATCAGTACAGATATTTTAAAAAACTGGGAAGCGGTGTAGTATAATGCGTAAGGAGTTGGTCTTGTAACCTGAAGGTTGCAGGTTCGATTTCTCGGTGAGACACTGCTGTTGTACCCTTGAGCGAAGTACTTTACTTACATTGCTTCAGTATATATCCAGCAGTATGCAATTGTGTAAGTCGCTCTGGATAAGAGCGTCTGCTAAATGCCTGTGATGTAATGTCTGAGTTGGAAGGCCAGTTTCCTATTCACTATGCTACACTGCTGCGCCGTCACTACAAAATGACCTTAATGAAGTCGCTTGCACTGAAACTGCATATTGTCATTAAATGGGTCAAGGTGTGTCGCCCAAATGTGGTAAATTCAGCGTCAGCGTCGGGTGGAACACGCAGAGTTAATGGCAGCCAGTTACGAGCCTGGTCGTGATTTGATGAGTAATGGGTTAAATTCAGATGCGGGGGCGATCGGTAGTTCATTTCGAAGGAAGCTGGGCAGGTACATTTACTGATGCTGCTTTATGTGAAGCCTGTTTTTATAAAAAAAAAAAAAAATTTATTTTTAGAGCTTTAAGTTTTACACTCGCACTGCCACAGATGTTCTTTTAACATTAATTTGCTGTAGGAGCCATCGGCCAGCTTTGGAACACAAGAAACAGAGAGTTTTTTTTTCAAATGATTAAAAATTTCACGTGAAGCGAAGAAAGGTTAATGGGTAGTTGCATTAAAGAGAAATGAAACCATCTGGCCATGGTTGAACCTTTTCTTTTTTAAAGAATTTTTAATTATGCCACACTATCAAAAACAGGTTTGTGACTGTAAGCTGTTTAAAGATTCCTTTTTTTTTGGATTTCCTTTTGTCAGTCTCAGGAGTGTTAACTTGAGTCTGCTGTTTTTAAAGCTTTTGAAGCAGGAGCTGTCATCACAAAAGCCCGGCTAAACGCTACTGTACCTCTTCGTCTGTTCTCCACCCGCATGCGTTCTTAGTCCCAGAGCAGACTGTTACAGTGAATTGGTGTGTCCATCATCCTTTTGGCCTACGCCACGAAGGACGTATAATTCATAAAGGTCACCGCGGTTGTTGTGAAAGTTGCCATGGAGACGATTCCCGCACGTGTGTTGAGACTGCGCTGTAAATACTGCACGGCGTTGGGCGTAGAGCCCGACCGCTTTGGGGACTCTTATGTGAAAGAGGTCTCGCACTGGAACACTCCCATGTGCAACGGAACTGGAGGCACCTGGCGACCCACTTTCCAGAAGTTTCCATCTCCCCCATTTGCTGGAGAGTATGATATCGGGAAAAAAATATATATTTCTACTACGCTTAATCACCTGGAGCAACAGGACAGTGCGTGCAGGGAGATCGAGGACGAAGCTCAGGAATACGCCCTCTGCACAAGTCCGCACTGTTTTTTCCCAAGGGAAATGTATGCTATTTGGAAATGCAATTTCACCTTCAGTGGAGTGGCTGTAAGGCACCTCATCCAGTACTGTAAACAGGCAGGATCACAAGGGGTGCTGGAGCAGGGCACACATACCATTCATTCGCCGTTCGCTCACACACTCATGGGCAATTTAAAGTCTCCAATGGCCTATCTTGGGAAACAAGAGTACTGGGAGGAAATCCATGCTAACACGGGGACAACATGCAAACTCCACACAGAAAGGCCCCGGCCAGATTCAAACCCAGGACCTTCTTGCTGTGAGGTGACAGTGCTACCCACTGCGCCACTTTGTCATCCTATGCAAGAAACAGCAAGGGTCCTTTGAGCCATATTCTTTGAGCCATCCGTGCATCACATGTGCTGCTGCACTGTGGTTGTCAGCGCACTCTTCCCAGGCCTGGTCTGTGAGCTGCCTGTTCGCCTGCTTGCTTGACTCCTCAGCCCTCAAGATTGTGGATGCAAACACGATAGGATCTGTCATGTTGCTTTTTTTTAGGGGTGGGGGGCAGGAAGTGTGTGTATTATCAGTGTGTCCCGAGGAAGGTTCCAGACATACGAACAGTGCACAAGAATTTCCATAGAATTCTTTTTTTTTTTTTTTTTTTTTTTTTGAAGCTTGACAAATATTGTATTTATATTTTTTCCACAACAGTAAAACCTACAGCACGTGTCTTGAAAACAATTTGGAAGGGATGTCGGAAAAGGATGCAGGAAACAAATATATTCTCCCTCCCCACCCTAAGCCATCAGATTTACCACCTCCCCCCCCCCCCTCTCCTTTTTTTTTCTTTTAAAAGCACAAGCAAATCCCCGCATTTTACTCCTCTGATACCTAGAGCATTCCCCGCTGGAATAAATGCACACAAATGTTCAAAGGGCTGGCAGATACCATTAGAGACGGGAGGCACTGGAGGGAAAAGCCACGGCAAGAGAGCCTCTCCTCCCCAGCGGCTCGCGGTGCGAAGCTCCGCCGTTCCCCCCGTTTCTACCGTACCCCCGCTCGGCCCCAATCAACGCGCCCCGTTAGGGCAGAGTGTTTCGGGGCCCCATGGGGATCACGTCGGTTTCAGGGTGAACGCGGTAGTGTTCGGAATCTTTTCCTTGTATTGTTCGGCCCTTTGTTGAAGCCTTTGTTAAGGCGTGCGTGCTCCCTGAACACTACTAGCATAAGAGGTCAGATACATGCATTTTTATTTGGGGGGTGGGGGTTAGGACCAGCCATATGAATGCACCTTGTCCTGCACAGGTGCAGATCTTTAAGGGAGATATCTTTAAACGTATCAATACTGTGACTCAAGTCTTGAGTCATGTCTTAAGCATGGCCACTTGAGTCCACACTGTACTGTATACTTCTATGTCTCTGCCCAGCAATCTGTAATCCAGTATTTTTCATGCATTAAATGAGGCAACATGTCACATGACTTCCTTAGCCAATAGGTTGCTTGCATGGAATGGACCATATTGCAATCCCAGTTTTGCAGCAAACCCCTGAATCTAAGAAAGACAGAGAGAAAGGTGACTTTGCATCTAGTTCGTGATTTATATTTTTATATATTGAGGTGACATGCAACACAATGGTATCACCCAAGGAAGGATGGTTTCAAACATCAATAGTAATTCAATCGTGACTCATTGAATTCCTACTGATTTTTAAATGATGATTTCTCTCGGTAGTATGTAAAATGCTTTTTAAAATTCCACACGCATAATCTTGTTGTGAGCAACGGGGTTTTCTGGGACACTAAAAAAGTTTACTTACAGGCACAAGAATCAAAGTGCCCTATTCAACTTTGCTGTAACAATAGAAAGGTCCTGCTTCTAAACTGTGTTCCACAGTCATTAGTTACAATCAACCCAGGTTTCTTCATATTCTTTTGTCATGGAAGATGTAGGATGGCATGGTCATCGATCAAGACAGGCACACACACTGGCATATCCAGAGCAGCACTCAGACACCGTTATGTTAACACAATGTCAGACAGAAGGTTTACTGCAAGACGTTGCATTACATTTGAAAGTATGTGAAATGTTTCCGAGCAAACTAATTGTGTCAATCACCATTCACAATCTTCATTTCATCAGAGTCACCTCTGCTGCCTATTATTTATCTCAATATCGCACTGGAAATGTCTGGGTATCGAATGTAATTATAATACCTACCCTGTTGGAGTTCTCAGAAACGTATGCGTTAAGTGCATCTGCAGTATCCTTATTACGGAAATAAAGCAGCTCCTCTCCTGCTTTAACAGGACTTCACTTCTCTAACTTTCCTTTTTTTTTTTACTGCAGTAATTGCAAAAAGTGCTTAGGATTACTTTTTGCATCTTGAGCAGTTTTTCTTTTCAAAGAGCTTTTTGGTCACCCTTATTTCTTTTTTAGCCTTGTCGAGCATTCTGCAGCATGCTTACTTATTTCTCTCCTAGCTGTCCTTATATGTGTAAAAAGTAGTTGTAAAGTTATTTTTTTTCTATTATTTTAAATGCTTCCATTGCCATTCATGTTTATCCATTGCAGAGACAGTTGTTATTATCATTATTTTTCCTTAATGGAATGAATATACACTGGCTATTTAAAATAATTCATTTTGGTGCCAATGTTCATTAATAGTCCTGCAGTCTAGACGTTTTGCAGTCCAAATCTTGTGAACAAAAAAAGTCTCCCTTTGTCTTATTTATGTTAGCTCATCTGAAAAAAAAAAAAAAAAACTCGTTGGAGCTAGAAGGGCTATGTATCATGTATATTTCCAAGAAGATGAAATAACAAACTGAATATTTAATGCCATGAAAATAATACTTCAGCACATGTCATCTGGTTTCCCGGTTAATAGTTGGAAGGGGAGGAGCTAAATTAGAGGTAATCTGTGAACCCTGGCCCGTCGGGCTATAAGGCTTGACCTTCTGCATCTTAACCTATTGATCCACTCAGATCAGATTGCAACTCTTATTTAACAGACTGAGAGCCATAAAAGTTAATATATTATATATGACACATATTATATATTACTTTAACGGCATCACACTTTATGACAGAAATATTGCACAGCTTGCTACCATAGTGTGTTAAGCTTTATAAAGATACAGTACTTGGTCTTGTTAGGCAACACTATGCTAAATTAAAACACGAAATAAAACAGTGAACATATTGCGGTTGACTTAAAAGGAGATGGGTTAGCATTGCCACAGTTAGCAGACAGTAGAGCTTAAGCTATTGCTTCCGCATACCGAGCGCTAAGAAAGTCTGTGGGTCTGGTGTGATTACCAGAGTTGCCTCTTTTGCTGTCAGCCGTGTCGGTGACACGCTCACTTTGACTGAAGGGGCTTTCGGCGCTGATCAACGCTGATCCCCTCCTGCAGGAGCCCCGTCCGCCTGCAGCACGACAGAGGAATTACGATTTTCGTGTTTCCTCTCATTTTCTGAAAATAAGAATTCCGACAGCTACTGTAGATGCCGCGGAGCTGTGTGCGTGCGCGCCCACCTGCGAGTTTTGCGACGATTGCTGCAATTAATGTAAAATTACGGGCAAGAAAAGAAAAAAACAACAACAATAACAACTGAAATTGGCAGTATAGGGTAACGCTCGCATTCTTTATTGCTTCAGTACAGAAGTTCATCAAGAAATTGAGTGAACGAGATTGAATATCTTTATAAAAGTATGCGCAGAATATATCACACATTCATAAAGACTGAAAAAGTATTGAACGGTTTTTGGGCTCTTTTCCTGAATCAATGTCGCAGGGTACATGGGCGCAGTCAATGGCCTGAGGTACGGGTGCGCTGGCTGCGGCTACTTTGCAGACCTGGGTCAAATACGGTATTTGGATTTTTGGATTCAACTACTTTTCTACGCTTTGCTGATCTTGTCAGGTGCATTGGAACCAATGAAATATTCTTTAAAAAAAAGTGCAATCCCTGCCTTCTGTTCGTATTGGCAGGCTCAATTACGCCAGGCAAGATCAATAGAGCGCAAAAAAAGTATTTGAATCTGAACCAAATGCGTATTTGACCCAGGTCTGCTTCTTTGTGACTAGAGGCGAGGAGCGCTCTGCTCATAGCGCCTGGCACAGGTTGAAAATGGGCTGGATTGTGATGAATATATTATCAGTGGGTTTGTTGCAGCTATATTCACTCACAGCCAATCAAATGACCTCTTTTCATTGCCTTTAAGAGTGGGACAAAAAGCACCCCGGCGTACTGCAAATTCCCCTGGTGTACTGCCGCCATCCGCACATCGATTTCGTATTGCTATCCCTAAAAATCTATACTGTCACTCTGATGATGCATGTGTTTCATAAGGTAATGTTTAAAGTTGCAAACTGAACCCAAATTGCAGGCCACTTCTCGGTCTTCACTGACTCACCCCAGCGGTGACTCTCCTCCCACTTCGGTGCACAGCGTAAAGGGAAATGACCAAACAGGAAATGAACAAACGGCGTAGGTGCATCAAAAGCAGGCCTTCAGTATCTGATACTTTCCCCCAGATAATAAAGGGAAGGCCTTCATTGTTTTCATTTTTTAAATCAAGTACCCAGGGAGAGCTGGTACAGTCCACACAATAATAATAATAACAATAATGATATTGTTTCAGATATCACGTGGCTGTGAAACAGTAGCTGTGGGAACAAAGGCATTATCTTTGCTGCGCAGTGTTTTCTGTAGGAGCTCGTGTCACGATAAGGCTCCTTGAGGAGAAGTGATAACCTGCGCTCTTGCTTTCATGTGGGGAAAGCGTTGATGGCGCTGGGCCTCTGGCAATTATGCAAATGCCGCCACACAGCCGAGGCGAATAGGAGCCCGGTGGAAGCGGCTTCTCCTGACTTCTCGCCTGACTCATCAGGTGGGCTCCGTTTTTTTTCCCCTTCCTGGAGGTTTGACTCCTGGGGAAATTAAACTTCCACGTTCTTTAAGTGCTCCTTCTTGTTCTTCCTCCCGCGCTTCCTTCACGTCTTCCTCCGCCACGCGGTCCCCAGACGCGCGAGCTCGCGACGCCTCGTCGGCTCAAGGGGCGTCCCCAGGCTTTTAACACCGCGTTAGCGTTAGCGCGTACGCTAACGTTTTTCACTCCTCCGTTCCTCGTTCGCCCCGGCCCGTCTTGATCGATGATCTCGTCGTCCTTGGAGATATCTGCCATGACGACAGAATATGGAGGAACCTGGGGGTAAGGATGCAGGAAATTAATATCTTGAGAGCAGACCAAAACAGGTTAAAACAGGGCGTCTGTGATGCTGTGTGATTTTTTTCCTCAGTGGAGTACTCGGTACAGCTGCTGTCCTTCGGAGAACCGATCCAATATTCGGGGTGGTCAGCTGATTTGATGTGGGCACAGGAGCAAAGTGCAATCCCTCTCAGCCAAATTTGATGAGAGGACAGGGCTGGGGTGCTTGACCCCCAAAAATGCACCAAGCCTCTTGTTTCCAGTATCATCAACTACCAAAAAAAAAAATGCATTTTTAAAAAACCAAATGCAATAAAACCATAATGCTATTTTTAATGTTTGTTTCTTTTTATAGCCAAGTGCAATTTCAATTTAATACTGCACATTTTATATCAATAATATTTATGCTCATGGGTAGGTATATGTTTAATAATTATTTTTTAGGCGATATTTGTAGTGGGTTTGAACATTAAATATTTAATTTTGAGATGGTAACAAGAACAAGGAAAATATTAGAAAGCTTTGACATTAAAACTTTCCATTTGTCTTTCATGATGGTTTTAGAAATTACATTTTGGTGGTTATCCCCCAATGTGCCGGCTGCAATATGTTTTAAATTAGGTGTTTGTGTTCAGTGGACTCATACAGTGTTACTTTAATGGTCTGGAAACCACACTGCAATATAGTGAAGGATTATTATAGCATTAAATCACCTGCAACGAAGGGTCCAACTGCATGGGAATTCCATTAATCATGCTGGCTAAGTTACAGTTCACCCAGGTACAAAAAATAAAAAAATAAAATAAATAAAACACACTAAAATCTATATTCTGAGAAAAGCTATAGGTTTTTTATTTATTTATTTATTTTGCTGGATTCAATTTCATGAGCAATGGAAACTTCATCAAACATATTTTTAACATTAATATCTTAAGCCTCTATCATTCTTCACTGGTCAAGGAAATCACCTCATGAGAGCATGAGTTTGTGTACAACAGCAGACATACACACACACACACACAAAAACACACGTGCATGCACACACACGCTTACGCACTCACATACACACACACACACATGCACACACACTCACACATGCACACACACACACACATACACACAGCCTTTGTCAGTTTCATGGTGTTTTTTGATGGTTATTAAGACAGGTATTCACTAGGCTACAATAAATATGAGATCAGTCAAACAGAAGTGAGCAATAAATGTAAAATGAAACGATGACAGTTTCTTGAGCACTTCCTCTATGTATCTATCAACACATTGCGAGATGATGTGTTGTGGACAGGTCGTGGGCACTCTTCCATTCTGAGTATACAGACAGACGCAAATAGCGCATGCTACACACTCCTACTGTCTGACATCCAAGCAACGATGACAACAGGTCGCCTCCAATCTTTTTACGCACGCTACATCTGTTCTCCTTCGTGTTACACACATCTGCGATCCCTAACAGATTCTGCAGAAGCTTCATAAAACAGCTTTCTATCGCGCAAAAAGACTACAATAAATAGCTTAATGAATAAACAAAAACAAATAAAAATATAGTAGCGTATTTTTTATATAGTATATAAAAAATACGCTACTGTTTGCACCAAGGGTCACATTTCTCAGCAAACACAAACCGCTGCATTACAGAGAACGTGTCGTATTCGCATATGCACAATATGAGCAACTCCTCCCTTCTACCATTTCCATTGCAGAACATAGACACACATACAGTATCTCTGTGAGTTATTCAGTGTTTTGTACAAAAATACATTTTAGTGCTTGTTAAAAAGAGAGGATATATTTATATATGACTGAAGTAATTTTTTTAAATAACAGGATGTCAGTACGGAAAAAAGTGTTTTCTATATCAGCGATCTATGTGTGAATATCTATATCTTTAAATCATATACATATATCTGATAATTAGCAAATAAATAAGTCAATATAACAGTTTTTTTTTTTTCGTGAACTGTTCACACCAATAAAAAGTGCCTTATTGGTGTGAACTGTTCAGTTGATCCCTCTAACCTCCCATTGGACGGGGGAATGGCTAACTATGTGTTTTTAAAGTGTGAATATTTGTTGAAATTTCTGGCCTACCACAGCATGCCCCCCCCCCCCCCCCCACACCCACCCCAAACCCCATTAAGGGGAGTTCCAGGCAGGCAGGCAGGCCTTAGGACCCTGCGGCGCAGTGGGGAGAGTTGGTCCAGTTTCCAGCAGACCCCCTCCACACACTCGCATAATGACATCTTAATGCAGGGATTTATTATCTGCTTCAGGTCAGTGACCAGTCCTTCTCCCTCTAATTGCCCGCTCCATTTTTTTTTTTGGGGGGGGGGGGGGGGGGGGGGCTTCTGCCCAGAGATGGCTCTGACAGTACATGTGTCACAAAAGGCGATTAATAGGGGGGCAGCTGCAGTTAAGGGTTCAAGAGTGAGCGAAGAGCGGAGCTAGGGTTTAGAATGAAGGGTGTATGCAGGGGCGTAGACAGGGGCGTAGGCAGGGATTTTTGGGCCCCATGAAAAGATCTCACATTGGACTGCACCACCTCAGGCCACCCTGGGATATTGCTAACAGTTGTTCCATGTTACCTGTGTTGGAGTCACTCAACAATAACCTCTTGTTGCCAAATTTGCCAACAATTTAACTGCACAGTTATAGCTGCAACTTAATGAAAGTGTTACCTTTCTAATGTAATTACAATATAATGGTGTGCTTTCATTATTTTCCATCGTTTCTCGTGACTAGCATTAGCATGTGGTCCCTTCACTGAGATAAATCCAGGCGCTGTCCCCAGATACAATGATTGACAAAGTGTAAGCAATTGTAGCAGAGCATATAGGTAAACAATGACTTATTGGAAAGATTTTATCTTGCCTATCGTGAAATCGCTGGCTGGTAAGTCAGATATCTTGAGCAGTGTATACTTTTGTTTTCCATGTTTATCAATCCTTTACGCACCAAGTATAATTTTACCGACTTCGGCTCTGACTTGTTGTGTTTACAATTTGGGTCGCGGTTGAGTTCCTAGAAAATCTTCTTTCTGTGCGCTGCACTGTGGGTCGGAGCTTGTCTCCAATAATGTATTGAATTCTGTTGCAGTTTTGTCCACAAATGAGGCATAACGTACAGTACCAGGCACACCGATTACATTTCTAGCATCAGCAACATAAACCAACACCAATCATCCTTTTGTATTTATTGTAATTTTTATTTATTTTTTTCCTGATTTCTAGGAAGTATTTGTGACAAATTCATACGTATGTCCATGCATAATACAGTGTATATACATATATTTGTTTTTTGATTCACTTTTAATTAAATGTATATATGAAATACATAGACATACAGGGACTTAACTCTCTTATACCCTGTGCTTAGCTGTTTACTGAGGGTGAAGTGGTGTAGTCCTTTAAGGTGAATTCACAGTGTAATTTCTATTTTTGCTTCAACATAGGCACAGCTGCCAATGACTGCCAATGATACTTCTTCTCCTTTTGGTGATGATGCCTTTGATCAGTAAACTAGATGGGCATTGATTATGTCAGCAGATGGAAGGAGCAGGTATACGGTGGGATACCATGAGCCTCAGCTATCGACAGGCTTTAAGACGGATTGGGAGACCATGTTCCTAATGGGGACGGGACATGGAGTATGTGTATCTAATGCCCTGTTATCCTTTCTATTCGAGCATTAGCCTGGGCCTGTTCACTTTTTTACATGTACGCATCATAGACTGATATGAAGGAATCCTTTGTGAACTCCTCAGAGAAAATTGATTTATGTCACAATTCAGCATCTGGATTAATGTGGCACACAGGGTGTGACGCAACAAAAGAAGGTATGAAGGTATGAAGGTCTCACGCGACTATGCCTGCAACACTGTCCAAACGGAAACGCAGGGAAAGGGAGGGGAGAAGAAAGGCCATCTAAAGAGAGCTGTGGTGCAATCTGAAACAGAGAGGGGTCACAACCAAAATTCATTGTTTAAAGTTCCATAATGCAATGCGACACTAACACAAATTAAATTTTTTTAAAAACAGACACTAACTCCATCAGTGATATAGACAGCTCATGCATACTGGAGGACAATACACAATTACATAGAATACTAACACACACATGCACACACATACACCACACACGCCACACACACATGCACACACAAACGCACGCACACCACACACACACACACACACACACCACACACCACACACACACACACATGCACACACACACACCACACACCACACACAAACGCACGCACACAACACACACACATGCACTCACAAATGCACGCACACCACACACACACACACATGCACGCACATACACACATACGTATACGCGCACGCACACACACACACACACACACACACACACACACAAACATCCAACCCAGCGACGTTACTGCAGGACAGATTACCAATGCTGGTAAAGGCAATAGAATTCCTGTTCCTAGTCCTATTTTACATTAGCAGCTCCTAAATAAACCAAGAATATATTTACAAATTCAACACGAGGACTCACGCCAGGTCTTCACGAGGATCATGGGCCAAAACATTGCTCATGTTGTGGTGTATTTTAAAATTTATACTTGGTTATTTTGGAGTTACTACTGCTGTGTCCAAACTCTATTGCAAGGCTGCCTAACCTTAGTCCTGGAGATCCACCGTCCGGCAGGTTTTCATTTCAACTCTATTTTGGCGCACCTGATTCTACTAATTGGCAGCTCAACAAGATCTCTAGCTGTTGAATGAGGTGTGCTTTGTTAGGGTTGGATTGAAAGCAATTGTAGATCTCCGGGAGCAGGGTTGGGCAGCCCTGCTCTACTAAATTTACCTGCAAATTAAAAGAGACGGTCACATTTATTATAATTTTTGAAATTTAAAAGTGAAAGTGTGCTGAAAGGACACATCCACAGTAAAACTTTACGCGTTTTATGAAAGGTGTTTCGAGGTTATTCTTCATCTACAGTACATCTAAATTAATTTCCTTCGCAGAAAAGTGAGTGCTTTGTCAACTTTCATTCATAAAGGTGCAGTGTGCATTAAGGCATGCTAATGCGCACGTTATCCAGAGAGATGCTCAAGAGAGTTATACATTATTCATAAGCAATGAACGCGTATTATATTAAAGTATTGCACTCATTTACACAAAATTATGCGGCTGATGTTAGCCATGCTTACTGTGCTACGATGCCCAAATGAAACTGATTTCATTTGGGTGAGTATGAAATTACAGCTTGTTCTTTCCTAGGGCTTATTTTAATGAAAAACTGTCTTTAAAAAAAGTCTTAGCACAACTGCTGCAAAACATTCAACCTTGGTGTCTGAGCTGTTTTTGTCAATAATAGTCCCGTTAGTCATTCACTGTATACTGCACATGTAAGAAGTCACTCACAGTTTTTTTTTTTAAAGAATTGTTGTATTTACTGTATATGTGTCAAACTCTGAAATGTAATTTATATTTGTTAAATGTTTGTTTTTAGGAATTCATTTATTAAATGAAGCTGTGCTTATTACACGCATATGAACACAATTAGGTTTCATTCTATTCAGTTTAGCTGCCTCTGAAAAACTAAAAACCAGCTTCGATGTAAGAACAAGAACAACAACAACAACAACAAAAAACAAATTCAATATAATCTTTGATTTAATTTAAAACCCTGCACATTTTACATTTTCTCAACCTGAGTGTTAAACAGGGGAAACAAATGTGTATGATAACTGATAAAATAAATAAATCATTAAAATCAAACAATAGATGTGTTTTATTAATGACTGAATATGCATCATTATCAGATGTACCATAATCTTTTTTTTATTGCACAAAAAGAATCATGTTTGCGCACACTCACTCACCTTATGTACATACACTCTGCACCTTCTGTGTTTGAATGCACAGATACGCACATACACTACACGGCCAAAACTATGTGGACACCTGACATCCAACATCTCATCCAAAATAATGGGCATTAATATGGAGTTGGTCCACCCATTGCAGCTAGAACAACCTCCACGCTTCTGGGAAGGCTTAATGCTAGATGCTGGAGCTTTGCTGCAAGGATTCAGCCAGAAGAGCATCTGTGAGGTCGGGCACTGATTGGACGATTAGGCCCGGCTCGCAGGTAGCTTTCCAATTGATCCCAAAGGTGTTGGATGGCGTTGAGGTCAGGGGTCTGTGCAGGCCATTCAAGTTCTTCTACGGCGTGACACGGGGAGAACATGCAAACTCCACACAGAAAGGCCCCAAGCCGGGACTCAAACCCACAACCTTCTTGCTGTGAGGCGACAGTGCTACCCACTGCACCACCGTGCCACCCCAGACAGCGCATGTGGATTTTATAATGCGTGTAACAATATCAGGGCTCCTCCATTTGCACGGTGCATCCTTTAAGCAGCTCAGTGAAAACTGTCTCACATCCCAGGAGCTTGACCCGAATTCCGTTCATTAAGCTCAGTTCATCAACCCTTAGCTGATCGAACGTGGACGGGGCTAACAGTACATCACTGGCTAACCATTCGCCCATTCATCACCAGTGAGTGCCATAGGCCTTCAAAGATCATCCCCGCTTGGATGACCTGTCACATGACTCCGTCATATACAACAGGCGGCACTCGTGACCGATGCTAAATATGGATCGCTAAAAAACTGTTTTGCTACCGCGGCAGTTATTAGTGTTAAATACACAGGGAGCTTTGTCACAGAACGCCAACCTGTAATAATGCTGTTGACGAGTTGATTGCTGCCACTACGATTCCCTACTGCCACTTAACTCTGGCTTGTTTTAAATGTCATACATGTCAGTGTGGGAGGTTGCAGTGACTGATGCAATTAAAATAGCGTGCTATAAATAAACCGAAAGTTAGCAGCGATGATTCTCAAAGGATTGAGAAAAAAGTAAAATGCAGGTAGACACAGCTAGGGAACATCTGGCATATTTATGCCAGAGGTTCTAGTCAATGTACTTTTATTGCTACTTTTCTCCAGTTTAATAGACTTGATGGCATCATGACAATAAATCGTCTGTCAATGTAACTAAGACGTGATTCATGACGACATTGTTTTTAAAACATCCCACTGTGAATTCTTTTTTCTTTTTTTCTAAACCTTCACAAGACTTTCCAGTTCCCAGCCTCTTCTTTGTCTATTTTCCTCATTATTTCTTTAGTAAACACTCATTGGCAGGCTTTACTTCTATATATATATATATATATTCTAGTTTGGTGAATGAAATCCATGGTTTAGATTTTAATTAAATGTTTGTTCTATCATCATTGTATTTATTACAATGTAAGATTAATATTCATTTGAGAAATATTAATTTAGCTTTGTTAAATGTTTCCACAATGTAAAAAAATATTTGTTTTGATAAATGTGTCTAAGTCACCACATATTCAAGGTTTTAGTTCCACAAAATAGTCATGCTCAGCCATATAGATTAATTGGAGAGGCAGGAGATTTGTGTGGTTATTGTAAAGCAGTGAAAGAAAGACTCTTTCTGAACACAGAACTGGGGCAGGCAGGGAATGAGGAATGCAGAAGCCTGGGTATGACATTGCTTTAAGTTCTAATTATAAACTGTAAATAAACCGTTGATAATAGAAATGTATGCTTTAGCAATGATGTAGAAAACATGAATAAACTGTTTATTACAAGTATTTATAAGCACATATAAATCTTGAGCAACGGGCCTCATTCATGCATTCTAATGTTGATAGATACATGAACAAATCACATACACTAATTTCAATATAGTTTATTAATGTTAAAAAGCCATTTATGAACTGATTATTTATAGTTTATAAGCAAACCTCTTTCCGTTATCAAATTATGAAATAGGAAAGAGATGGGGGAGTGACGTTTAAAAGAGAAATCTTTGCCTTGATTGGCTGTGAGCAGACTGAACCAGCCCCAAAGTCTTCCTGTCAGAAGCACTGGTGTAGCTCCCATTTGTATAATTACGTACATTTATTTGTTTAATTATGAACATGAATGTACATGGGGTTGGTTGATTGAGCACACATGCTCTTTTACAGCAGCGCACTGTGAATGTCCACCAATTGGCCGACCTGCCTGGCTTTGGACTGTGGGAGGAAACCTGAGTACCTGGAGGAAACCCACACAGGCATGGGGCAAACTCCACAAAGAAAGGCCCTGGCTCGGGATTCGAACCCACAACCTTCTTACTGTGAGGCGACAGTCCTATCTACTGCATTTAAAGACAAATGTATTTCTTTTTAAGTATGTTAAACCAAAACCTGTGATTATCGATTAAATATAAAAAAATTAAAAAAAAACATAAATCCTTCATATATAGAGGACACATTATGTCCCTGAATATGTTTGTCAGATCATAAATGTCTCCCGTGCTGATTTTGTACTGACACAGCATATCCATTTCGTTGCAAAAGATACACCATTTCTTTCCAATACCAGGTTAAAACACAGCACTGATATTCACCACACACCTGGGCTTGTGCACTGTTGATTTCATGGTGTGAAAGTGAGTTTTATTACACTCAATACTTGCTGAAGGGGTATTCAGATGATGTTTTTTCAGTGGCACTAAAGTGTATCGCACTCCACGGTTTTTCCACAGTGTCATGCTTGCTCGGGGAGGTCTCTGAACTCCGGGATTCTCAAAAGCTCGTCTGGAATCTCCTAAAATGTTTTTTTATTTACGAGAAGCCGAAATCCTTGAAACAAGGTCTACGCCCGGGAGCAGGGGTGTCAGTGATGCCTTTCCGGAAGACAAGCCGGGGTTGTGCAGGTACATCTGAGTTCAATATCGGAGGCTGCCCAGAACACTTCAGAAAATCATCCATTGGGACACCTATTGCATTTCTGTGCCTACTCATAGGTACGCAGAAACAGGTGAGCAAAAATTCAGTCACATGAAAATTCAGGTGAGGTGTGGAAATAAAGCACTGGGAAATACACACTTATTGAAAAAAATGATGGATCTTGGAACTTTATTCAAAAATTATTCAAAAGTGGTCACATTTCAAAAATCCATCAATCCATCTATACCTGCTTATCCTGGTCAGGGGTTGCGGGAGGCTATCCCAGCCTGCATTGGGTGAGAGGCAGGAATACACCCTGGACAAGTGGCCAATCTATCGCAGTTAATTTGATCAAATTATTTAACTGCGATAATTTAATTAAATGAAACTTTTTTTCGGTTCAATTTAATTTATGTGAGGCAAATTCATTTTTTTAGACGGAACCATCTGAAGAAGAATTTTGTATTTTTAAGCTGAAACAATGTTTCATTTTTGCAGTGCTCCTGAATATGGGCATGTATGACATGTATGGTTGTTAACAACAGGCAGTCACATAAATTAAAATAAGTGAACCAGAAACTTCTGCTGCTTTGCTTTCAGAAGAAACACATTATTTTTTGTATGTTTTTTTAATCTTCTTTTCAGTGCACAGCTGATCCACTTAAAGCATGGATTTTCTTTTTTCTGTGTATGCTTTGTATTGAGATCATAAATCGCATAACCAGTGGCATTTCTGAATCTAAAGGTAGCATTAATTCCATCTTTTAGCTTGGAGGGTTTCCATGCGCCCTGTGAAATGCACCATCGCATGTGCTAATTTCAGTGTGATCTAGCAGAATCCAGTATGTGTCCACTAATTATTCACTGTCAGCAAAACCATGTTTTTAATGAGAATGATTATATAAATTAATTGGAAATAAGTAGCAAATGGCTGTCGGGCCTTTTTCAGGATATGAAGCTTTCTTCTTCATTAAAAACCTACCAACACTGTGCACTGTAATATCCATCCATCCATCCATCCATCATCTGTACCCGCTTAGGGTCACGGGGGGTGCTGGAGCCTATCCCAGCATGCATTGGGCGAGACATAGAAATATGCTGGACAGGTCGCCAATCAATTGCAGGGCACACATGCCATTCACTCAGCGTTCAACACTATAATTTAACAAATGCAAATAAGCCTTTTCTCCTTATTTGTTTGTTTTTTCATCTCCTAATTTGAGAATGTCTAGTTATATTTGTAGGTTCTCAGTCAACAGAGAAGCTCAGACGTGCGTGTTTTCTCCTGGTAGCCACCTTGTTTTCTTTCACCCAGTTGAAGTCAGAATTGTGTGGATGAATCACATACCTGAGTCATATTTAGACGCGTCTATTTATGCAAATGGAACCATTATCAATATTGTACAAGCTAATAAAAAACTTATCCACAAAGCCCATACGTTTAATTGATGTAGGAAGCATGGGTGAGGAAGATCTGCCCAAGTTTTCTCTCAGAAGTAATAAACATGACCTTACTGACCTTATTTGTGAATCAGTAGAGCATATTGAGTGATATAATATTCTCATGCTTAATGTAAACATAAGTGAAATTAATGATATATAAATGAATGGTATAAATGCTCAGAGGGACTGCCTCACTGTAGGACTTGTGCAGATCTTTTGTTGAGTGAACTGACTCTTCTGCAGAATAAAGATAAAGCCGCAACTTTGCAGCCACCTGCGCAGTGTAGCTACCGCCACTCAGTCATGCCCTCCATCTGCAGCAGGTGCAGGCGGAGTTCAGTTCCACAGCTGACCAGAGGAGGAGCTGTTGCGCAAGGCGGCTGAGTAAAACCCACCGACTGAAACCCTCTCTTCTTGGATGAAGGCAGAACCAACCATGCTCCCCCTGCAGGCCACAGACAGCGCTGCCACGGTCAAGATTTTATGGGAAGATGATGGTACACTGTGGCAGGGAACAGCAAGCACTGAGGCTTCTATAAACTATCCAGCACGCACAGAGGCTAAAACACGCTTTCGGAGGGGAAGACCAGCCGTGGTTAGTCACTGACGAGAACCCCCGATGACGTTCCTCATTTGTTGCCTCGTTCCCGATTTTTCCCGTTTTCAGGAAAAGGTCAGAAATTCATCACTGTCACCGAATACCGAAGCGAAACACCGACGCACAGGGCAGCCGCAACCTCAGCTTGGCACCCGCTGGAGCGTCTCCTGGTCTTCACCCAAACTCTCCGTGCCACGTACGTGTCACGTGACGAATCTCCCGATGACGCACCTCACAAACTACTGGAACCGCCTCTGGGGGTGTCTCGTGGCGCAGCCGGTAAAGCGCTGTCCACGCGCTCATTACGAGCCGCGACGTCGGCGCTTCGAGTCCGACCACACGACCTTTGTGTCTCGTGTCTCTTCCTGTCTCTCTACACTGTCCTGTCCAATAATGCTGAAAAGCCCATACAAATTAAATTTTTTTAAAAACTACTGGAACTGTGAAAAGCGCTCAGTAAAATAAGCGTTAAACCAGATCTGACAGAGTACATACTGTATGGTTCCTCTCGGACTCGTATGTACTCTGGTAGAGCTGAACTAACACTGGGCATTTTACTGTGCTTGAGGCCAGTATTCAGTCCTCTCGTTTTATCCATTGATTAATTCTCAGTGGCTTCAGAATATTCCATCTATATTTACGAATTACACGCTGAAAGTGAATAAAGGCTGCGTTTTCAACTTCCATTCCATAATTTGCTATGAAAATAGCAGAGAGATTCTTTCCATTAAAATAAACCCTGGTACAATTTATGTTTATGTGATTTATTGTGGGTGAGCAATTACAAAATTGTTGAAGTACTCCCCAGAGGCTACTTAGAGTGAATTCATGTAGTCAAGATTTAACATCTTCTTGTTAATTGACCATAATTAATTATTCTCAATCGTTGCTCCTGAGAAAGAGAGATTAAGCTAGAATGAGACATAACTTAAAATAAGTTTGTATAAAATATAATCATAAATTGGTCGTTAACTTAATTGTATTGTTCAATTACCATATGGCCTTTCCGGGATCATCACATGGTAAATCTTCCAAAAGCTAAAGATATCTTTGAAAAATGAATAATAATCCCAACACGCTTTGTTATACATACAGATACTAGTGAACATCCAGCAATTAATGTTTGCTAGCCTATAATTTCATGTGTTTGATGGTAAACAATAATGCAATATTCATGCCCAAGAAAATAGGCTATTAGCATTTTAATAGACACAGCCAAGATCTAAACCAGGAACTGCTGAGGAGAAATCCAGTGACTTTGGGGCAAAGAAACCCCTGTGACAACTAATTCAACTAAATAATTTTAAGTTTACCATTTTTTCTCCCGGTCAACACACAGTAGCTTTTCCCGCTCTTTTATGGAAGACCAAAGGTCACCAGACAGCCTTCACTTCACTTCACCCAGCAAAGTGTTCATGCCTTGTAACATTTCATCAGCAAAACTTCACATTATCTCCAAATTGCCAGCTGTAAATAAATCACAATCATAAACCAGTGATCGCTTCATGAGAAAAATTCCACAGGCTTTACAGTTCCGTCACTTCTAAGTTAGTGCAGTCATAAACTATTGACTGTTTCAAAGCATATTTTAACGTTAATTATGTGCTTGAGAAGAAACCCGAGCAGAAACTGAACTTCCTTTTTTTTTGTTGCTCCCAGACAGTTTCAATTTGCATTCCAGCAATTGAAGCATTTTATAATACTAATGCATAATGATAATTGCTTTCTCAACCCAGCACTCTTTTGATTTCATTGTATCTGTTGCATTGTAAATAAGATGTCAAGCACGGAGCTCTCTCTCTCTCTCTCTCTCTCTCTCTCTCTCTCTCTCTCTCTCTCTCTGCCGTGTGCTATTTTGTCAGATGTGCAGTGGTACCTCAGGTTCCCTGGTGTGTAACTTACATTAGATGGCATCATATTGTTTCTTTTATTTTGTCACGGTGCTGTATAATTCTCCATTCAGACTTTTTCTCTGCAGGCTCTCTCTTGTCTTGGGGAAAACGCCCTATAGCCTGTACCTCCACTCTAAGCACCCCCTAGTGGCTTCCACCATCTCATCCTGATAATAGCAGGGTTTCCATCACAACCCTGAGTTTGTTTTTGTGGTTGTTGTTTTTTTTAATTCTCAAGTTAATACTTCTCTGTGTTTGGAGAGAACGACATTTACACCACAATGTTACCACATTACAAAACTATCCAAAAATCTCAGAAGCTGACAAATGTCATGAAATCAGTGCAGATATAAATACTCAGTTAAAAACATAATTTTGGCACATTAAATATTAGCGAACATTATTCAAATTTTTTTTTAATGTCATGACAAAATTGTTGTCACGCTGTTTCTTCATTATTTATGAATATTAATGACTCCAAACACACATTAAACAGTACACTGCCTGGTTTCAGATCTCGGACTGGGACACCTACCTGAGGGCCTGTGGTCTGACCACCTGACCTGATAAAATCCTCCTCTGGAGCTTGAGTGTAATCCTTAATCAAGAGATTTACATTTCATTTACTTTCCTTTACTGAACAGGGTTATATCTGTAGGTGCAGCAGGTCATTCTGGAGGTACAGTCTGAGAGTATAATCAAGGATTATCTTCAAATAAAAGCAATAAATCCTGCTCCTGTATTAATCCAGGGTTTATGTGTTGTAGAACTAGATTAAAGCACAATTTATGATTCATACATTATTATTTTCTGGTTACCCAGATATGCTTGTGTGGCCTTTGTGTATTCTTGGTGTGATTATGAATTAAGTTTTTTTTTTTTTTTTTCATTTTGATTTCCTGTTCCAGATCATAAAAAGCTGGAAAAACACAAAGGTCTGACCTGTTAAACTGTTATACTGATAGTACACTGTTTCTGTGTTATATTTGTACTTGAAAATCTTGTGTACTATGACATGCAGAATTATGTATTTTAATGGGATTATTCATTAGAGGTATTTAATCAAACTGAATTTATCTAATTGAAAGTGGCAAATGTGGATGTAATTATCCAAAACCTGCTGTCATAAATTATCACAACAAATACATCAACACACGGGGAGTTTCTAGACCATGGCCATAATTATAGAGTATAGATAGATGCTGACTGACAAGTCTCCTGATTGGTAATTGCAGGTTACTGCCATGTATCACCAGATAGCATCTCATTTTGTTATGCCGTGTGGTTATTGTGGTCTTTGTTGAGTGACAGAAACACCATGGGCTGGCTTTCTCCAATCAGGTGAAAGGCATGCAGTGTCTATGGAGTCTGGGAAGAGATCGTAGGCCAGGAGACGCAGTTGTTCTGGATGCAAGTGACAAACATTACCCATCATGCAGTGCTGCCAGCTTGACCAAGGAGGCTTCAAAGACCCCTCCACATCTCTACTGTGTACCGTCCACCAGCGATCCCAGAGATGACACAGATGAAAGACGTGAAAAACGCCATAAAGATTTTCCTTTTAGACCCACCTCTTGTAAATTTCTCAGAAGACCGTCACAAGCTTTTTACAAGATGAGAGTACAAACTCGGACCAAAAAAAAAAACCCCAAAAAAATCAAAAAAACAAAACAAAGATGTATCACTGGTTGTGTAAAATAGCCTTTAAGACTGAAATAAATAAATATATAAATAAACAAACATACCCAGAAGCATTTCTGAAATAATCCATAAAGAAAGGAGTTGCATGCGGTGAATAGTAATTCACTTCCATTACCAACTCTGCTTCAGACGCTCTGAGGAGACTGAGAAGCAGGGCTGAGGAGGTGGGGGGGGGGGTACGGGGGTGGGGGGCAGAGGTGGAGAGGGAATGAGGGCTGAGGGGGTGAGGGGATGAGGGGTAAGAGGGTGAGTGGATAAGAGGATGGGGTAGTTGGGGGGTGAGGGGTGGAGGGGTGAGGGGCTGAGTGGGTGAGGGGTAAGGGGGTGAGTGGATAAGAGGATGAGGTAGTTGGGGGGTGGGGGGTGGGGGGTGAGGGGCTGAGTGGGTTGGGGGTAAGGGGGTGAGTGGATAAGAGGATGAGGTATTTGGGGGATGAGGGGTAAGGGGGTGAGTGGATAAGAGGATGAGGTAGTTGGGGGGTGAGGGGATGAGGGGGTTGGGGGGTGAGGGGTAAGGGGGTGAGTGGATAAGAGGATGAAGTAGTTGGGGGGTGAGGGGATGAGGGGGTTGGGGGGTGAGGGGCTGAGGGGAGAGGGGGTGTCACCATGGTGCATCTCACTGTAGAGTCAGCCTGTTCTGCCCGCTGTTCCAGCTGTTCTCCCATCTGCAGCGCCTCTCCAAGAAAGCGCTGTCTGTTAACCACAATATATCTGCATGCACAGGCTCCCATTTTATCACCGCTCTTAAAATGCTTAAAAAAAAAAAAAAAGATGAAATCTGTTTGAAAATAAAATTGTAAAAATAAAGTTGTTTTTTTTATTTCCCCCAGAGAAGCATCATCCATGAAAGGGGAAAAAATTGGTTTGTTTTTTTACGGCTGGTGTCCCGGCAACTCTGTGCTGAAAAAAAGTAATAGTTGACTGAACTTTCTCAATCTGTCATGCCAGACATACGCAGTCTTGTAGGGAGGCAAATATTTATTCATATCAGCTGCATAAGCAAGTGCAAACACACATTCACTCACTCATACACAAACGCACACACACGCACGCACACACACACATCCCCCTCAGAAACAGATAAGGACTCCGAGATATTGCCTCCACAGTCACTGGCGCGTTCGTCAACAGCAATTCGAGGTGAGAACGGAAGATACGAGACCAGAAGATTGTGGTAATTAGGTGCCATTAGCGTGCTCTTCACCCAGGACTTATGTATTTTTAACAGGCATAAAATTAGCCCCAGACAAGTGACAATATCGCAGCGATGCATTATTAATGGGAAAATATTGCGTTTGCATAGTTCATTACTCTTCGGTGATCAGTGGGCGGGAGTGGGAAGATAGCTGCATTTTAACTAGGCAGCAGGTTTATCACGTGAGATCATGGCAACGCCCTGCCGTTGCAGAGCGCACCTGAGAGAAGTAAAAAGAGTTTAAGAAGTTTAAAAAAAACTTCTCTCTAGGGGTTTCGTCACACTTGTTCCTGGTTATGGTTATACACTTTGTTGTACGTCGCTCTGGATAAGAGCGTCCGCCAAATGCCTGTAATGTAATGTAATGTAATGTAAAAGCAAACAAGCTAACCAAAAAACTTGTGCCGTACAAGTGCAGGTGCGTCAGACGAAACCGAAGTTAACTTTTCTCGCGGTGGCTAAGCGCAGCGAACGCGGAAAATCTCCATTGCATGCGTGGCGTCCATGTTCCTGGCACCCTGAGGGGGGGGAAAAAAAAACGAGGAACGCGCGATGCTACGCCGGGGGCACATTACCAAACTTTTCGGAAGGCGATTAGGCGCTAATTGATGTTCGGCCGCCGGGGGTGCGGTTGATGTGCGCGTCGATCTCCCGCCGCGCTGGCGGCGATGAAGCGGAGCGGTGGGGAGGCCTGTTCGAATCGCGCGCTCGAGCCCGCTCAGTGGGGGTGGACAAGCGGCCAGATGTTCCTGAGCTCCGCGGGACGTGGAGATAGCCAACGGGAGCTTTTCGCGGGCGATCGTTTTTGGCAAACGCTCTGAGGACGAAATATCGGCTCACACGAGGGTGCTGTCACACTCTGGTAATGATGAAGGCAGCGGGCTAACGCTGAACCGACAACAAATAAAGAGCTAAGAACAGCAGGCTAACTTCTCTTGTTTCCTTGACTAAACTTTTCTTGGGTTACATCCACACACATTTAACTCAGTGGTTTCCAACCCTGTTCCTGGAGATCTGCCATCCTGTTGGTTTCATCATAACTCTTTCTGGCACACCGCATTCCACTAATTAGCAGCTCAACGAGATCCCTAACTGTTGAATGGGGGTGCTCTTCGTTAGGGTTGGAGAGAGAAACCTACAGGTACAGGTAGATCTCCAGGAACAGGGAACTGGAAAACCACGGAGTTAGATGTATGTGGATATTACCTGAGAAAGGTTGTGCCAAAGAAATGAGAGAGGAAGTCCAGGGGAGACACTGGCCATTTGCTACCCAGAGGCTGCAGCCACATCTGTCTTCTCTCTTTAATGACAGTAGCTGCAACAGGCGAGGGGGGGGGGGGGGGCAGTCCTTTTATTTTCAAACCTGTTTTTGGCAGGGCTTGCAGGCTCGGTGCATGTCAATCCATGTTCATTTAAGTCATCGTTTATATTTATATATGAATTTTTTTTTTAAACTTGACGTACATTTCCCTGTATTAAACAAATTGATGTCAGGTCTCCTGTTGACACTTGAGTTAACCTCCGTGCTTTACATAAAAAATATGCGCTTGGCAACAGCGCGCTGACTGCGAGGATTAATCACACACGCGATAGGGCAAGGGCATTAAATGAAATAGATTAGATGAAGGCTACGTAACGTTTGCATAATCACGGCAGAAGATCTGTCATCACCTGGCACTGCAGTCTATTGCAGCCTCTGACGATCATCGTATCACTCAAATAATGTATGCGGCGAATTTTACATAGCGTATCTCAAAGTGAATTACAAAGTGCTTGCGGTATACAATATGTGTAATGGCATCTGTTGCAAGCTGTAATATGCTGTCGAGACTGGTTATGACTGATGTTATGCCACCTTTATGACAGGATAGTCGGCTTAATGGCATATGGTTCAAGTAAAGTGTTACCGGTGTTTTTTTCCCCCACATTTCAATGACGTGTGTACAATTTGAAGCGTTATTACTTAAAAAAATCAAAATGCTCTAAAGAAAAATCATTCAATACATGTTTTTCATAGCAAAGCTCTTGGGATTGTGCCCAGTGCCATCAAGCCTCTGGATGTTATGAATTATAAAACGTCTTGCAATAGGCCGAGAAAAATATGGATAATTTAATCATCTCGAATCAGTCAGATTGATTGCGAACATGTCAGTTAGTATCCACACCTCTCACAGGGATATCCTCAGTGCGATCTGATTGCAATCTATGGCTGGGGGAAGATCAATTTAACATGCAAATGGCCAGTGAACGCCAGCCAGCCCACATCCTTCTTCAGCGCAGGAAATCGCACCGGGTTAGAAAAAACGCAGAAAAGGCTCAGCAAGGCCGCCGGCCCGTCGAGAAAGCACCGGAAAGCGGCAACCGAGAGGCGGGCATTCACAAACTGCGCCGAGTCAATCGATGACATCATAATAATAATAAAAATAATAATAATAATAATAAGCTTTATTTATATAGCACCTTTCATATCATAAAATGCAGCTCTACTTTACAAGAGTGCTTTACAAGAGAAACAATAGAAATCAGTACCACAGGTATTAAGATAAGATAAAAAAATAAATAAAATAAAAAATTATATATACATATATATATATATATATATATATATATATATATATATACACCCGTGCGGCGGCGCCTTGCGTAAGCGCTGACTGATAACTGCAATGGACCCTGGGATTGAGCGGCGCTCCTCCGGCGATCGCCGAACGTCCACTCCACCCGCCGCTCAAATCTATCACCTGTCTCGCGAGGCCTCCCCCCCCTGCGCCCCCCCCCCCCACCCCCGCCCCCCCCCCAACTGCCCCCCCCCCACTGAGGAACCGACCAATCGTTTTCATTTCAGGTTGCGCTCGGAAAGATGGATTAAATCCAGGGGGGGGGGGGGAGGGGGGGGGGATTTATGATTGCCGGCCCCTCAATCCGTCACCGGACGGCACAATGAATGAGTTCAAGGTTAAGACATCACATCACAGAGCGGTTCTGGAACGGTTCATCAGACTTCATCAGGGGATCTGGTGCCACGGAGGGAGTCTTACGCGTGACCTTTGGAGCGGGCGGAAGATCATTTCTCACTAAACACACCGCAGATTAGAAGGCTGTACGGGAAGCGCTCCCCGATATGTTAATTGATCTTATATTCTCTATTAATATGCGATAACTAATTTATGAGCCTTCCCCCTGAATATTTATTAGGCATTAAAAATAGAATATGATTCTTAACCCTCGACAGGTTTAATTTAATTTTTTATTTTTTTCACATTTAGGATCCATCCATGTACAGGGTGGAGCGTGGGAGACATCACCACACCCCTCTCACGCCAGACCCCCTTACAGTCTGCTCCCGCCGCCCCCGTCTGAGGCGACGGGGTGTTGATGTGCGACCCCCCGTGGGCGGGACATCAAGGGATTTAGGGTCCCGTCCGTTCAGCTCAGCGGCGGTATGACAGTACCGGGGGGAGGGGTGAGCGAGCCTCCTCTCTGTCTTTCTGTCCCCCGTCCCCCCCCCCACTTCCTGAGCTAAACTGACTGTCACTTTCTTACACTTCATGGTGTCATGTCTTCAATTTCTCAACTTATTTAATTATGAAATAATATATATATATATATATATATATAGTTCAGTCTGTAAGTATTGATGTGGACAGTATTGTGTGAAGGAATGCAATTCTTACATGGCTACACGGCTCACCCGGTGTGGATGTTAATTCCCACAAATTAAAACCTCTCATATTCATAGCTTCATTGCAAATGCTATGTGCTGGAGTACAGAGCCAAAACACCAAAACACGTGTCACTGTCCAAATAGGACATATCCTCATATCCTGTCCCTATAGGACTGTAGGAACAGGGTATGAGATGCCGACCAGTTCGTCTTGCTGACATGCTGAAAAGTGTTGTATGCTTCACAGGCGCTGTGACATAGTACACGCCACTGCACACGTCTCTGAAATGCTCATATGCATACTCTCCTCTATGTCACGTCTTCCCCTAAACACCTCTCTCTCTCTCTCTCTCTCTCTCTCTCCCTCTCTCAGATAGGGCATCCTGTGACAATCACCTCTCTCATGAATTATTGCAGAGCTCGAAAAAGAAAAAAAAGAATTCCTTTGAAGGGACTCATTAACGGAACATTCCGGAACAGCGGTGACACATGACGGATTTATTTTCTGCCAGGAGCTCAGAGGATGCAATTGTTTTTGCGTCAGATTTACCGGCACGACTTTTTTTTTTAAATGGACACGGGTTAAATTTCGACTTTGCAAAAGCCCAGAATTTCTTAATAGCCTTGCTCCTGAGTAAACATACAAAGTATGATATGAAATATTACTTATGCCGTGCGGTGCAGGCATGGGGCATGAGGATTGAATGCATCTGACATGTGGCAGGGTATATTATGTACAGTATGCTGGTCTTGTATAAAGCAGGCCAGTTGCTGGTACCTGTCTGTCTGAAGTCAGGCTCTGAATACTTAACATCTCCACTCCTCTCCACCAGCACCCAGCTGCTGGCTTCGCTGCCACTATCAGGTCAGAGGTGCAAGGGAAACGTAGTTTCTTTACAGAAACCGTTCTGAATATCAAAGAGATACTCACACATGCATGCGTTGTCAGACACTTGCATGCTGGACACACACACACACACACACACACACATATACATACTTACATACACATGCACTCACATGTATACATGCGTAACATGGGCAGACACATATATGAACACACATACACACACACACACACACACACAAAGATACAAGCACTCACACGCAGAGGCACACACACGCACACACACAAGCACACAGAAACACACGTACACACGGACACACACACACACACACACGCACGCACCATTTAGGAGTGGCTATTGGATTGTTGGAGTGCTTACAGGACTGTGGAGACCGGGGCTCTTTGATTGGTAAAGGTCAGCGTCGGGGGGAAATAAAAGGGAAATGAAATGTTTTTCACGAGGCTTTGAATGGCTGTGAAAGGGGGGTTATCAGGACTGCAGTGAACGCATCACCTTTCCCGCTCACTGGAGAGGCTCGGAGGCAGCGGCCACCGCGAAGCGCTCGCCACCGTTTTTTTACACCATTTTTATTTTTCCCAAGCAAAGCCACTCAGGCGACTGGGGGCAAAGACTTCTTTTGGCCTGCTGCACATTATCATGGAAAGCAGTAAAAAAAATCAACACTGAAAGATCAGTTGAAAGATTGATAAGCATCCCTTCCTTGGGACAACAGTCCATATTTTCAGCACTCATTTTCTTGAGGGGTTTGACAGTCCCTCTCTGGCAAAACACAGTTTTGCTTTGCTCCTTCCTTTTTTTATTTACCAACAAAATAATTCTACGTTCCTCCTCGCTGCATAATTTTAGATGTTTACACGGTATCACACTTTAGTAGAGCATGTCCCTGGCTGCAAATTTAATATTACAGATCTAATGGAGGATGTCACCTGATATCATACAGAAGTTGGAAAACTCAGACTTTGTTGTAAGCCAATAAGAATAAAGAAAATCAGCACTAAGGCGGCTTGGGCTCCCACTTCTGCACAGTCCATAACGCCAGTAGGACACGGATGTCGTTGTATCCGTGAGCAAGGTACTTAACCTTTAAAACCTGTATTGCTTCAGTATGTATCCAGCAGTATGAATGGAAGCAATGTAAATGCTTTGTAAAAAGTTGAGGAAGTCGCTCTGGATAAGAGCGTCTGAAAAAATTATTTCGGAGCTGCTTGCCTATTGTGTGACTGTGAGGATCACATACTAGATTGTTTGAATCATCAAAACAGTTCAGATCCTAAGTCTTATTTTTCTATACTATTAAAATTAAGAAACTATGTGTGGGTGTATGTGTTTATGTGTATGGGGTAGGGGGGTCATACTTGTTAGTTGGCTGATTATATTGCTATAATTGTGGCACTTTTTTATTTAATATTGGCATACAATATATTGCTGTGAATGTGTTCTGCACTTATCAAAGCCAATATTTTCTGTTGTTTTAATTTACATTTATTCAAAGCAATACTGTAAATGTTCAATGCAGTGTATGATCTGTAATTTAGCACCATTTCTAAACCATTTCTTTAGGCAAGGCAAAAAAATATATATTAGAAAGAGTAACTTGATATGTACATTTAGCATTAATAATTTGTAAACTACACTATATTGTATCCTAGCAACAGATTTATTGTTTCATTTATTGTATGAAAAAAAAAAAGAAAATCACTTTTTCTCCCATCGATGGTGAGACACGTTTAGCTGTGTGTTTTCCCAGGCCCTTCTGAAAAGAAATGATCACAAAAGGTGACTTTACCTGCACATATTCAGATTTGAGGGACCAATTTAATTTACTTTATGCAGTCTTTTGAAGAAATGTACTGGCATTTTTTTGGGTTTGTTTCCTGTTTTTCATCCATCACCAAATTAAATTTGCCCTTATTGACATGAAGATGTCTGGCTCTTTTGTTTTCGTGTTTTGTTTTTTTTCATATTAAAATAAGCACACATAATCAAGCAATCGCAAGACAGGCAGCTTTACAAAAATCAATCAGATCCCAGATCTTTTTCTCCGGTCTATAGAAAAGCAGAGCTCTAAATTTAAGTGAGTCAGAAGAGGCCCTTGACAGCTAAACTTGCTGTGTACATTGATCTTTTGCCATGGCATACTGAATCTTATGAAGATTGCCAGTTCGGGTGTATTCATAACCTTTCTTTCTTTTGTGTATTCTCAGGACAGAGATTTATGGTTTTTCTGGGCTGAAGGAGACTTTTATTTATTTATTTATTTATTTTTTTTTGCTTTGTCAGCCCAATACTTGAATAATTGAATAATAATTGGGCCACACGGTTCAATAGGACATTTAGTTCAGACAACCACTGTGGAGTTTAAGCCAAAGCATCGATCAAGCAGGTGTGCAGGCATCCTCCTCCCGCCTGAGCCTTAAATGCAATCAAACCACAGACACCTGGACAGGCCGTTAAAACAGCGCTGGCATTCGTCAGATCGATCGCCCCGCATAGCCACCGTTGAGTTACGCTTAAAAAAACAACGTCACGGGAATCAGGGTTTTATGTTTTCGGTATTTAAAAAACACAATTATACGCAGACCTTATGCGATCTGGGTAGAATATTAACTGGGAAGCAGGAAGCACTGAGCATCTGAAAAAAAAAAAAAAAAAAAAAAAGATCAAACAGATGATTTATTTCCTCGCAGTCCAACAGCTTGCGGATATTAATTGGGGGTTGGTTGAGACTGTGAAGCTGGAATGAATACACTCCGGATCGAGCCAGTGTCACTGTTTATACTTTAGAGAGTTTTTTTTTTTTTTTAAAGTTAAGTTCTTTTATGGCTGCCACTTTCGGATAGCCCGCCATGTTGAGGGGCCCCCTGTGAGAACGAGTCTGATATTCGCGACAAGACGACCCGGGCGACGGTAGTATCAGAATTCCCTCCTCTGTTCTTCGCTGAAGGCCCAAACATCAAACCGAACGCTGCACCCCAAGGACCTGTTCCGAGTGTTTCCTCAGGATCTTTCCTCCGCTAGGCCGCGTCTGCCACCATTTTACGCGTCTGTGACAGACCTCCTCAGACCGTTGACTGGTCTCGATGGCTGCGTTGAAATCAGGCCTGTATTCGGAAGATAGAGATTACCGTAGGCGCATAACGAGGCGCATTTTTTTAAATTTTTTAACGAGAAAGCGGGGCACGGGGGCACGTGACGGAGGCGCGATGAGCGTTTGCGGTCTCGGGGGGGAGCGCGTTTCGTCACGTTACCGAAATTTCGGCTTTCGTCTCTTCGCCTGGGAAGGCGGTCTCGAGGACGAGCAGCCGGGCGAATATTAATCATTCTGAAGGGCTCGATTCAAACTTAACTGCCATTCCTTCGTCGGCTCACTTCAAATTACCGCGCCCCTCGCGTAAACACAATCAAGTACGACATTCCCGAGCCGTTAATTTAATTAGTCGCACGGCAATTATAACTCTGTTGTTACTAATGCAACATTATGCAATGCAGAAGTATACGGCTGCACAAAATATCATTTGCATATACAAATGGGGGCGGGGGGGCGGGGGTGGGGGGGTGGGGGGCACTTGCACCTCCCCGAAAAGGAGGACACTGCAATCATGGACCGGAGTGGGAGAGTGGGATAGGATTGTGATCGTGGACCAATTTTTTTTTTTTTTTTTATAGCTTTTATATGTTGAAAATGATGTAAAGCTGAGTTAATGAAATTTACGAATATGACACATTGATGTTGCACTAACATTACCTTCACAAATGCCAGTCGAATATGTGTCCAGCTGCTCCAGATGGAGATGGATCACAGGTGGATCCAAAACCAGAACGTTCAGCTCGGTGACGAATGTCTGGCCATGCTATGTATGCAGCATGCCAACAATATATGCGTGCTGCCCACATATACATATATATATATATATATTTATACTATTAATCCATTAATTATGCGAGTAACACTCAGGATACAAAGGATCATGTATATAAACATTGGACTGCCTTTAGCTTATAATTATGGATAGCATCAGTGGTGGCTGCTGAGCTGAAAAGTGACAGGCTGTAACACTTGTTCACATTTTATCAGCGCTATTTAAAAGTATGGGTACATGTACTCTTTGTTCTTTGGACACACTTAGTCTTTATGGCGGGTTCTGCTGAAAGCCAACACAGTATATATATTCTTTTCATTGTGTACTTACTGATAAACTGATTTTTTTTTTCTAAATTGAACTTATCGTTCTATTTCCCTAACATGATGTGGAAAAAAACAAGCTATGTATCGACCTGCCGGTGGATTATGCGGATTGCTGACGCACGTGTTAATAGAGGAAAAGCTTCTGGGAGCATCAGGGACTGAGGTTGCGCTTGCGAGCCACAGAGAGTTTTCACCAAAAAATCAGCAACCAATCAGACGGGGGAAATAAGGGGAACTCGGTTAACTATGTAATCAAGTGCTTTAATTGATCAATTAAGTGCTGACTAACAAAAACAGCAAAAAAAAAAACAGCACATCCAGGACCAAGGTTGCGGGTCTACGGTGATGTCAGAACTGGCTAGCAACAGAGAGACAGCGAAGGGCAACGGAGGTCCAGAGCATTTACTCCAGGGCAGCGATATCCGCGCGCTAATTCAAAGAGAAAGGCGAAATTGGACAGCAACCGCTGATCAACTCAATGAATGTTTCATGAGGCCAGAGCAGACAGTTTCCGCCAAAAGTGGTTTTTGGACAAAAACCCTGTTAATTGACTTTGCATCTTCTCTTAATGTAGCAGCTACACACTAAACAATGTTGTGCGTTGATGTCAGATACAACTGATAAATAAGATATCCAGTATATCTGATTGCATATTTACAGACCTGATGCCTGTGGAATCCAATCCAGACCACGTCCAGACGTGATTCAAATCGGATTGGGACAAATCTGATCTATACATCCGTTTACTCCTGTTTAGACCTCAATTGCTGAACGTGACGCTTATTGGACTTGTCACAAAATCACACGTCACACGTCACATATGTCGCGCAAAAAAACAGGTGCAAAAGGGGCCTGAGACACAACGCCTGGTTGCCATGCAGTGATGTCGCCATGTTCCGGAATGGAATCATCTCGTGATGAACATTCCGATACCAGGCGTGGTCCTGCATAGCCCTGCAGCGGGGAGAACATAACCTCACCCCAGGGAGGGAGGGAGTGAGTCAGCAGGACTCTTAATAGTGGTGGGGCGAAAAGAAACCGTCCAAAGACTGCTGGTGTGCAGGTCTGGGGTCTGGAGGGCACTTCAGACAGCTAATTAATAAACATAATTAGACAAGATGAGCGAGAGAGAGAGGAAGAGGGAGAGGGGGGGAGAGAGAGAGGGGGGGGGAGAGAGAGAGAGAGAGACTGCTACCAGCAGCTCTCTGTATAGGCACTCTCTGGACCCAGCCTGTTTTCATTCTGTAAGCAGAGGTATGTGCGCGTAGGTGTTTATTTTATATTGTATGTATGTATTGTATTTTTTGTAAAGCTTATGTTATATAAATCTGTGTTTTTCATAGTTACATCATCATTATGTCAGAAGTTAACCTTTTAGTGGAAAACTCTCGATTAAAGCCCCGCCCAGCTAGTTCAACAAAAACAATTAAAGCAGCTAGTATTTAAATAGTGACGTCACAATTTAACATCACCGTCAGCAGCACCCCCCTGGTCCCCCCCCCCTCGCTCAAAACGTGTTCTGGTGCCCCGGTAGCAACGGCGTTCCCGTTCCTCACGGGCCCGGGAAAGGTCGTCGCTCCGTGAGGGAAGATTTCCGCCACGCACCCCGCGACTCGGCCCGGCCTCGCAACACTTCCCCTTCCTTTAATCCTTTCTGTTAGTCAACGAAACGAAGGGGGTTCGAGGCCCGAGCCCTTCGCAGTCCCGCGCTCCGGCCGCTGTCTTCCGCGGCCGAGAGCAGAGAGAAACCGCCGACCAGCCGAGTGTTCAGGCCCTCTGTCATCGGGGAACGCGCGGTCTCCTGGAGACAGCGCGCGGTCGCCACGGATACGTGAGCTGAAGGGGAGCCGTTCGGCTGCTCCATCTGCGGCCTGGCCTTCGGCGCACGCCTTCAAGTGTTGTTAAAAAAAAAATAAAAAAAGAGCAGAAAAAAAAGAGCGCGCTCGGTTCCCTCCCCACTCCAGGAGAGATGGAGAAGCGGGGGGGGGGTGGGGTTTGATAATAACGTCGAGTTTGGTTCGTCAGTGAGGGACAGAGGGACGCCAGTGGGGGGAAGTTATTGGCGTAATATTGCTGTGATTAAGGAAAGCGATGCCTGTTGCCAAGTCATTCAGCTCCTCGGGGGGCCAAAAATAAAAAATCTCCAGCCCATCAGGAGCGTTGCTCATTGCCGTACCACCGATGGGGGGGGGGGGGAGAAAGTAAAATAAAACAGGCTCGCAGGGATTCTATTGGAGCAAATGCTACGTGCTGCAGCGCTGCAGAGACGAGGCGGGGGGGGGCCAGCAGGAAACTGATGATGACTGATGATGACTGATGATGACTGCGTGCCGGTGTGTACTTGTGTTCGTGGTGTTTGCCTGGTTAGCAGCAGGTGAATCACACAATAATTAAACCCTTTGAGACGTAAGATCGCAAACATTTGATTAGAACGTTCTTAACCGAACATTCTGATGCTGATGTGACAGTCACCGCCGGTAACTGAACGCAGTGGAGTTCTAGAACACTGATTTAGTATTTTGAGAACGCACCCGAGAAAAAACCCCGCTCTTCAGAGGGTTACACAATGGGAATGAGGCGGGCTGGGTGGGGGGGGGGTGTTAGGATTCCAAGGGCTCTGACCGAAAACGGGCCCCCATAAAATTGTGCTGTAATGGGGATGGGGTGGCCTGCAGTGGTGGGACCCAATGTGAGATCTTTTCATGGGGCCCAAAATAACACCCCTGGACACTGCCATTCTCTTGTCAAAATGGTATATTGGCACTGTTCTTCATTCATTATTGGGTGAGCCAGGGTAACAGTAGCCCAGGGCTGCCAAACCCTGTTCCTGGAGAACTCCTACCCTCATTCAACAGCTAGAGATCTCGTTGAGCTGCTAATTCGTAGATTCAGGTCTGCCAAATTAGGGTTGGAATGAAAACCTAAAAGGTGGTAGATCCCCAGGGAACAGGGTTGGGCAGCTCTGCTGTAGACTAATATGCCACATCAGCATAGTCACACACATACCAACAACAAACTGGAGACACACAGTCCAATTATAGTCAAGCCTCCTGTCAGTTAATGCGGCATCTCATAACTTTTCCAGAATGAGCCTGAACTAATATAGCATGGCAAACTGGGGTACAGTGCAAGCCCACATTAATGGTTTTCAATTCACTTCTATTTCATGCAAGTTAATTAGCATTTATCACTGTCCTTATTGACTCACTCCATTAACCGAGCTAATATTAGCGTAGCGTTAGTAGACTGTCTGGGAAAAATGTTTATAGTTAATTTATTTGATTTATGTATAATTAAAACATAAATTCCAGAGGCTGAAATCCAATGCATTATACTACTCGCTATCTAGTTGGTACACGGTAGCATTTTGCCGAGCGTGAAATAAAACTAATAAAAACACAGCTTTCCCAGTCGTCATGGTGAGTGTAGTGAGGGCAAAGGCAGTAGCCATGCAGACATTAGCGATTTGTGTGCCTTCGGTGTTCACAGTGATGTAAGCACTTCCGTGGTACATTACTTTGGAAGTAAGTAAGTGTGAACAGACAGAGGAAAACACCAGTAGGTTAACCTGAGGAAGTAAAATCAGAACCGCTGGGTACACCTGACACAGCCAACCATTGCAGCCGCCCCCCCCGCCCCCCCCAGCCCCCCCAGCCCCCACCTCCCCAAGCAGTCACATCCCTCCCAACACATATTTTGTAAGGGCATAATTCATACTGAAGTCCCCTGCATTACAGTCTGCGTGATGGATTCTTATTTATTGATCCGCCCCTTTCTCTCAGTGTCCAGGCCGTCGCGTCCGCGAACAAGCGGGTGAGCGAAGCCGTCCGAAACCACGGCAACCCTTTAGCATTCAAAGGGGGCGATGCCGGAGGTGCATTAACAGAGTCCGGGGGGGGGGGGGGGAGGCGTCTCTGTCCGTCACGAGGAAAACGTTCCCTGGGAGACGTCGCTTCCGAGCTAATACCCCACGCCGCCCCGAAGCATGCGAAGCAGCCTCTTCCGTGGGGGGGGGGGGCATGGAGGGGGGGGGGGGGGGGGGGGTGGAGGTTAATGAAACTCGCGAGCGAGTCCCCCTCTTCCGTTGTCATGCCAATTAACAGGATGTCTCCAGATAGCTCTGACACGGAGGTCACCGTCGAGGGGAAAGGAAACAGACGCAGCTGCGTTTCCTAATGACGGAATGTTATGTAGAACCATCCGGAATCCATTACGCTCCCTCATCCAGAACCGCCCGATGTTCCGCTGCATTCTCTCTTCCTGCACCCTCGCTAATTAGTCTTTAAGACTGCGGGAATTCCAGCAGACAAAAACCGCAGAGTTCTTAATGAGCTAAAAAAAAACGCTGTCTGGTATTCAGGAGGCGTTTAATTGTTCTGGGGGAAAGGCGACACTTGAAGCGCCTCCCCAGGCTGCGTTCTGCCGAAAACCGTCCCCACGATCTCATCTTCACGAAGACAGCGGCCAATCAACAGATGCCATCTCCCTGCACCCCAGCCACCCCCCACCCCCCCCCCAACTCCAAAATTCAAAAACACTCTTGATTAGAAACTAAATTACGTCCGGATAGCTCCACAAAGCACCACATTAATAGAGATTCCATCAGCTGGACCAGTACACCTCTTTATCAAAAATTATATTCCGGTCCTACTCTCCAGATATGTGAACTATACTCCCCCTAGGGTTGGTTTCTTTCACGGTCGCTCGCTAATATAAGGGGGCGAAAATTGCAATGTCGCCGGCAATAGCGGGTTCAAGACCCACTCTCACCTCCCTCCAGCCCCCCTGAGGACAAATACAATGAACTCTTAATGAGGTCCATATCATCCCATTTGGTAAGAGTGGGGGGGGGGCGGGGAGTCCACATCGCGCACATAATTTGTTTTTGATTGGGGGATTCACTCAATGTATTTCATCAGTATACGTCGGCTCCAGTCCTCCCCCCCCCCGCAAGACCCGAAGCCCGCCTGTGACTGGAGGAGCCGCGGATTCACAAAAGCCACAAAAAACGTGGCGCATCGCATTTCTTCCGCATAGCGCTGAGATGAGCAAAGGAGCTTCAGAGCGAGGCGGGCAGAGCCCCCAACCCCCGCCCCCCCCCCAACACCCACCCCCCCCCCCCCCCCCCCCCTTGCCAAAGTTCAGTTTCTCAGTCGGCACAGAGGGAATGGGGGAATTCGTTAAGCTTCGCACGCCGAAGACAACAGTTCGGCGAGAGAGAGCGAGGGAAGACGCCTCATTTAATACCGAATTTGTTCGATGTTAACCAGGTTTTGTGTGCGTGACCGCGCATCGCCGTGTCACATCGTCTCGTTCTGAAACAGCGTCGGGGGGAAGCGCGAACGCACACCTCGCTGAAAGAAACACAACTCAGCTTGTCACCGTTAGCAGCTACTCCGCCCCCTGTTTTTTCTTTTTGGTTTTTCAGGTGTGAGGCGTCCATACTTCCCATTTCCATGGAAGAGTTGTTGTATTTCATTTCCCCTGTTTTCTCGGGTTAATTACCCTCTTTGTCCCCAAGTCAGAATGTCCAGTTGCATCTCGTGAGTCATTCCACTGAGGCACTCACCCAGGCATACCACCGGGGATTTTGGGTCTCGTGAAAAAAATCTCACATTGGCCCCCACCACCCCAGAAGATCCTAAGTTGTAATATTTTTTGAGGGCCCCTGCAGTTATCCTAATCCACCCCCTAGCTCTGCCAACAGCACAAAGTAAATTCTGTCATGCAACAGCAGTCTCATGGCCATTGTTGGTCAATAGAAAAACTCAGGGTTGGATCGAGGATGTATAGGCTGCTGGGCCCAACATGCACTTGTGAAGTTGATGGAACCAATGGGCAGCACCATCCCAACTTACTCTTCAACACATTTGTTTCTATTTTTCCCCATTGCATTTGCAAACGAGCCTCACCTGGCCAACTGTCATATCACACTGCTGCTATGGCAACACGCCAACTGTGACCACAGCTGACAGAATGTTGTGGGACTGTTCAGGTTAGCCTTATTATATTTATACATCAATATAATATTATAAATATGTAAAATATTATAAGAGCCTAGATGCTCTTCGCTACAATAAAGGTGTGGAACACAATTTTCAATATCTCCCGAAGCCACGATGCTTTCACACAGAAATATCCGGAGGACAGAGCAAAGAGAGAAAGATGCAAATGCAGCAAGGTTAGCTTGTTAAACGAAACCCAGAGACCAGTAAAGTTTGTTCTCGTGAAGAACTGACACATCTACTTATTGTGCTTTTTTGTACCACTTAAGGCACCAAGGATGCAATTTCAGAGGCAGTGATTGCACTTCCCGATTGATTACAAGAAGCATAAGCACACGTTTTTCCCTCTATGCGCTCAAAACCTGTGTCACTAACTTGTGGTTTTGTGTCCTCCGTCAGGGACAGCAGCATGGGCTGGAAAAGTGTTGGTTTATCACAATTAAAATGGATGCATTTAACCAAAGGGCCAACAGCTTCTCGCTGTTGCTGTCCAGACACCGGAACAATTGCAAAAAAGTCATCAAATCTTTCTTATTCGGGTGGTTATTTGACATGTAAATGTTTTATCATTCTTTTAAAACATCTGAGGACAACTGCAGAGAACCTAGAGGGAGAGATGTCTGGAATAATTTGTGGTGACTACATTTATTAATTTGAGTGATCACCACACACAGGGGTGTCAGGAGGTTTGTGTGTGTGTATGTGTGAGTATGTGCATGTGTTTGTGTGTGCGCGTGTGCATTTGTTAATGTGAACGCGTGTTTGCTTGAACGCGTTTGTGTGTGTGTGTGTCTGCAAATGTTTGTGCAAATGCGTGTTTGTGTGTGTGTGTGTGTGTGTGTCTGTGTGTGTATCCTTTTCAACCCCAAGTACTATACTAACTTTACATACACATTAACTCTCTTCTCTTATGACTGAAAATATATCTCTCTGAGATAGCAACGGGCAACCTATGTGCCTGAGGAAATGTTTGTTGGAAAGGGCTCATTTAAACAAACCTGGTGCGTCCATGCAGTCTCCCAGCTTCTACTTTAATATCCAGACTTCCCTGGTAATGAAATATACTGTATATATCCCAGAACTGATTTCTTTTTCTTTTTTTTGTAATTGGAAAAAAATGTCCCTCACATTGGACAAAACGTCTATTTAAAAATAATTTGTCAAATCATAAGTGATGTTACGGTGACAGGTGTATGTAAGTGACTGCCAAAACACTGAAGAGATCTGGAAAAAAACCATTCAGACAGAATCCATACAGTAAGTAAATAGTACTGAAAGAACCACTATTTTTTTGCACTGGCATTTATCATTGGAATAGCCTTCCTTTGCACATCAAACCAAGTCAGAGTACAGATGTGTATCAGGTGAAGCAGTACCTATGGAGGTCAATATCTGATTAGGTCTGCTCCTCCACTCAATACCGAGTCTGCTCTTACACACAGATATAAAATAAAAATGCCCCCCCACGCACGTTCCCCAGTAGGATAACACTTTCTGGAACATTACTCTTATTAGACACACTGTGGGATTTAAACAAGCGATTCTAACCTTTCCCCCAACAGCCATTGAAAACAACATGAATTCCCGAGCGGTTGACTCCTGAAGCTTTTTGGAGATACCCACGGCGTGCAAATAAAACGCACAGCGGCGCAGAGATAGCGCTCTCGTTCTTTTATCTCCCCGTGCTGTCCGTCCATGCGCTGCAGGAAGATCCACCTGTTTGGGGCGAGAACCTCCCCCCAACCCCCGTTCGCCCCCCGCCCCCCCCCCCCCCCCGCACGCACGCCTGATTCCCTCGGACGAAATCCGGCATCTCCCGGCCCGGTCGCAATCCTCCCAGAAGTCACGCCCCTGATTTTGGACAGCAGGCTGAAGCAAGCACTGGACCGGGAGCTCAAGGCCTTGGGCCCCCACCAGTCTGGCCTTGGGCCCCCACCAGTCTGGCTTTGGGCCCCCACAGTCTGGCCTTGGGCCCCCACCAGTCTGGCCATGGGCCCCCACCAGTCTGGCCTTGGGCCCCCACCAGTCTGGCCATGGGCCCCCACCAGTCTGGCCTTGGGCCCCCACCAGTCTGGCATGGGCCCCCAGGCTTCCACAGGGCTTGTGCTGAGAGTTTACACCCTTCAAATGAAAATGAATGGCTGACGATACAGTGATGACTGTGAGCTCTAAAGCAGATAAAGCTGAAATTCTTTTTTAAAATTTTTTTAACTCTACCGACATTTTATGGTTCTGCGCATTGCTCCAGTCATGCAATTCTTAAATATTGTTGAGGGATGTAATTCATTTTTATTTTAATAATACCTGGTGCTTACCCTTTAAGTATCATTTATCTTGATTAGAGGATTCATAAGACCTTCACGAGATGCTTCAGGATGTTTCAAATAAACCTTGCACTGCACTATGCCCGCCAAACAGTATGTATGATGTACAATGAAAGTGACTTGTCTGAAAAAAAAAAAATGTTGCAAGTGACAGTGCATTGAGAAGCTTTTCAATGCAATATAAATACAGAGTTGAATGTCAACGAATGACTGGCAGAAGGCCTTGTTTTTGCCTTCATAGGGAAATGTTATTACAAGGAAGGAAAGTGACAATGTACCACTTCTCATCAATGTCTTTAAAATTAAACTGTAGCTTGCAAACCAGCGCAGGTCACACATCTTCATACTGCATGTATGCTGCTCTACTAGATACTAGAATATAATAGGAAAAGACATATCTGCATATGAAAAATTAACATTTGAGTCCGGTGACAGCTGTTAACTCTGATGTGAATCTCTAAAACTGAGTAAAGTGGAGAGAATAAAACTCCATTGATGCTCTGGCTACTTCAGTGTAGCATGAGTGTAGACGTGGATGAATCCAGGGTTAGCTACATGATCATGATCTCACTTTTTCCTAACTGTCAAAATAAAACTGCAAAGGTTTTCCTGCAGCTACAATGATCCATTTATTTAAGAAATATAGGGCGGCCAGTTTGGTAGGGAACTGGCCTTGAAACCTGAAGGTTGCAGGTTTGATTCCCAGTCATAACATTGCAGCAGTACCCTTGAGCAAGGTACTTACATTGCGGTACTTATTTCAGTTTAGACTCAGCTGTACAAATGGATGTTATATGTAAAAACCCACATGTTGTGTAAATCACTCTGGGTAAGTGCATGTGCTAGGATGCCAGTAATGTAATGATGTAATATGACATCACGCTGGGCCGGCAGCTGCCTGGCTACAGCACTCATTCGTAGCCCATTGCCTGAAAGTTGAACCCTGACCGCAGAAACACGGACTGTGCCCCAGGGTAGAGCCACAGGAAGGAGCCCTGATAGCTCATGATTCAACAGCGGCTCGCCAGGTAAATGACACACCAGAGCCAGGTAAATCACACACCTCAATCAGGTAAATGACACACCAGAGCCAGCTAATTCACACACCTCAATCATGTAAAGCACACACCAGAGCCAGCTACATCACACACCTGGGTCAGGTACATTACACACTTGGGTCAGCTACATTACACACCTGGGTCAGGTAAATTACACACCTGGGTCAGCTACATCACACACCTGGGTCAGGTAAATTGCACACCTGGGTCAGCTACATCACACACCTTGGTCAGGTAAATTACACACCTGGGTCAGCTACATCACACACCAGAGCCAGCTCCGTCACACAACTGAATCAGCTATGCAGTCTTCTGCAGCAGGTGCGGCAGTTTAGCTAATAGATTGAGTGGAAACTGACTTACAACTTAAGCGTGGGAGTCTGCGAATGCCAGGGTTCCCATCAATCAGAGTATATGATTACCAGCTACTGATGTTATCATTTTTACTGTGTCAGTTATTTATGCATTAGTGATGCCTTATTTCTCTTATTTTTTTCAGTAACTACCATTGTTGTCACTATAAAGATGCATCTACACATTGACTGTATTGTATTATATCATTCACAGTTAGGAGTCACGTGAAATATGTCAAATATTCAGCACAACTAAGCACAGAATATCACATTGAAATTGAATGACATTTAATATGCCAGAGAGTACATGGCAAAAATAACCCCAGGAATAATGACTGCTGGGGGAAACATATTAGGTATTACATTAGAGTAAAATCATCTGGTTTATTATACAGGCTTCGAGAATTCCAAGGCACAAAACAAGATTTAAATTTGAGGAAAATGTGTGTGTATCTGTGTATGCGTGGCGGGGGGGGGGGGGGGAGAGCAATGATGTTGTTAAAAGAGCTATTTTGCCAGGAGATGCAGAAAAATAACAAGTATACCAGAGGAACAGCCTCTACAGGAAATACCCTGGTTCAGATGCTGGAAATGACCCTGGTTCAGATGCTTTCCCTCGCCATACGGAACATTCCGACGACCATCTTAGGACACTTGCATCGGTATTCCTTAGCTTAGGCAAACACATTGCCTCCAGTTTCATCAGCAACAACCCAACCTCAGTGTTGCCTTTTTTGAAGACAAGACCCCTCCCTCCTACGCCTACTCTCCACCATTTCGTTTCGTCTCGTCTCGGTCGATCGTCTGTATCTTTCCGGGGCCCAGAAACCAATATCCAATTTACTTCCGCAATTAGTTTGAGCCCTCTTAGTTATTTTGGGGGAGTGGCCAATTACCAGTCCGCTGTCAGCCCTCCCAACGGAGCCGTAATGACACCCGACGGCCGAGCGTGCCTCCAGTTTCCCCAGAACCAAAGGCCAGCTCCGGCAACCACCGGTCTCATTAACACCCTCACCTGGCTCTCACATCTTTTCGCGGCTAAAGTCAAACTCTAAACCCCGCGCCGCTAAGTAATTAGCACCGACTGCTGCAGGTGCGGAAGGGAAAGAGCTTGCAGAGCGCACAACGGCTTATTGAAGCCGACAGGTCAATGTTCTCGCCCTGTCTCCGATTTGGGCATGTGGGTGGGCGGGTGGTAGGGTGAGTGGGTGGCTGGGTGGCTGGGGGGGTGGGGGGGGGGGGGGGCAGGCGCTGCTCGATTTGTACAGACAACTGCGGCGTGCCCACGGCCAGACCAGTAAACAACAGAGAACAAAATAAAACATGACAGGACACAGGTTTATTAAAGAAGTGTATCCGTTGCCATGGTAATGAAAGTACCACAGCCGAAAATACTGATGATGATACTAAGACCACGGTCAAGCCTTACAGTACATTGTGATGATGCGCTTATGCTACTAAAACTTTATTTATTGTGCTCTGTTGGCTTGAGGGCATTATAGAAATTATTAAAGGGCATTTTTCATATTAGAAAAATAGTCCACTGCTGTGTTTGTGTAACAAGATAGAGATTTGACCTGCTGAAAAAAATGCACCGTGGGGAAAAAAAATGCAACATACTGTACAGTGTGCTGTTTTCTCGTTTGTTTTAATAAAGACTTTTTACACTGCCCACTACTTTATATACCAGGGATGCAATGTAGGCACAGTGACCACAATGGGACACTAGACCGCAAGTATTTCAATGCACAGAAAATATTAATGCATGCGTAGGCCTACCGACCATAGGGGGGGGGGAACTGGAAACAACTTATCTCCCTGTGGATTGCTCGTATTGGTGAACATTTATGCTTTGTGGAAAACACACTGTGAAAATAAAAGTTAATGAACAATCGCGCACTACAACATCATCGTTTCATTCTCTGCGGTTTCATCGCACAAGGCGGGTCATTGCCCGCCCTGGCCGGTCGCCCCCCCCGCTCGCTCAGGGTGAGAATGCGCAGGAGCGCCGCTCGGGTCAGTCCGACTCCTCACACAGGGGTGTCTCAGGTGTGCGGCAGACATTTCGGGTTACGCAGCTCCCGGGGGGGGGGGGGGGGGGGGGGGGGGGGGGGGGGCGTTTCTGGCGTTGCGGGGACCGTTTGTAATCTAAATCGCCGTCCTGCGAGGTTGCGGTTGTACCGCGAGCGCAGGTTTGCGTGACCCGGGGAGGGGCTGCGGCGAGGGACTCGTAAGCGACGGCAGTAAAGCCGACAAACAGCCATCGCCCCCCCCCCCCCCCCCCCCCCCCCCTCCCAAACCCCCCCCCGTACAGCCGCCCGCCCGTAAAGAGCAAACACAACCGGCCGCGGCTCGATAAATCCCCCCCCCCCCCCCCCGGCTCTGACGCCTCGCTTTATTAGCCCCCGCGTCGTCACGGAGACGTTCGCAGCACCTGCAGCGACACCCGAGGGGGAAAGAAAAAACAAGAAAAAAAAAAGGCCTCAGAAACGACGAGGTGGCAGGACATAAAACTTAACTGCTGGCTCGGCCGAAATAAACGGCAGAATCCCGATAAAGCTCAATTTTCTGTCTAAGGGGGGAAAATTAAGCAATTTACTTACCATATAAATCGTCGGGGATTTATTCTGGAGCTGTGTCACGGACACAACTCTCGCACATCACTCTCAGAAATGAGGGTAGGGGAGAGCGGGGACAATAACGGTTTCAATTCAGAAAATATTAGGCTACAGTGGAGCTGTGTATGTCAAACGTACGCTGAAAGTAATATAATATTATATTTGGGTACTTATAACTTATATAGCCTACCTTTTAGAAGCAAAAAAAAAAGACAATTGAATTATGTATTCCTGGCTAGGGGTACAAGCGTTTGTACATTTTTACACGCTTTTCGTATCTTTGTTTTCTGAGAATAGGCCATATGTGTGCTTCCCAAAAGGAAGAGTCCGGTGGCTTATACTTCCGGAAGGGACATTTCTGTGGCCAGCGCGGGAAGCTCTCCAAAGAAGGTGGCTGCCATGGCAACGTCTATAAGGCAGCGATAAATAAAAAAAAGTTTCCCGTCCTCCCTGAACGTGTCAAAAGTTTTTTTTCCCCGTGCAAGAGAACACACCGCCCGTATCTCCCGCTCGGCGTAAAAAAAAAAGGTCGAAATCCCCCCGGTAACCACAATGTGGGTCCGGGCCGCCACGCCGAGCCTCCTCCTGGGGGGCGGGGGGGGGGAGGGGGGGGGAGGGGGGGCCCGCTGGCGAAGTTATCAGGGGAAGCGTTTCTGAGCACGCTGCGCCCGCCGAGCTGATTACGGAGACCCGGCGGGGGGGGGGGTGGGGGGGGGGCGGTACACCGGCCCCACTTCATTACGGGGAAGCTGATGCTACTCCCAGTCATTCACTTAGCCCAGCAAACCTCATTACCGTCCTCTCCAGCCTTCCCGCGATGGGGGCCCGCCAATACCGGCCGTCGATGAACTCCCGGGGGGGGGGGGGGGGGAGGGCAGGGGGGGGTTATTTATTTATTTATTTACTTACTTATTTATTTATTTATTGAAAATGAGGCTGGCGTTATGTGGTCTTGACTGACAGGAGGATTGTTTTTTTTTTCTTTTTTTTTTAAAAAGACCTTTCGTTTGCACACTGAATTTCTCCTCTCTCCTCTCCCTCCCGCCAAACCTCCTATCTCCCCCCCATCCGCCCCCCCTTAAGTAATTCTCACGCGGTCATCTTTAATTCATTCGACAGAGGGGATGCTCTTGTTCTCTCTCGGTTGCTACACCCGTCATTGACTCTGGCTCTTTGTCTGCGCTAACAATTATTTATCTGTGTGATGCTGCGTAGAGGACCTTTGAAATTCACGGACAAAAGAATATCAGATGTAGCAACTTGTTACTGATGGGAGGTCAGCTGACGTCTTGATGTGAATGTTATTGAAGTATATGTAGCACAATTACATTATTAATCACATATACATACACACGCACACACACATTAATATGCATAATATAGGCTAACATCTAAGAAAGACACTATGCAATCAGAAATAAATACCACCATCATGGTTCTTGATCGTGAGACGTTTTATTTTTCAAAATTACTGAAACATGTTCCAGGTGCGTTATATCCATGAGGCTATAATTATTCGATGCGCAAGAGTATATGCAAAATTTTATTGTAGACTGGAGAGATATTTTCTACTGAAGTTTTCCACAGTGGAGATACCCTTTTACTTTTCTTCCCTCTACTTGATCATATTTCTGATGTAACGCACCCATTGTCTCTGCCTGTGAGGAGTGATTTGGGGAGATTTTTCATGCTTTTCAAAACAATGCACCTAGAATTTCCATTTCAAAAAAACATACTCCGCTTACCGTTTTATCTGAATAATGAAATGCCCCCTGCCACCCTCAAAATTTAAATAATCTTGCGTGCGCGATAAGCATCTTTTCACCTTGGATTTACGTGTTCCTTTTAAATGTTTCTAAAGAGAATGTTTTTAAAGAGAATGAGGTGACTTCGCTTCAAATTGTTGTGCGTGCTCATGGTGGAGATGTGAGCTGATGGAAATCATACAATTAAATTTTGAAAAAGTCAAAACAAAGACAAAACATCTTTTAATCCCACATTATACAAACTTCTGACTCCCATCATTAACAATGGGGAAAACAAAATGGCTGCCGGTTTTAAATTGAAATAATGATCAATTTAAGCCTCAGCAGGAGGTTTTCTGTGAAGGTGTATTCATGCTATATGCTACATGCCTATGTGCTATATGCTACTGAATTACGAACATACGGATGCTGACTTAAAACTGCCAATGTCCTTCCAAAGGAAAAATGAATGTCTGTGTTCATTCCTCCAAATGCCTCCACACTGTACGTGACATAAACGCCACTCGAACAATTCTGTACCCCCCCCCGCTCTGTTCCCCCCCGCCCCCCCCCCCCCCCCCCCCCCCCCCCCCACCCATCGTGCCAGCCGGTATTAAACTGTCCCCAGTCAGGATTATTCACTGCGTTTCCACACTGAGCCCAGCCAGCGCCCGAGGCCCGCCCGCAACCATTCGGCAATCAAAGCAGGATCAACGCTGCACCTGACCCCACAGGGACCGCACAGAGACGGACAGTCCAGAGAGAGAGGGAGGGAGAGGGGGAGGGAGAGAGAGAGAGGGAGAGGGAGGGAGGGAGAGAGGGAGAGAGAAGGAGTGGCAAAGAGAGACAGCGAGAAAAGATAGGGACGAGGAGAGAGAGAGGCAGAGAGTGATAGAGAGGGGGAGGAGGAGAGAGAGAAAGAGAGAGGGAAAAGGAGACAGCCAAGGAGAGAAGCAGGGCAAAGGGAAATGATGTGGGGTTTTTTTCCCCCAAGATGGCAAAAAAGATTGATTAATGCAGAGCGTATGCTCATCTCATGCACGAGAGGTGGGTTTCACTGAGAGCCGTCGTCCTCTTCCTGCTAAAGATACTCTCATTCCCATAATGTCAGTACCCCCAGTCCTTCTTCTGTTACCTTTCTATGAATGCACATTTATCTGAAACACAAAGCACTGAGTAAAGATTCCCAAATATTCATTTTCTCAGAGGGAAACTCCAGTCTGTGCCGTGTTCTGCAGACACCTGTGGAGGGAGTGACAATCTCACACTCACACCCTCGTCTCTTTCGCCAAGTCTACCCCCATCGTTTTTCTCTGACCTACGCAGTCGCGCAGTTAGATTTTAGTGTTTTTTTTAACTTTTTTTTTGGGAGGCCCTTTTTCAGCCATCGAGTTGTCACGGCGATCCGCCCCTGACCCGCTGGAGCGCCGGGCGGCGGCACGAGGGCTGGGTACGAAAGCGGGACGTCGACGGCGCCGCCTTCGCCGTTTCCTCGTTTTCGGGTGTTGTTTTCGGGCGGGGGAGACGCCGTGGGCCGTGGCCATGTCAGTGCGGTGCTGGGAATCGATGCCCGCCCTTTCCCGCCCTTTCCCCTCGCCCGCCTCTCCTCGCCCTCTCCCCCTCACCCGCGTCCCCTCGCCCGCGTCCCCCTGCCCGCCCCCTCGCCCGCCTCCCACGCGCTTTTTATTAGCGTTCCCGCGCGCTTTCATTACCCGTCCTAATGCTTTATCTGCGGCTCCACTGCCGGCTCCGCCGCCGCGCTTATTGCTTTCTGAAGAGAGCTGTCCTCAAATTTCAGAATTTAGCTCTCGACTGTCATCGAGTGTGTAATTCTGCCTGGCTGGGTGTAAGAGCGGGAGTGTGTGTGTGTGTGCGTGTGTGACTGTGTATGTGTGTGTGAGCGTGCGTGTGTCTGAGAGAGAGAGTGCATGCGAGTGTGTGTGTGTGTATGTGAGTGTGTGTGCGTGCATGTGTGCATTGGTGCGAGTGTGTGTGTGCGTGTGTGGGTGTGTGTGTGTGTGTGTGTGTGTGTGTGGGCTCCATATTCTGGGCTTCCTGATCACTAGGGCCGCTGCTGTAGGAGGTCTGCCTGAGAAGTTCTGCAGAGCTGAACCGGCCTTCATATCGCCGTGTTTATCACTGACAAACACAACCTGCCAGGGGCCAGGAGAGGTGAGAGCATTCACCAGCCAGGGCATCACACCCTTTTTAAAGCAGGAAATATGAGCCGAGTTTGATAAAGAAAGCCCCGCTCGGTGGCTGATTGGCTGTCAAAGATAAACAATGCTATCTGTAGCATGCTCCGGTCCCATCTAATCTTTATAGTCCCCCGTTTCCTCTGTCATAGGACATCACATGATTAAACACAGAGACCCCGCTCCCCACAGCTAAGTGTCTCTATGCCAAACACCGCTATTCACTTATTCAGATACTAACGGTCATGTGACCACCACACTCCCTTTTCTCTCTCCTCTGATTGGTCCCGTTTACCAGAGCAATCGTCATGTGACTGCCACACTCCTTTTTCTCTCTCCTCTGATTGGTCCCGCTGACCAGAGCAATCTTCATGTGACCGCCACTCTCCCTTTTCTCTCTCTCCTCTTGATTGGCTCGCTGACCAGCGCAAACAGCAGCCTGTATAATTGGTCCCACAGACTATACAGATGGTCATCAACTGCAGCTTTCTGCTTCCTAATGGCAGTTGGTAACTGGAGTTAGCTATAGTAACTAGCCTGAAGTAGATAAAACTGGAGCACGCAGAGCTCAGAACAAAAAAAGACGCTTTTATAACGAACGCGGGAGACTGACGTTCCGACGTCTACGACGATAACGGCTTGTGGGTGATTACGTTCCAGGCCTTCTAAATGAGAGCGGAAAGAAGGAAGCGCTGTCTTTCATGCGTCAGACACAGACTCCGTGCTCATAAAGTCCTGTCAGACAGCGTTGGCGGCGGCGGCTGAGATGGCGGCTCGTTCTCTCTCTGTTTACCGCTATCAGCACGGCGGCGGTGCTAAGACACCACGCCGGTCCTTCAAGAATTTTGTGGGGTTTATTATTATCGTTGTTTTTTCCTGGAAGGGCCTCTTAGAAAAAAGTGTTTGGCTCAAGTCGCTGTGGCAAAGGGCAGCTCTGCCGCAAGTGTTGGACGCCGCAGGATCACTGCTAGGGCATTTCTCATTTACGTGATCTCACGCATTCCTGGTATCACGTGATGAATCTTATTTCTTGATATCAAAATGACATCAATATACCGCCAATGCCTTTGAAACAAGCTTCTGAAACATTAAACTCAGACTGTAATCTGTGTCATTTTTTTTTCTTAAATATTTCCATTAATATTTAATTGGTTATTTGTTTGAAAAACAAAAAAGCTTTAGTTACTGTCTTCAAAGCATCACACTGAACCCACGCTCATGCCCAGCTGAATAAATGCACATACACACGCTTCCCTTTATCCTCCTTCATTATTTTCTTTAATGTTTGACTGATTATTTGTGCGCCTGTGTTCTGCTCCCACACTCCCGCGTTCTCTGCTCCTGGTTCAGCGTTTCCACGGCGCAGATTTGGGAGCAGGACCCGTCCCTCTCAATTAGCGCGAGGAACGACGAGCCAGAGGCTAGAGGAGCGAGAAGAAAGCCGAGCGATCCCGCAGCACGCGTCCCCCCCCCCCCCCCCCCCCCCCACGTCCCCCCCCCCCCCCCCCCGAATCAAACCCGCCTCTGAAAAAGGAAGGCGCCACCATCGGCAGGAGCCACAGCGGAAGGAGAGTCGTTCCCTCAAACATCAGACTTCCACAACCAGGGGCGGAGCTCAGAAGTTTGTAAAAACATTTGAGGAGAGCGGCGAGTCTTTAGAGAGAGAGACGAACCGCTCAGTCTTTCAGGAGAGAAGCCCCCCTATCCCCACCCTCCCACACACGCACACGCACCCACATACACACAAGCACACACACACACACACCCGCATGCACACACACACACACACATATACGCACACACACACACACACACACACACCCGCATGCACACACACGTACACACACACACACATATATACACACACACACACACACACACACACACACACACCCGCACACCCGCATACACACACACACACGCATATATACAAACACACACACACGCGCACACACCCACATACACACAAACACACACACACACACACACACACACACAAACACACACACACACACACATATACGCACACACACACACACATACACGCACACACACCCACATACACACACACATATACACACACACACACACTGTGGGGTGTAGGGCTCGTCAGCCAGGGATGAAATTAAGGTGGACAGGATCCGCTGGTAGTGATGTGAATGGGACTGCGTCTCTTTCATACAGCTTCCCTGTAAACTTCCTGTCTCTTTGAGGATGAAAGAGCGGTTGTGTGCCTGAGTTTCGTGTGTGTGTGTGTGGTGTGTGTGTAGGTGTGTGTGAGGTGCATCAATGCATCAATAATCATTCAGTTCTGACTGAAGTCTCCTTTCAGCTGATTATTTCATGGATCTTAAGGGAAAAGCAGACAGATGATGCCTATGAGAAACCTGGTGGAGGAGAGGCCCTCAGATCTAAACACTGTACTTCTTATTTGCACAACGAATTTCTGCAAAATGTCTCAGAGTGACTGACTGACTGCTGGAACCCTGGGGCACAGAACACGGGAGATTCTCCCTCTCTCTTTTACTCTTACTCACTCTCTCCCACACTCTTAATCACTCTCTCTTTCTCACTCTTACTCTCTCTCTCATTGTTACTCTCTCTCCCTCTTTCACACTCTCTCTCTCTCTCTCTCACTCTTAATCTCTCTCTCTCTTTTCTCTCTCTC
>NC_049201.1:6674525-6764525 GCF_013347855.1 Anguilla anguilla
TTTCCTCCATGCATACTAAACCACCAATCAAAGTGCACTCTGTCCATTTCAGAGACAATCAATTAAAATTCAGCGTAGGAGAGTGATTGATCTTTTCATTTCAGTTACTGCAGGCCACGGTCCAGCTGAGGAGAACGAGGGAGTGAGGGAGAGGGAGAGACAGAGATAGAGAGAGAGAGGAAGAGAGAGCACAAGCTGCTTTGAATGCAAGTAAGAGTTTTTTTGGGGGGGGGTTTTTCGGCTACAGAAGCGATGGCAAAACTGTTTTTCTCTGTCTTCTTTTTGGATGCCAATGAAAACAGAAAGTCAAGTTTGGGGGATTCCAGTGGGGGAAAAAAAGAGAGGGTGGAGAGAGGGAGTCCAAAAACAAAAAAAAACTTGCATTTCACATTAGCTCTGAAAGTCTTAGGCGAGAGAGCCAAATGAAGACGTGTGTACATTAAGCTGCAGACTCACGCTCGGCTACCGCAGCTGTGTAACAGGCTCCGGCCCCTTGATGCAGGGAACGGCCTGCGGCAGCCAGCCGCACGCGGGAGCTCTGCGGCGCGTTCGTTAGCAACAGCCGGGACGCACCGAGGAAAGACGTGGGTGCAGAGACGTGACTCAACCTCTGTGTAGACCGACCAACACCACCTGTGGGACGCTGTTCATCAGCAGTCCTTTCCTGCCACCGCCCACTCTCTACCAGCTTTTGTGCATCTCATCACCTGACAGCTTATGTTGAGTTGATGCGAATCTGCTTGTTAAAGAAAAATCTTCTTTTTTAAAAAAAAAACTGGTTGTGTATTGAATTTTTTTTTTTTTCCCGGGTGAGCAGGCCTTCATTTGTTTCACTGTGTGACACGCGGTTTGAAAATCAGAGACGATCAGTTTGCAAATCAACGACGCGCTGATGAACAGACCACCCTGGGTGATTTATGCATTTCGGAGTCAGACTACAGGTCCAAGAGTTCTGCTATTTTAATTGCAAGCAGAAAAAGGTACCCTACAAAGTTCACAAATGAGAGTTACATGTACTCTCCCAGTGTTGATTTAACACTGAATATTTTACTCCTTATGAACCAAAAACATATTGGTGTTTGTTTGGGGGGCGGGACTCTTCAGCATTGCCAGGAGAAAATAACTACGGGGGGAAAAAGATGCAATAAAAAAAACAAGGATTTACTTCCAACTTGGTTAGAAGTAGCAGTTGATAATTGCAGGTTGGGTGCTCTGAGCAGAGGAGAGGGAGAAGCGCATGAAAAAATGCCCATCGGTAATAAAGTGCATCCAGTGACCCCTGCACATCTCTGGGAAACTGGAAGGAATGGGGAAGGTATGCTCTGTCGGGTGTTGTACCTTTTCATTAACTCAGTGGTCTGGGATGAATCACTTCATATGAAAGTCAAATGAAGCAATTAAAGGAGTCTACCCTCCACAGAACGCCTGGTCCATTTCAGCATCTCTCTCTCATTCTCTCTAACTCTCTAACTCTCTCAGACACAAACACACACACACACACACAAACTGTGTGACACTCTTACTCTCCTCCTTTATCCAACTGCCTGTCTGCTTTTTTCTTCTCCTTTTCTGCCTCTCTCTCCCCCCCACTCTCTCTCTCTCTCTCAGACCCCCCCCCCCCCCCCCCCCCCCCCCCCCCCCCCCCCCCCCCCCCACCCTTCTAAAGTATAACCTGGCAGACCACTTCTAACAGCAGGTGATTTTCGCGACCTGTGACTGGGCCAATTTACCCCGGCACCTCGCCTTACCACAGGCCTGCAAAACAGTTATTTCTGAATCTCCAGTAAGACGCGAGGCAATCATCTGGAGGAGCCCCTGGAAACAGACGGATGGGGAGAGACGTGGGACACAAGGGCTCGGGAAGCGTAAAAGGGCAGCCCCTGTACTGTCCACTGCAACGTCATTCTACAACACAGCAAGTCAGCAAGTCAGACATCGGGCTCAGCACTTTCCGTACAAAAAAAATAACAATTGACAAGTCCATGGCTCCAGGGGCCCTCAGACTCAGTCGGGCAGGGCCCCTCTGCATACTGGTTCCAGATCCAGCCACAGTTGTCCATCCATCCATCCATCCATCCATCCATCCATTATCTATACCCTTTTATCCTGGGCAAGGTCGCGGGGGGTGCTGGAGCGTACCCCTGGATGGGCGAGAGGCAGGAATACACCCTGGACAGGCCGCCAATCTATCGCAGAGTACAACCGCGGTTGTGACTTATGAATTGTAACAGGCCGGTAATGGTTCTTAATTATGCGGGTTTTAATTTCTCTCGAGAAATGATTTACCCTCTTAAGCCACATTATGTCAGAAATGCCAATTCGTGGCATGAATAAAAGTCCCGTATTCATATTCCAGGACTTTAAATCAGGCATATCAGCTGTTTTAATTTCCTTTAATGTGCAATATGGCAAATTTTCCCTCCAGAACAAGGTTACTTTTCTAATTGACAAATTATACACTGACAGGTGAAATCTGTTGTGTTCTAATTGCTGAAATTGTGGATAACTGATCACTGAAAATGAAATATATTAAATAAACCATGTGTGGAAAATGAAGAGTTCAATGACAAAACAAATAGCAATAAGCCAAATCGCCATCGTGTTAATGAATGTTAATGGGGAAAAATTGAAAGAATTTAAATATATCGGGAGGCTGGTTAGGATACAAACCAGCATACACAGGGGTCCCCTCAGGTTAAGTTTGAGAACACCTTCTTTAGAGAACCACAGAGTAAAATGTTCAGTGTTAAATCAACTCTCACAAAGTGCATATGGTCCCTACCCACCTCATGTGCTCTGTGGGAGTTTAATTAGCACTGGACATTGTTCTGCACAATTACGCATTTTCTCATTACTTCATTACAGGTACCATAAATCCTACCTTCGTGCTCTATGCTTCTGGCTTTCAAATTAGGCCTATAAATTAACAATTGTTGGAGCTGGACTTTCGTTTTTTTTTTTAGGATTCCAGCGAATCATAATTTTATGATTACCTTAAACTTCGGTCAAAGATATCCAAATGTTTTCTCCCCCTCGACTTATTTAAACACAGTCTGCCTCTTAATCCTGGCTCCATCTGGCATCTTGGCCACAGACGCAGTCATCGGGCTTCCCGGAGTAGACCATCTGGAGCACGTCTACAGCTTCATTAGCGGCCCTGTTTTATTTTCGCATTATCGCCCGGGGGGCAAAGCGCATATAATAGATTTATACGTTTATTTATTTTTTGGTTTGGTCATCTCCTCTCACCCGGGCCCTTGTTTTTACTTTTTTTTTTTTTTTTTTTTTTGCTCCACGCCTCGACTTAATGGCCCCCCCGCTGTCAGTTCAGAACCACTGTGGTATAATATGCGCCGCCTGGCACCAAGGAGGAAGAGGAGGAGGAGGAGGAGGAAAGTGTGTGAGTGTTTGCAAACAAAATATGCACAGTAGCATATGGAAATGACCAATGAGGACATCAGGAGCTTGATCCTATCAAAAACACTCACTAATGGTCCGGGAGTCGATACATTCCAAACTACAATACCACTACATATTAAATATGTTTTCTGACATGACTAATTAGGTTATCACTCAATGTATTTAGGTTTTTTTTTTTTTGTCAGGGCAGTGATATATTGATAACTTGATTAGAGGTTCTCCATGTCAGTCAGAATCAGTCAATGGGCAGGTGAATGCTCTTCTGGTTCTTTATTTCCGAGCATATCCTGTTTCAAGTGATCCAATTATCTTAAAGTAAAGCTTTTAAATGATTTGTTTTGCTTTGTGGTCAATGGAGGCCACAGATGTCGCTATATTAAAGAATGAGACCGCTGAGATACGCTGCTGGGTTGTTTCCACGGCTCCTTTGGGTCTCCAGTGCACTTAAAACCATTATCTCACATGCTGACATGAACACACACACATACTCAGACACATACACACACACATACACACACACACACTCAGACACACACACATACACACACACACACCCAGACACACACACATACACACACACACACCCAGACACACAAGCACACGCACACGCACACACACACACCCAGACACACACGCACACACACACACCCAGACACACACATGCACACACACACACCCAGACACACGCACACATACACACACACTCAGACACACACACGCACCCAGACACACACATGCGCACACAAGCACACAAACACACACACACACACACACACACACACACACTCTCTCTCTCTCTCTCTCTCTCTCTCACACACACGCACACACACACACACACACACTCAGGCTTCTGGAGATTCTCATCAAGGTACTTAGAGAATAGCTTCACAGCTTCACACAAAGCACTCTAAGACGTTTGTGACAGTGTTAATATAATACTCTCAATCAAGTGTCAAGGGTAGAAAAACATTTCATTCTGAGCTAGGCACATGCATGACATCCTTTCGATCTACAGCATAATCAACAATCTGAGAGCATTATCTGCAGTGTGGCAGGAGAGAAAAATGCAAAAGACACATAAATAACTGTCTGTCTTTCAGGAGTGCAGAGTTCATTCAATACTCTCAAATGATTAGAAATTTTTTTTTGTTTTGTCACAGAGGGAGATAAATGAATACAATCTGGTCCTGAATTGTCTGAAATTACCAGAATGAATGTCTTTTTTTTCTTTTCTTTTTTCTCGGTGCACTATGGTGGAAAATCACTGAAAACAGGATGATTAATTTGGAATATAGCTCAAGCGTTTTGTTCCGATGGTGTCTGAGATCGTTAAGGATGACGTAATTAATGGCTAAACATGAACAGAATGAGGAAACACTGGATTCAATCCCATGGCGCAGGCCCCCATTGGTCGCTCACTTAACAAGGTCACCTAGCTTTGCTGAGGTCAGGCATGTTTACAAAAAACAATTGACGTCCATTCTAATTTTATATTTCAGCTATTTATCTTCTAATTAAATATATGTTGCGGAAAATTAGTCATTGAATCATGTAGATGCCATGTCCAACATTGAGAAAAATTACATAATAAATACACAGGCAGGCTGTAACCACTTATTAAGGAATCTTGAGTCCAGAATACAAACATTAGGACTGCAATCTTGCATGAACACAAATGGACGAGTGGTGTATGCACTTTACTTATTTCTCATTTGAAATCAATGCTCAAAATGATGGAAATAACTTAATTATACTGGATTTATGCTTTATTTTTATTTCAATAAGTGTGTTTCTAAACATCCAACCTTCCGGTTTGTTTCTTTAAAAAACAAAAGCTTCACCCCACATGGCCTAGTCCAGGCAGACCACAGGCCTGCACATTCACTAGACAGAAAATTGCGCTCTCAACCTACCTACGAGCAGAATAAGCAGATACGAAATCGTACTCTCAACCAACCTTGAAGATGAAGCCTAGGATTCCACCGGTAGCCTGTACGGCATGTGACTCTTGGTTCCCAAACGTCACGTCATCACAGTCCTCCAGGGGTGACAGGAAACCTGCCAAATTATTTGGGAATCAGTAAAGTAATTAAAAATAAATATGGGAGTCAACAGCATTTAGCGGAAACGTGTAATCAACAGTAATGAGTAAAATGGCCGACAGCCATAACCTCCAGTGACTTTCATCTGCCTGACGGCTGAAACAAAGATGGGCTGGGCATGGTTAGATTTTCATGGGCGACCTTGTGTGACAACTAAGTTGCCACTGGGAAAAGTTTTTGTGAGCATTTAGGCATTATGGGCATTTAACAGACACTCTGTTACATAGTATCCATCCATTTATACAGCTGGATATGTACTGAAGTACGGCAGGTTATGTACCCTGCTCAAGGAAACAACGGCTGTGTCCTATGTGGGAATTGAACCTGCAACCTTCAGGTCACAATGCCAGTTTCTTACCCATTATTCTACACCGCTGCCCGGAGATGCTCGTTAATCCTGATCAAGCAGAAATGATCGAGTGTCACGATGGGCACACTGTACTGCGCGAGGTGCTGTATTTCAGGTGAGAGTCGTTAAATGTCACTTTTCTCAAAGAGCATTACTCTTCCTCTCCACCGCAGTCGAGTTTTCTGCCACATCATTTATTTTTTCATTGCACTGTATATGCAGTGAGCGCTAATAGAGTCTGTTTTTCTGTCCCTTAAAAGTAAATTGTGACTATGTGGTTGAAATTAGTCAACAAGCTACAGAGCACAGAGCTGATACTGTCGAACAGGGAATGCAGTCTCTGTCGGTCCCTGTCTCTGCTAATCCACGGACATCAGAGAAGGAACTATAACTCATTTGAAAAAATATGGCAATATCCCTAAGAATGGAGAAACCACAGGGGAAAAAATCCACAGTGAGTTAACTGACATACATCTCGGCAGCATGGCAGAAGGCTTGCGTTGAGTATCAGGAAACACACCAAAGTTGTTTTCCTAAGCACTCCTCACAACAAATGTGTGAATTAGCAAACTGTGACATGTATCTGCAATTAACTCTCTAATGATGTGGCAAAGTGGGTGTGGGCTATATATATAGATAGGCAGTAAAGGTTATTTTGGTGGATATGTGAATATGTGTTCTTTGTCTTCCAAAATGCTAACCCATCTGCCAACATGCAAACAAAAAATGTAACAAATCAAGCAAACTAACAAGCAACAAACAGGGCTGCTCTGGCTTCAACTTACTTCCCTGTAGCTGACCTCTTTTCCTGCCAGTGTAAATATGGTAGTATACATTAATAGACTATTGACAGACTAGCATGCATGTCCATGGGTTTGTTCATGTGAAAGCCCCCCCCCCCCCCCCCCCCCCAATTTCAAAGATGATGATGATGATGATGATGATGATGGTGATGGTTATTATTATTATTATTATTATTATTATTATTATTATTATTATTATTATTATTATTATTAACAACAAGAAAATGACCTGTTCTAGTAAGTGTTTCCCACTATCTGTATAAGAATAAGTAAAGGGTTCTGTCTCAGAACAGAACACCATTCAGGCTTTACCAGCTCACTCAAGCTGCTAAAAGCTTTATGGACAAGCATAAAGTATATGTGCCGTGCCGCTGAATTATTATCAAAGGATTTCCATTGCATTTGCGAACCGTGACTGCAATGTACGGATCGCAAAAGTGTTGGGCTCTCAGAATAGTTATTTATTTATTTATTATTTTGTAACTCAATAGTTTATTCCTGGATTTATAAGTTTTAAAAAGCAAGACTGAAGTAGAGAAGTAGTTGGAGACGGGGCACACGTGTTCACTTCGGTATATTTTCAGATCAGTAATTAAAACTGTCCTCCACCTTCTGTGGCTTCTAATTGGTGAAGATTTTTCGCTTCCACAGTGTAGCTGTGAAATAGGCTCTGATTTACCCGGCTGAGCTGCTGTAATTGCTGTGCAGGTTAGTTGTCAAAAACAACGACAACAACAACAACAAACCAGCAGAAGCTTTGAGAGGCAGTTGGGACGTTGTACTGCAGAGCACTATATTTGTTCAAGTTCAAGGCAGAACCGTGTTGCGAGCAACGGTAAAAAGACAGGTAGTGTGACCGCACCTGCTTCCTGTTAACCTGCATCTGACTTGACCTCTCGCTCCCGGGACAGGGAGATGCACTTCCCAGCCGTAAAACATCTTCACCGCCGAACTTGCTGATCTGTCGAAGAGGAGATTTATCTCACGTTATTTCGCCGGCGTTGAGCGCATTCTCCTCGCTTCCTTGTAACGCCGCGATTGTGTATAAAAGTGGTGTTCAGCTGCACGGGAGAGTGGATCAGGTCCCAGACATCCAGAGGTGGGCGTGCGACAGATGCCTAAACTTAAAGGAAAAAATATATATGTATATATACATATTTCTTTTAACTGAGATGTCAAACAGGCTTTTGTATAGCAGAGGAAAAAAACTTCAGTTTAAAAGACACTAAGAAATACGCCTGAGCGTATTTAAAGTGGCGAATAAAACAACCGAGGCAGGCAGGTGGGTAGCCTACTCACCTCAGAGACGCTACCGCCGGTGGAACCGGAGGAGGCAGCAGCTCCGGCACGGCATGCGCGTGGATGTGTGCAATAGAGAAGGCCCATTAGGGCAGCAAAACGGATCAATTAACTGATGTATCTGCAGTGAGAAAGAAAACTGCCTCCCGTTCTCAGACAATCCGGCAGGCAAAAGGCCGCATAAAGACCGAGAGTTAAGCATAAATACGACTCCACTTAAATTGCTGTTCCAGGAACGACATGACAAAACTGCTCTTCAGTGATACAAATGACAACATTTGCTGCAAATGACCAATGTGAGTTTTTATTTTATTTATTTTTTTATGAATTTGTATTAGTGCAACAGTTAATTTAATCTTCCTTAATTTGGCTGTTGGGTAATTGAAGCTACATGATAAGTGTTTAAAACTACGGGCTGTTGAAAAATTGCGATAAAGTTTCTAAACAGGTAGATAATCTAGGTTTTTTTTTTTTCTGCGTGTGTTCAATAAACCTTTACGCCTCTTTAAAATTTCCCTCCACAAGTTCATCACCACCAGTTATGTGGGAAAACATGGTAAAATCAATTACCAGTCAATAGCAATTGTGAGGAGGTTGATAGGTTCCGAATGGAGGGATAAAATATTCCGACATCAGGGATAATCACATCGATATAATGTACAGGCAAAATATGTCCAGAGATGCGGTTTTTCAATTAGAAATATACACTTTATATTTAACGTCTTCTGTAAGACAGATTTATACGCCAAAATGATGTAGCCTACTGTTTCTATGTTTTGTCTTTAGTTTTGCTTCGTACGCCAGGAATTCATGTCTTCTTCGTGTAGTTTCCTTGATTATATTTGGGATCATAAAGATGCCTGTGTAAACAACAGGGTGTGCATGCTTCATCACACTCCTAACCAGAGGTTATAGTAAAGTGCCGAAGAGTCCGTTTTTTTTTTTTCATACATCTCCTTCTCCTACCTCCGTCTTCTAGAAAATTCCATTAATTGGCGAGAGAGGGGTCCTCCGCGGTCACCGCTTTATTGCCACGGTGTCAGTGGATTTGGAGTTCGCATAAACGCTCGCTGTCTCTCTCCCTGCATAGAGCAGGGTGGGGCCAACATTAAAAAAAAAAAAAACGAACGCGCACAGAAAGGCATCTCAATTAGACCAACAAGCAGGGGAAAACACATGATCTTCACGAGTAAAAAGGATAAGGAAAAAGGCCACAATGATGCATCCCCTTAATTTTTTTTAAATGGCTGCTTACTGTATTTGTTAACAGGATGACAGCCCCGCCCCGTTTGAAAGGAAAACGCTCAGGTGTTCAGATAATAATGATGAGGCAAAGCAAATTCACTCTGCCGCATTCTGACTTAGATTTTAGCCAATCAAAAGTGCCCGGTACAAAGGGGCGTGCACTTTTCGCAGTTTTCACGAAGCTACTGTGACTGTGACTTCAATCACATGACCGCGCTCCTCTATGACCAGGCCAGGTGCTGACTCGGCAGATGAGATAACCCGGAGTTAGCTCCCTCGCTCCTGGAAAATGCGATCGCGCATATAGAGGCCCACTGGGGATTGAAGGGATCATCTTGAGGATTAGGTGAAAGGTCAAACTTTTTGTCCAACTCAACATACGTAACTGAAACCCGCAGTATCAGTACAGCTTGGCATTAAAATGGCCACTGGGTAGAAATGTATTTCTCTCCTTCGAGTGGATGGACCATACACACTAGCCATTTTTTCCAATCTTGTCTTTGACAAAACTTTAACTACAAATCTCGTGAATCATCTGTGTGCATATACTTCATTACTCTGACATACCAAGAGGTGCCGCGTAGGTTTCATTTTAGCTTTTGAGGAGACAGTGCTGGACCCGCCAAGCTTATGCATACAGTATGCTTATCACAGCATTGTTCAGGTACTGATGATCATTTAAGTAAAACCGGTTAAGGTGGAGTAAGCATATTTACGCTATTAACAGACAACTTAAGGGACTACTCAAAACCAATGGGACTAATTTGGAGCCCAAAATTAGCCTCATGTTCATAGCCAAAGAAATGATGCTGTTGACATTGTGGCACTTCCCTGTGTGTGTGTGTGTGCGCGTATCCACGTGTGTGTATGTACGTGTATGCAATGCACGTGCATGTGTGTGTGTTTGCATGTGTGTGTGCGTGTGTGTGTGCAATGCACAGTTTACAAAAAAATGTTTTGTTTGTGGAGCATGCCTGCAGTGCAGACCAAACACAGAAACCTACAAATATAAACACTGCAGAATGCCACAGGTGTCTTTGTGCTCGGTGTTCTTCTCATCCCGAGCCTCGGAGTGCGTGTTGATAAGAGAGCGATCGTTGATCTGAGGAGTCGTGCTGGCAGGAGAGCGGCTCCATTGCCTGCGTTTAGTGTGCGCCGGTATCAGAGGGAGAAGGCACCGGGACCTGGTCGGGGGTCCCTGCTTTGTAAAAAAAAAAAAAAAAAAAAAAAAAAGCCAGTGATTTACTGCCGAAAAAAGAGAGAGAGAGAGACCGCAATGAGCGTAAAAGCAGCGCCCGCCCACAACCCTCTGAGTGAGTCAGGACGGGCGTCTGATGTGCCCGCCCTGCGCCGCCGAGATATCACGGCTATCTCCGCATCAGCTCCGGCGCTCTCCCCTCCACGTCCGGTTCCTCTAGTCAATTTCCTCGCGCTGGCCTTTGAGGGATTTCTGCTCTGCGGCCAACAAACAAATCACCCTCAGGAGAAAGGAATATAAGACAGAAGAGAGAATGGGGGGGGGTGGGGGTGGGGGTGGGGGGGGGTGTGGGGGGGGGGGGGGGGGTTTATGTTGGAACAAGACAGCTCAGAATTCCAGAACACAGAACACCGAGAATGCATTTTTATAAAGGACAACATGTTTGTGTAGAGAGAGCGCCCCCCCCCCCCCCCCCCACCCCCCCCCCCCCCCCCCCCCCCCCCATGATGAATAAGAAAACAAACAAACAAACAAATAATCCTTTTGTTTTTCCTGTGGCTAGACTACAAGTCACGTCTCCCGGCAAAGCAAACTCGAACACAAAAAGGCCCCATCTGGTGAAGAATTAAACGCATCCTTGGCATGAGTCCTTATAGACAGAGCACGGAGACAGCATTATGAAGGTAAAGACAATGACTGCAAATGCTGGGGGGTGGGTGGGTGGGTGGGTGGGGGGGGGGTTCCTTGCTGTCATATGGAATGATTATAAAACTATTAGTTGTATGACAGAGCACAGTCTGGTGTTTATTTATTTATCGCCTGAATAGTATAAAAGAGTAGAAAGGAGTGGGGGATATGGGACAAAACAGAAAACCTGGCATATAATATATGGGACAATGTCAATCAATAATATAACGGATAATGTAAAAGCTTCAACTAGCTTTTACTAACTAGCTAGCTTTCCGCCTGAGCCAAAGATTGTCTGATTCAGTTCTGAACAAAGACTGTTGACTGCTGCTAATCTACTTGCAACATTTCTTTGATAAATACGACTGCTTGTTATTTATATTCTGCAGTACATAAGATTAATAAGCTATTTAGCTCATCGCCCCTTTGTAATATTCTTCTTGTATTATAAAGGGGTTAGCCAAATAGCTAGCCAGGATGCTGACCTGACAGAGCATTTAAAGGCTTAACAGTTAAAATGGTAGGTATTACCTGGTGTTACTGAAGCATTCTGGAACATGTAAGAAAATACGTCTATTCTCTCTCATTTTTTATTTTTGGAAAAAAAATAGCAAACCAATAAAAATAAACAACAATTAATATAATAAAACAAGAGAGAAGGAATAAAAAGTTTAAGAAAATGATGTGGATATCACAATTAAAGTTTGAGTGTCTACACATATGCTAATTACATAATCAGCTTGAAGTATTTCAAGACAGAAATGTGGTCTTTTTTTTCTTTCTGATTCATCAGATCCTTGGTGATCATCAATTAGCTGCTCAACCGCACTGCAAAATCATCAGTGTAAGATCAATTCTGACGGAGGGCTTTTAATTCTAATGGAGCACATACTGTTCCTATTGGACTCTGTTAGATTTAATTTAACACTGCTAGACAGTTATTGTAGTCATTTAGCTCCTTTCCAGTCTTGGCTAATTTGCTTCATTTCATTTATCTGAGTTTCATTTTAGCACATTTAGTTTTTTGACTTTCTTGACTCACCTCAGTGTTTCAAGGCAGTTTGCAAGACTTGTTGATGGTTTTCCTTAACTTAATTTACAGAAACAATTTGGCATTCTTATTAAAGACTATTTCATCAAATCTTAGTTCAGGTTTCCATCTGAAGGTTGTTGCATACAGATTTTTATTTTTATATTTATATAACATTGGTGGTGTAGTGGGCAGCACTGTCGCCTCACAGCAAGAAGGCTCTGGGTTTGAATCCAGCCTAGGCCTTTCTGTGTGGAGTTTGCATGTTCTCTTTGTGTCCACGTGGGTTTCTTCCTGGTACAGTTTTCTTCCCACAGTTCAAAGACATACAGGTAGATTAACTGGAGACTCCAAATTGCCCATAGGTATGAGTGTGTGAGTGAATGGTGTGTGTGCCCTGCGATAGATTGGCGACCTGACCATGGTGTATTCCTACCTCTCGCCCAATGCACACTGGGATAGGCTCCAGCACACCCTGCGACCCTGTCCAGGATAAGCGTGTATAGATAATGAATGGGTGGATATTTGAATAACTCTGGATTACCCTGTAGAGTGACAGTAGTGTTCTTGCCGCCACGTTTTCAGGATCAGGCAATGCTGGTGTAGAGACACCCCATTAAATCTGATTCATTTTTTTATACCACTTTTTATACCACGCAATAAAATTTATGTTTTATGAAATACTCACCAAACTAGGCATGTTGCTGAGGGATTATGGGATAAATCCATACAGCACACATGGCATTGATTTGGTCATAGACAACATGCACCATAAAGGTGTGAAACCTATAATATGGTACATGCAGTGTATGTCCTCACGCTGAATTATTCTATCTTTTTTTTTTTTTTTTTTTTTTCAATTTACTCTTGTTCTGAAATTGTTCCGGCCTCCCAATGGAGGTATCAAGGTAAAGCTTTCGATCTGAATTCCGAGATCAAATCTGGCACCATGACCGTTCCCACTGTGACTGGAGGTCCTGCAAGGAGATAACTGGCCAAAGTGTTCATTTATTTATTTATTTGTAGGGGGGGGTTCCATTGGCAGGGCACACAGCTGAGCAGGTAGGTCTGCGGATAATAGATAAGAGGGAAAATAGGAAATGAGTGGTCGCTGGTGGCCCACGCATCAGAGGTCATGTGACCTAGAGTGCCCTGATACCGCCGTACAGATGGAGATGTGCTACAGCCGCCGGGAAGCAAATCGGTTCTGTGTGTGACGCCGTCGCACCTTTGTTCACCCACAACCCACTTCTGCTTTTTTTTTCATTTATTTATTTCCTTTTCAGACATGAAACCGTGGAAACATATTAGGCTCCTAGGAAACCTGACAATTCCAACTTCAGAATTTTCATAGCAGTCATATTCCGCACTCTACAAAACGTACAGCATCCAGGTCATTATATGGGGGCCTGCAGTGTAGCATAGTGGGTAAGGAACAAGGCCATAGGTTCGATTCCCAGGTAGGACACTGCCGTTGTACCCTTGAGCAAGGTAGTTAACCTGCAATTCTTCAGTATATATCCAGCTGTATAATTGGATGCCATGCAAATGCTATGTTAAAAATTTTTTTTTAAAAAGTTCTGTAAGTCGCTCTGGATAAATGCCTGTAATTATATGAAGCAGATGTCACACGTTAGCATAGCAAGACTGAAGGATAAGAACCATGCTTTTGTGTTTTACGTTTGTGGTTCAATAGAAAAAATTTGCATAATCTTGCGTGAGGGTTTTTAGCCGGAAGAAGTGTCCGAAGCCCGCTTATGTTTTTCTGCGTTCCTGACTGCATCGCGATTTGTGTTGCCTTTCCCGGCATCCCTGTGGCGGGATCGCAGGAAATATTATCAGTGCTGTCGATCGTTTTAAGGGGTCGTTCCACTGATCACTGCGGTTGCTATCGTTGCAGCTAATGTGTTGGACGTGGGAGTTCTAACTTTCTCTCCACTTTTTCCACCAAAACACAGTAATTCTGCATTGAATAAAGGGCACGTCAGATCGCGCCATCTCACAATCTCTCAAAAATCTTCCCACTGGCCTGTTCTATTTGCATTTACAATGTACTTTTTGCTTCTATTTAACTATACTATAAACTTTGTTTTACTATATAAACTTTATCATTCCCAAAAGTTTAAAATATAATTATCAAAAATAATCTAGCCATTATAGCTGAAGGTAAAATTAGACTGACCTGAAAATGGTTGAAATAATTTATTTCTGACAATTCAGAATAATTACTGTTTTTAATAGAGATGTCAATCTGTTTGGTCTTTTTTGTTTTAGGAATTAAAGTATTGTTGTTTTTTTTAAGCCTGAGACAAGTTGTAACAACATGATGTGGCTTATATAAAAACTGTGATTCCATGCGCTTATATTTTCATTTTATTGTTAATATATTCATATTTTAGTATTTTCTCAAAGCATCCTTCATGTAGTTTCTGAAACCCTGAGAGTACAGCAATTGAATCTCTGAAATTCCTATGCTAGCCATGATATTTTTCCTACAGCATGAGGCTGTATATTATGTATAGACTCTAGCTGAATATATGCAGCTTTTCCTTGTCGAAGCAATCTCCTTACATTATTAAGAATCCCCCCCCCCACTCTACCCCCACTGCACGAACACCTTCGCACAAACCTAAAAACTTCTGTGTGAAAAGTGGACAAACTCATCTTTTTAGCTCTAATAAAAGATGAAAGCACGCCTGCGCTTTATTGACTACTGAGAGCGAAACAGCGCGTCCGCTGCCTCCGCTTTCTCATAAAACAAAATGGTGGAATATTGACCTTATCAAAGTACACTGCGTCTAGATGGAAGCGTGAATTCTGTAACGGAGTCGTTCGCCTGAACAGACCCCACCTGGAACAATATAATCCCGTCAAAACTGAACGAACTCTGAGGCACTGAAAAGCCCTCGATAAACACCCAGCTGAGAGAAACACGCCGTGAATCTTGTACAATTTTAATAAAAACCAGGAAAAAAGGCAGGAGCATTATTCTAGCTGTTTTAAAAGGTTCAGCTCTTTCACTTCTCCAGGTGTCAGCTCGTGTACGCTCGAGTTGTGTTTCTGAGCTCACGGGCTAAATGCTCTGTCCAAATGAGGGAACTTGCCTGAAACAAAATGGCGAGGTGTTGCATAATGGTAAGGAGAAGGGCAATAGCAGTGATGAGCTGACTGTCACAGGCAGGTGCGGCAGGTGTTTAGACTCAAAACACCTGCAAATGTAACATTAAAAATTACAGGAAATGTTTGTGGGTCATCTGAAAGGGGAGTTTTTCGGTCTGTTCAAAATGATGTGAGCTGTGTCTCCCATCAAACGATGTACATTAGCAGCTTGTATGTAGTAACTGTTCCCCATGAGCACTAAGAAGGACAACAGTAGAACTGGTGGTGGGATAACTATATAACCAATGTATATGTACTTAACCTTTCAAGGTGTAAGATCATAAATACTGTGTGTGATTAGAATGCTCTTAACTGAACATTCTAATCCTGATGTAACAATCACTACTGAAAACAATGGAGTTCTAGAACTTACTCTTGAAATGGTTAAATAACCAACAGACCAGTAGAAACAGGGAAAGGGAAGCACAGGATGAAAGGTCTGCAGTAATCACCACAACCCAGGTGTATGCCTTCCCGATAAGCTGTACTGCGCCCTGCAACCCCCACTGCACCAGCCTCGGTTAAACTGCCATTTTGGAATCTGTCAGAGAGAGAGAGAGACAGAGAGAGTAAGAGAGAGAGAGCGAGCAAGAGAGAGAGAGGGAGGGTTGGGGAGAGAGAGCGAGAGGAAAAAGGGTGGGAGAGACAGAGAGAGAGAGCAAGAGAGAGAGAGGAGAAAGGGTGGGAGAGAGAGAGGAAGAGAGAGCAGGAGAGAGAGAGACAGAGAGAGAGAGGAAGTGAGACAGAGAGGGAGGGAGTGAGAGAGAGAGAGAGAGAGAGAGGGGGTTGGGGGGAGAGAGAGAGAGAGGGTGGGAGAGAGAGCGAGGGTTGGGGAGAGAGAGAGAGAGAGAGAGGGGGGATAGAGAGAGGGAGAGAGTGAGAAAGAGAGGGAGAGAGAGAGAGGAGAGAGAGACCTTTAATTAGGCGCCTCTCCAGGGATCGTGTGAGTCCTGGCTTTAATAAGAGCACTGGAGACCGTGTTCATTAAGATTCCTCCTGCCTCTCCTGGGCCCTCTCTCACCGGAGCTGTGCTGGAGATGAAATGGCAGGCCAGTCTTATGGAACAGAGTAGCCCCGCCCATGAGAGTACAGCCTCCCAGAAGGCCACAGACATCCGTACACTGTTCCTCACATATTACACGCGTGTGCACGCCAGGATGCACACAACACACCCATGCACACACACACAAATACAAACATACTGCACACACATAGCCACACACTATACACACACATACATACAGACATACTGTACGCTCACATACAAACATACTACACACACATACACACATGAACACTCATATGTGCACGCACACTCTCTCTCTCTCTCTCTCTCTGTCTCACACACACACACACGTATACAAATTAGTGTCTGACTAATTACAGATTTTGGGGTCAATATTTATTTGCCAGAGGCTGACCCAATATTAGTTAGCCAGCGGATATGATAATTACCTACCAGTGAAGCCAGCTAGACGCTATGCACTGAACTAGCTATCATTGGGTGGGCTTGGTAAATCACTGGTTAAATCAGTATTATAATCATGCAAAATGGCTTCCACTAGGCACTAATTAAAGTTTGTAGATATCAGCACCATTTTGCAAAATGAGCTATAGTAACTTGAAAGGCTATCGGTGTTTGATTGGTGCCATGAACCCCGATGCAGATCATTTTTAATAAGGCTGTTATTGACTGATACAGCCGAAGAACAAGCAGGTAGGTCGGGCTTTACTGCAAACATATGTACAGGTGCAAAGAGCATGTGCTCATACACACAAGCGCACACACACACACACACATAACACTCGTACGCATGCACACACACACTCACACACACGCATGCAAAGCCACGGTCCTTATTAAGGGAACACCTACGGTCGGACATCTGAGTGAAATCACAGGCTCAAAATCAACCGCTGACATCTGTGGAGAAGGATAAAAAAAATTCATCCTCCTCAAAAGAAATGGTAGGATGTCTTTTGTTGGCCTTTCGTGCAAAGATTTCCTCATTAAAACACCCCCCCCGGTTAGCAATCAAAGCCGTGTGTATCCCTGGGAATTCGATCGCTCTGTTCCCGAGGTGTAGCGTAACCCCAGCTGCAGCCAGAATCGAGATTTTGAAGCTTCATCCTCACTCTCTCTCGTTTGGCCATTATCTCTGGCAGTTCAGGATGCATATCGTGCGTATGAATGTGACGGGTTACGTATTATGAGCCTTAACCCGTTGAAGGGGCGGTCTTCAGTTTTTTTTTTTCTTCAGTCAGTGTTCTAGAGCTCCATTGCTTTCAATTACCAGTAGTTACTTCAGAATTTGAATATTCGGCCAAGAACGTTCTGTTCACATAGCCACACCTCAAAGGGTAAAAAGCAAAAAGTTTTACTCCTTGTAGTATAACTTCAGGGTTATTCGTAGAGGCCGGGTACCTTGCGTAGGTATAAAATCATGCGGTTATGAAATACCATATCCATAAGATCGTGATAGTGGCACTTTGCGAGGAGGCCACTGCTGTAGGATCATGGCTGTGTTGCCAGGCAACTGAAACAGCACCTGTCCCAAAGGAAGGAGGAAGCCTTTGGGACCTTGCTCAGCACCCTTGTGTGATGTCACAGACTCACAGCACTCCTACTGTCCCACTTCCTGCCTGTGAAATGTAGATGGGCAGGATTTTGGGCCACAGTGGCCAGCTTGCTTTTAAAAGGACCTTTTATAGTATGGCATTCAACTAGGACGACCCCCTGGCTATTATTATTATTATTATTTTTATTTTTATTTTTTTTCTATTGTAACTATTTTGTTGTTCAAGTTGAGCTGACTTTTCCTTACATTCACACCAGCCCGTGGGATTGAGAAGCCAGCACCTTTTTTTTTTTTTTTTTTTAAAGGCAGGCTCTTTTCTTTTATTGTCAGTTTGACAAAACAGCCGTGCGAGATAAAATGGCGGTATGGATTTGTCCCTGAGCAGAGCGGCCCACGCGAGCGTTCGGCCAGCGGTCGGAGGACCGCTCCGCTGCGCCGTCTTTGTTTGGCTTTTATCAAAATCAGCCCTGATAAGAGCCCTCGAGAGCTCGGCCTGAGCGGGGGGGGGGGGGGGGGGGGGGGGGGCGCGGGGGGCTGCACTTTCTCTTTTAGCTCCGAAATCCAGAGGAAACGTGGCGTTCCTCGGCTGGGTGATCCGCGTGCGGACACGCTGCTTTTACTGATCGTTCTGCGGGGCGTCTGGTCTGCTTCGGAAAGAGAGACCGGATTTAAAAGATCTTCTCCGTGTTATGCTTCACGTACGGTCCCTATTTCTTTTTTTTTCTTTTTAATAATCCTAAAAAGTCATCTGGTCATTCATTATTGACCTCTGCACTTTATGTGAATCGTTCCATCATACAGACTGCGGAAAGCATGACCACACTGATCGGCAGAAAAGGTTTCCTTCGATTAAACAATGTATGGAATTGTAATCAATCAGCTTGTGGGTCCACGAGAACAGAAGGCTCATTTTTGAGCTTGCTTAGCTAATGTTGCCATTTAAAATGAAACATGCTTTTTCTTCTGCCAGTCTCCCGGGAGAAAAATTAAGAAACAAAATATACATTTGATCATAAATCAAAAATACCAATATATCAGCCCTATATTGCGGTCCTACGTTCTGGCTTTTGTGCTATTTGAAAATTGCTCAAATTAATTGGTTCAGAATTTTTATAAATATACTGTCACTGAAGTCTGTTGAAGGAATTTGAGGAATTGGTCCAGGACCGGACAGGATAATGCTGAAAACAGCATCAAGCCTGTCACGGACGAAAAGGGGGAGTTCTGTTTGCGTAACGTCGCGTTGTTCATCTGATTGTTTCTCGTCTCCCTGAGAACGCATCGGAGCGCGGAGCGTCAGTCTCCCCCCGTCTGTGCAAAAAAAAAAAATGCGTGAGCGAGAAGGGAATTGTTTAACAGGGCCGCTCGCCCGCATTCTCACTGACAGGGGGAGCGACACGCCCGCGTCTCCCGGCAACGGTGACTAACGGCATCAAAGCCGGCGGCGGCGGCGGCGACGACAGACGGCGCGCGGGATTGTTTGCGGAACCGTCGGTGGGACCTGCTTGAGTTGAGTGAAGGATGAGAATAAAAGACACACCGGCTCCACGGCCAGCGACTTGCGCCGTGACGCCGTCTGTTCAGGTGAGCAAACGTCAGGCCGGCTCGGCTGGAGGGAGGGGAGCGCCGCGAATTTACCTCTGCGGGCGGCGGGACTAATCTGCCGAAGAACCTGACGGGGGAGAGCTGCGAGAAGCGAACTGCGGATAGAAAAAAGAGAACGATTTTTTATTTTTTTTTTTTTTAAGAAAATGCCTGGTCGTCATTTGGGCGTCCGATCAGGCGCGTCCGGTGACTCGGGATCCCCGCCGCGGAACAGACACGGGAACAGGCCGAGGGACGGGATTGCTTTTCCCTGTCTGGTCTTCCAACCATGTGACGTGATTTATGTCGGGGACGTTGAGTTAAATGTCCTGCAGTATCCCACCCCACCCCCCCCTCCCTCACCTCCCCTCCAGCCCATACGCCCGCCCCCTTTCCCCACCCCACAGTCTCAGACACACACGGGCGCAACAGAACGAATCAGAAGTTGGGGAAACGAGGCGCCGTTGCCGTGCGGTCTGGAGAGGTGCGTGTCAGCCACGCACGGAGGTCCCGGGGAGGGCAGGGGACGGGGAGGACCCGGGGAGGGCAGGGGATGGGGAGGGTAAGGGGATGGGGAGGACCCAGGGAGGGCAGGGGATGGGGAGGGCAGGGGATGGGGAGGACGCAGGGAGGGCAGGGGATGGGGAGGACCCAGGGAGGGCACGGGATGGGGAGGGCAGGGGATGGGGAGGACGCAGGGAGGGCAGGGGATGGGGAGGACCCGGGGAGGGCAGGGGACGGGGAGGGCAGGGAATGGGGAGTACCCGGGGAGGGCAGGGGATGGGGAGGGTAAGGGGAGGGCAGGAGATGTGGAGGACCCGGGGAGGGCAGGGGATGGGGAGGACCCGGGGAGGGCGCAGGGAGGGCAGGGGATGGGGAGGGCAGGGGATGGGGAGGACCCGGGGAGGGCAGGGGATGGGGAGGGTAAGGGGAGGGCAGGGGATGGGGAGGGTAAGGGGAGGGCAGGGGATGCGGAGGATGCAGGGAGGGCAGGGGATGGGGAGGGCAGGGGATGGGGAGGACCCGGGGATGTGGGGCCTGCCGGCGCCCATGCCTTCAGACAGGCCATCAACGCTAACTGGCGGGCCGAAGACGCTGAATATTTATGAGACGCGCTGATGAGGCAGAGAGGGCATTAGACGTGATGGGGTGTCTCCTCTACGGAGAGGAAAAAGACTCTCCCCCCCCCTTTCCGCCCACCAGTACAACTGCCACGGACTGAAAAAAGCAAGTGTCAGCGATTTAATCTGATTAAGCAGCCATTCAAAATGGCTTAATCCCCTCTGGCCTTTTCGCTGACAGCTGAGTGCCGCACAGCGTGACTTTGTGTGTGTGTGTATGTGTGTGGGGGGGGGGGTGAGGGGGTGGATATGAGTGAGAGAAACACACGTGAAGAAATGACTGGGTGCTGACTTACAGGTAGCGAGTGTCTGCTTTGGGTTTAGCTCCTGACTTGATGAGATGATTGATGGACCCATTCAGGCTGTCCAGTTAAGGCAATGCAGTTACGGAGAGATGCACCCTGTATTGGAGCCTGACAGCTACCTCTCTCTCTCTTCCTCTCTCTCTCTCTCTCTCTCTCTCTCTCTCGTCTCTCTCTTTCTCCATCTCTCGCTAATAGTGCTCACTATAAGTGTGCATTGAGGTGAGTTCCGTAAGTGTGCACAGCCGTGTAAGTGTGCACAGGGGCCGGCGGTGATGATGACCTGATTCTGACCTGTGGGGACCACCCAGATCCCTCCCCCCCACCACCACATAATGAAAACTCTCACACGAGCAGCCTGCACACAAAACTGGGGTGGTGTGTGTGTGTGTGTGTGTGTGTGTGCAGGCTGCTTGTGTGAAAGTTTTCATTATGTGGTGGTGGGGGGGAGGGAGGGGGGGGAGTGCGGAAGAGGCACATGGGAGCATTTTTAGAACCCGCAGTAGATCCAAACGCAAGGTTGAAAAGGGAAAAGACATCTCGCTGCCTAACTGCTTTTGTCATTTAACAGTGTTAGAATTACCATAAATTCCACATCTTTCCTCCCCACTGCATCTGTCAGCCAAGCGCTCCAGAGAATTAAACACCCTGTGCGGACTGCGCGCTGCCTGAGACAGCATCGCTTACGTTCCCGTCAGCCCGTTTTAACAAAACAAAAACAAAAGGAAAACAAAGATCAATGCTCAGATTACTGCGCTTTAATCAGCGATCGGGCCCCGCCGCCAGTCCCAGTCAGTTTGGACGTTTTAACGGTCTACTGAGCGGCGGAACTGTGGTCTCCTACACGGTGCTTCAAAGACCGTGACACATAAAAAAAAAACAAATAAAAAAAACAAATGATGTGTAAACGCTGACCCCCATTGTTCCACTAATCCAAACTCCTATCATTGGAGAGCCCAGGTTCCTGAAGAGCAATTTAATATATACAAAAAATATATATGTGCGCGACAATGGGGAGAGACGTAAATGAATTGAGGTGCAATCAATTAACTTAATGCAGCCCGCTTTAAAACCACTGTGTTCCGAAGAGACTGATCTTTTTTTTTTTTTTTTTTTTATCCAGGAATTTCATCGGCACTGGGATGAAAAAAAAAAAAAAAAAAGCAATCTCATTCTTCACATGTGTATCGGTCTTTGATGTGCCGTGTGAATGGACCGCACGAATGAAGCGGATGCACAGAGGAGCATCGCGCTCACTTAATGCAGCCTTCCCTCTGAAGAGTTGCGCTCGGTCATGTTCCCCTTGGTGTGGATCTGGAGAGCTCATCAAATTAGCCCGGCTAGGAAAGTTTGCCCGTTTGTTTGATATTCATGCCAGGTTATTTATGTCTGCTTTTCTCATAATGTGATATGAGAACGTATCGTTGTACGGATACGTTTCTTCGCATCAGCCAGGACGGCAGAGCTCTTTGGTTATGGGGTCTTTTCCGTGGGATAGCGCCTCAGAGTTTGGCGGGTGAACAGAAGCGCTCTCTCTCTCTCTCTCTCTCTCTCTCTCTCTCTCATCCTCGTTTCCCATAAAGGACACAGTTAGGGATCAGTGGGCCCGCTGTCCTCTGGAGTGGACCGAGGGCGTCCGCGGCGGCTCATTCATCAACGCGCGGGCGTGGCGCTCGGGGGGGGCCCCCGGGCGAGCCTCGTGCCGAAAGGAAGCCGTCCTCGCTTCCCATTGGACGGTTTTTCTGGGCGCTCGCCCGCCGAGCCATCCATCAACGGCGCCCCTCGCTCTCCCCCGCGTTCCTCCGTGCGTCCGTCCGGTTTCTTCACTCTGACCTGGATGCAGCCGGCCACTCCTCCCACTCCCTATCCCAGCATGCCCTTTGAGGCTGAGAGAGATGTGGGTAAACAAGCGTCCCGCCAGTGCGCCGGTCAGTCTGATAACCTTTATGAAAAGTGTGGGGGGTGGGGGGTGGGGGGGGGGGGGTTTGGGTGGATTGGCATTTTGGAAGCCGCCGCCAACACGTGTTCGCACCCTATTTTACCCATCCTTTTATTTATCATTCCCCCAGGGCCTATTCCACGTAATCAGCTGCGCCTCGTGTGATCCGGGCCACAGTTTTTTGTGAGATGATGTTCGGCTCCATCTTCATCATCTCGTCGATGATGCCCCCCCCCCCGCCCACCGCCCACCGCCTCCCCAGAACTTTCCGCTGTTCCATTACACGCCTGCGCTTCCCAGGTCAGAGCACGTTCCCACGCAGCCCGCCTCATGACTTACGATCTGCCCCGATGGATATTAATGTCCACGCCACATGATTAAAAATAAAAGATAAAAAAACCTGAATAATCTTTGCATCTCACAGGGAGATGGTCCCCAGATTCCACCGGTCCCCTAAGTCCCTGTGAGGCTGTTACAGCGCAGTGCCGAGGCGAGGGTTTGGGGCAGGGCGGGGGGGGGGGGGGGTGGGGGGGGGGGGGGATGCGGGGGCGGGGCGGGCCACTGTAAAATTACCTGGGGGACACCTGAGCCCTGCCTTAATCCGACAGCTCCATCGGAGATAAGAAATGTGAAATTTATTTGTGGCTAATGGAGAGAAAGGAAGGCAGGCATGCAGGGTGATCCTGATAATAATGCAGGGGGGACAAGACTAACGCTTTCCAGCAGCTCAGGGCCAACAGGGCAGACATTTAAACATGTGGTAGGAGAAATACTTTATAAGCCATTATGGAAAATGTAACTTACAGTTTTTGACTGGTTCTAGAACTGTATGTTTTAACCAATCATGCGGTGCGTCAGTGGTTGAGTTGATTGAGTCCCCTCCTCCAATTGGAACCCCTCCTACTACATCCTCCTAAGACCAGGCAAAAAAAGATGTAATAGTACAATTTTTTTGGGACATAATACAAGTGTCTTGGGTGGGGTGGTATTTTTTTCAAAAAATATTTTTTGTTCTTTTTAATTTATTGAATGCCCCTTGTAGTGTATGTTTCAGTGTAGTAGAATATGTGTGGTTCTTGAGATTAAGAACAGAGGCTCTTGTCCCCTACAAGGGACAAAAATGAATTTCTGTGTCTTAGGAGGATGTGAGATTTGGTGGTGACGGATCAATAAGTTAAATTAATGAGGACCAGTCCATTAATTCATAACAAATGTATAGTTCTGGAAGATCTCATCATATCTCATAGTAGCAACCTGGTGATATTCATGGTACCACAACACACCAGATGGGTGAGGCCAGTCAGCTTCATTTTATTCATTTATGTATTATTTATAGCACAAGATGTCAGTAAAATGTGACAACTGTGCTCCAAAAAATAAATTAAAAAATACACTAAAAAGGAATCAAATAAAACAATCTGTCTAGCAGCAGTCTATAGAGATTCGAAGCATGCTTAGTGTTTGGCACAAACACATGTTTTAATCTGAGAGATGACTATTGTGCTGGTCATGTTATAAATCATTTCTGTGCTACTCCAGAGGGTAACCATTTTGTAGTACCTGTCCTTATGAATCCAGGTGATGAAAACCTGGCAGGCACCTTTCTCTCAACACAAGAGGGAAAAAACTAAAGAACTGAGCATTTTAGAATTGGATTTACAAATTGATTGTTGGATGCTGCCCAACTGCCAGTCGTTTCAGAAAAAAAAAATGTCGGGAAGCACAGAAACGTCTAAAATGTGATTGTATGATGTAGCATTAAGATTAGCCTTCCCTGGAAGTAAGGGGCCTACCCCAAACAATGAACTACAGCCCCTGACCAAGGGGTTCCCAGATCATTTCGGTCATATTGTGTATGTATGTCTGTGTCTGTGAGTGTGTGTGTACACAAGACAGAATTGCTATAACTATCTTCAGAAACAGCGCAATCTCACCTCCATGCAATGTATTAGCAAGTATCATAACAAGGGGCTCGAAGGTAATTGAGAAAAATCACCTTTCCCCTCACAGCTATCAGTTGTTTCTGAGAACATCACTTAATTCTTTATGAGCAGCCAGAGAAAGAATTTCCCGGGCATGTGAAATATGCCTTCGCTTCACATCGCGTGTGCAGTGTCGGTGACGGCTGACTAACTAGTGCTGAGGCACTGCTCTCCTTGGCGGGTCGCGGGGAGAAGCCATCGCCAAGCGGCGTCTCCCTATCTCACACCGTCTCATCATGTCAAACACTGTCACGGAGCGCCGGATAGCATCCGTCTTCGCCGCAGATGATAGTCATCGGTTCGGATTGGCAGAGAGCGCATCGCGTGGACCGCACGCTTGTCAGGTCACGGTGTGCCGGATCGGAGAGATGGGGGGGGCGGGAGGGTTGGGGGGGGGGGGGGGGGGGGGGGGCTTCAGAGTTTGCCGAAGACAGCCCCTCGGGCTGTCGGACCTCTGAGCCGTGCGTATCAGTGAACTGAATTCCAGACGCGCGGATAGCATCGGCCGCTTCTAGTATCTCCACAAGCTATTGTTGCGCGCTTCACAACTGCCGTTCTCGGGGACGACAATGCAGCTCGTCTTCCGGCAGTTGAACTTTGGACTTGCTTATTGACCAGACATGGTTTGCTTCCCACACCTTCCCCCCCCCCACCGCCCCTGCCCCCCCCCCCCCTTCCCCCAACCCCCGCCCACCCCACTTTCACACGCCCTCGACCTGACAGGTGGGCGCCAGCTTCTGAATACCGCCGGGTTCTGAGGCGGTGATGTCACAGTCTATTTACAGGAGCGCCTCGCACAGGAAGTCAGGGGGCCTCCGACCGCCAGGCACCGTTCATTTGCAGGAAAACAACAGGGGTTCGGTTCTCAGAACCAGGAAAGATCATCTGAGGTGAGCTGTCACCCACCTTCTCCGTGAATCATTATGAGATTTTTTTTTTTTTAATTTTTTTTAGAAACGCAATGCCGATGCCATCCATTGTTAGCGTTGTTATGTTCTTCGAGGCCGTTCTCAGTGAGGAGGGAGAAGCACGCGGCGGTTTGAGGGGGGCGGCTGCAGGACTGGCGTACAATTAGAGCCGCTTTTTCAAACCGGAAAGATCTCTCAGGGTTTTCAGTTTTAGAATGTCTGTTACAGTGCACGACACAATGCGAGAGAGATATGATTGTGAAATATTAACCCCAGGCATGTACTTGCTAAATGTGTTTCATGCTGTAGTTGCTGTAGTACTATAGACCAAATATAGCTTGGTTCATTTCCATCGGTCGTGAAGTTGTTCATAATTAGTTTGTGTTTCTGATATGTCGTTGTCATACTTTTCCCGTTAGTTTCATCAGCATGCCATGTGGACAAAGACTGCATCTTTGACAAAGACTTTGCGTTGAACTATAGGAGATAGTGGCTGAGAAGCTGTCTTTCAAAGTTTAAAATGTAGGCACATCACATGGACACGCTGAATTGTGCATGTTTTATTTTGAAATCCCATTGATAATGGGGGTGAAAGCCAGTGTGCGTGTATTTTTTAGTGTTGAGGAGGAACAGAACTTCTTCCCAATTAGGTTATCAGGAGCGATTTGTCTTTAGGAGTTTTTTTTTTTTTTTTTGAAAAAAAAAAAAACAGGGCATTGTGAATATCACGCTCTGGGTGTTGCCTGCAGGCAGTAGCAAACATTTCTTTTTTTTTGGTATTTGTATTTTTTTTTTTCTCCTTTGATGAGTTTCACATTCGGGTTTGCGCCCGTCTCGTTCTCTCCACGCTCGCGTGCGTGCGGGTGCCCGTCTCTCTCTCTCTTAGTGCGCCGCTGCCAGCGGAGACCGAAGGGTGCGGAGCCGCGGAGCCGCGCGGGCGTCCCGTCGGGAGGGTGTGAAGCGCTCCATATCCCAGCAATCACCGGAATGAGCGGAAGCGCCCCCCCACCCCCCGCGTCCTCGGGTCCCATTGAACTCGCTCGTTATTTCGGCTCACCTGTTGCGGCGCGTATTCCGATTCGCCGTCTCCGTAACGCCGCGGGCCGTTTCTTCCTCGCAGCGACGGGTCCCCGCTGGCGCCCGCGTCGCGGACACAGACACGGTGTTTCAGAATCGTCCCCACGCGATCCCGCGGAACAGTCTTCCTCTTTATCTCCCTGCGTGGGTATAACCTGCTGCAGCCGCTGTGGAGCACGCGCCGGCGGATAGGCTATTTATGCGAAAAGAATGACAGCGGTTTTTTTGTTTTTTTTTCCTTTTGCTTTTCCGACCCAGAATTTTAACATAAGGGGGAAAACAAGAGGGCCTCTCGTGCCTATGACCGAAGAGCAGAGAAATAGAGACTGCGGTCTCCGTAGCCTGTAGGGCTTTGGCGCTTTCATGTTTTACGATCCCGGGGTTAGGAATGTGTGTTAACCAGTGTTTAGACGGTGGCGCAGCCTCGAGTTCAAAAGAGGGAGCGAGGGAAAAAAAAAAGAAAAAAAAAGAACACGAAATGGACAAAGATTTCTGCAACCTTTAAAAGCGAAGTTGAAAGCGAGCCAGTTAAGGTTAGATTTATAAGGAGGCTGCTAACAGGGTGCGGAGACACGCCGCCCTCCTCTCCTCCGTCAATATAGGATGTCCTTTGTGGGTTATATGAGCTCCAGATCTGTAGCCTCCAATTGGACAGGAGAAAGAGGAATAGCTCTGTCTCGAGGACATTAATCACTTTTGCTGCCTGGTTCTCCCCGGGCCCGTGCTGCGTAGAGGTAAATACCGCCTGGCGATGATGGAGAACCGCGGGTCGAGGCGTCTCTGTCAGAGCAGCGCATGATTTACTCACTTCGGATGCTCCGAACCCATTTTAGAATAAAACGTCTTGATTTTTATGGTCCGTGTTTTATACGTCGGGACGTGGGAATTCGGCCAGGTCGTTGCCGTGCCGACGTCTTCTGCGGGGCTGCGTGCGGCGTCTCGGGAAGCACAAGGAGACCGGCAGGTAATAATTCCGCCCTCCTTCTGTCTGGAAGATTTCGAGTCGAGCGTCCCAACTGACAGGAATTGCGGAGATATATCGCCGCACTAGAAACGGTGGTAAGGCTACGGAAGACGCGAAGGTCAAAGGTCTCAGTGCTATGACCTCACAATAGCAATTCTCCATGGGGCTTTTCAATGTTCTGTAAAACAATGAATTATACATTCATCAGTACTCCCTCAGGCCTAGATATGACACTGCCAGTTAAAGTCAAATTAGCTACATTACATTGTATTTTGTAGATTCTCTTATCCAGAGCAACAGTGCATGAGAACACTAGCAAATCTATGCGCAACATCGTTAAGTACTAAATGTATAATAAGTGTAACAACAGCAACAACAAGAACAATAATAATATGCGAAACAAATAAATACATCAATAACTGCACAAATCCTTGGATCCTAAAAATATGTTTAATATATGCATGACCTAATATAAGACTTATACAAGGTCCTGTCCGTCTAAACAAAATACTGAGCAAAGACTGAGACACCCGGAGCCTGGGACATCTGTACTATGTCGTATGCTGTACACCACACGTCCCGGAGCTGGAATTTGCACACAAGCCCAGGGACGGCCCGGGTTGCACTGACGCGTTCATCGCGCGCGGTTTTACTTTGACGATTATTTTCCTCGAGCGGAAGCTCCACTCTTCCGGGACCGGGGGCGGTAAAACAGTTAGCTGACCCATTAACATGTAATGGGCGGTAGAAAAGCCGTCCGCTATGACGACCGCGCCCATAAACTGGCGACCGACGCTTAATTGAGGTCTCACTTTGATGAACGCCTTTGTCTTATCACACTCAGCCGTAATTGTTTCGCGATAGTTTATCGTTCTTTTTTTTTTTTCTTCCCCCCCCACCGCTCGCAATTAAGTCCTTTGAGAAGCCAATAAATAAAGTTTTCCAGACAGCGAGGCTGAAGTCAGGTAAGGGGCGCTACACGAACGCCAGGAGAAGCCGGTGAGAAAAACGTGCTAACATGTTGATTAGCACCTGTAAAAGCTCTGCAACGGGAAAGACACCGCGTTGCCAGATTGTGCCTGTTTCCCCCTAAACGTGTTGTCTGAAATCGAGAATGGCGACAAATACCCCAGGTGAAAATTGCACGACAGGTTCAACAAGCGCGGGGGGATTTCATCGAGGTGTCAATATTACATCGACGTGTCTTCGTTTATTTTCAGCGTGTTTTGACACATGAAAGCAAGTCGGATGAGTGCAATTTATTTCAGACTCCTGTATAGCGCCACTGATTCAACAGAATTTATTTGATTTTATTGCAACTTTAAAAAATACTTACCCCGATTTGAAATGCCAAACCGAAACCACAAGGTCTGTGAATTAATCCACAGTGCAACGCCCAGTGTTCACTAAACTCTCAGAGTTAGAGTACATGTGATCCCCATTGGCCTCTATTAGAGTTGAATTAACACGGAGTATGTCCCTGTGCAGGAGGGCCACACATTTGCATGCCCGTCTGTATCCTCCATCGAGGAGACTTATTTTCCTTTCAGTAATCTGCCAATGTGACATCCACACTTACCTCACTGCAAAGCAGAATGGCTGACATGGCTGATACAGGACTCCAGCGGGCACCCATTCAACCTGGGGGCGGGGGCGGGGGGGGGGGCTTACACCCCCCATGTCCCTGCGGGACGTCCAGCTGCAGTCGCCGTGGGGTGCAGGGCCGGATCCGCAGTGTGAAGTGTAGGTTTCGGGTCTATTTGAGTCGCACAGTAAAGTGCCTGGTGTGAGCTGTTGTAATACTGATTCAAACTGACGTTCATTGATGAGGCACCCTGTCAGTCAGTGTTGTAAAATATCCATCATACCTGTGAATATCAACGAGCTCGGGACAGCATCCATCAGCAGGGGAGTCACAGTCGGGGGGAATAGAGGAACTGACTACCCAGGGCCCCAAGCCAGGGAGTGCGGGGGGGGGGGGTTTCTTGGTGTAAAAAATGGTGCCTGAGACAAATCTACACCTCGGAATTTACATTACAGAACTGAGGGGCACCCTGGACATGCCCCATCCATGTATGTCACTCCCACCCATTGTGTGTGTGTGCGTGTGTGTATGCGAGCATGTGCATGTATGCATGTGTGTGTGCATGTGTGTGTGTGTATGCATGTGTGTATGTGCACCTGCGTGTGTGCGCATGTGTGTATGTATGTGTGTGTGTGTGTATGCGTGTGTGGGAGCATGTGCATGTATGCATGTATGTGTGTGTGTGCATGTTGCTAGGGAGGGTAACACAGGACCAGAGAGGGCTGCTTCAGTGTCAAGGATACATGAATCGCTGTCCGCTCAGGACCTTAGCTGTCCCAGTGGACCTGCAGTCCTGCAGGACCATGGACAGCTCATCATTCACACAGCAGTGCAAGCTTGCTACCTCATCCTGGGTCTGTTAAAGGGCATTGTGGGGGTTTTTTTTTTTTTTTTCTGTCTGTGATTTCTTTGGACTACAGATCCTTAGAAGAGCACATCCACTCTGTTTTTCTGTATTGTGACCCTGTTTTTTTTTCATCTAGTTAGTTTTTATTTTCTTTAGTTTTTTTCCCAGTCATTTCTGGTCATGTAGGCTATGAATAGAACCTTTACTTTATGCCAGACCTTGTACCCTCTCGCAGATGAATACATCTGTATTTGTGAGATTGAATTCTACATAAAGACAGGGGGCCTGAAAGTAATTACATTTTATATATATAACAGTTTGTTAAAGACGGAGAGTGTTTGTGAGGTTTTCACTCGGATTGTATTATTCATTTGCTTTTAAAGCTGGATTTTACAAAAAAAACAAATTCTCTCATGGTGTCCTTGATTGTATGACTCAAGGTGTTCCATGCCATCCTGTAATTTGGTTTCTAAGGCTGTTTTGCTTCATTCGTCGGTAATGATTGCGCTGAATCTTTGGATAGGCCTGCGCTCCTGGACGAACCTTGCGTTGCTACTTCAAGCATCAGTGCTCTAGTTCTAATAATTATCGTTTCCATAAACAATCGTTGTGCACCTCAGATGCTCTTTATTTTCCTGAGCTCAAAGCACAAATGAGCAGGTGTGCAGGTGTTAATTTGCAGAATAAAAAGCTGCAATATTTTTTTCCCTTGGGAGCTTCTGTCTTTAAAAGTGGTCCCTTAATTATCTTCAGCATACTGTTATCTGTTCAGCTGTCTGCTGATCCAGTTTCGAACAAACTGTTTTTTAATTGAGCCAGTTCGGTCTTGGGATTTTTTTAAAATTCTATTTTATTTTATTTTATTTTATTTTGTTTCCCAGGGAAAGAAAAAGCCTTATACAGTAAGTGAATAAACCAATCTCAGCCAGTTGATATTGATGAGGTGAGAGATGCGCTCTCTAACAATTAGTCCATTTCACTTTTTTTTTTTTTCATCACTTTAACTCAAACCTCTACATTTTTCACGTTCTTCACAAACACAGTTTGTGTTTCCAGTAACAAAATTATAGAAGATATGTTCTCACACTCCCCTACCCCTTCTGTATCTGTACGCATAAAACCATGCTTAAGCTGTGATTTTATCATAGGCACAAGGCTGCAGCCATGCTAATGTTCAGTACATCAGCATGACCTGGAGTGTGTGATATTTATTTTATTCAGCAGTTCCACTGTCCTATATAAGCTATCTATCAAGTTATGATTGAGAAAACAAATTATGATTTTGGTGTTTATTTAGCGTTACCCACAAATATAGTTCCTTTAGGATTCCATAAAAAAAATGATGTTTGTTTTTATTTTATTTAGTGCATTAGAATATAAACAATGTGGAATGACATGGAAAAGTTGCAGGAAAAAGTTCCAGTTCTGTGGCACTGCCAGTACTTGTGGAATGCCTCTTGTCCACTGAAATTACTCAACCGTAACTTTCATAGAGTGTTTGAAATTTTCCTGTTAAGGCGTGATATTTTCTTGACATTTCAGCTGCGTACTTGTTTTCAGGTACCCTAAATAACTAACATTTCAGCTAGCCTACATAACTGAAAGTGCATTTGTTACATTCATTTTTGGGCCTGAGCGCACAAGATGGATTGCTGTCTGCTCCTGAAAGTCACCACAGACAGTGTTTCCTATGCGATGCTCACGAGACAAATGGCTGAATGGAACCAGCGATGGGGGTGCTGGGTAGTTTTGAGGACAACGAAGCGCAATAATTCTCTCTTTTTTTTTCCGCCCCCCAACCCCCCCCCCCCCCGGTGCCGTAGATGGACCTTTCATTTTGACTGTCAGTGTAGATCTCTGGGGAAGCCCAGATTAGTCTGTGTGTGTGTCTGCGTCACTGGGACATGTAATGGCCCCGTCAAATCAGTGTCACCGTGAGCTCTCTTTCCCCCCCATTCACGTGTGAAGGATGTCCACCGCCCGGTCTCCCCGGCACGAGACAGCTTACTGAAGCCGCCTATTGATGCTCACCGTGATGGTGATTCACTGCCACTTATGAATCACCAATAGTGCCGGTGTGTGAATCGACCGCGATTCGCCATCCCCGCGGGGTTTCTATGGTCTCGGTACTGTACTGATGGTGATAGGGTGCACCGCACAAACACCGGGCCGCTTTTTTCCCAATCACGGAGTGAAAAAAAAAAAATTATTATTATTAGAAATTTGATTTCGTCTGCTTCCTGTTTGTGTCCCCCCCCTTGAAGGCAGCGCAGACATTCCATTTTGTTGTTGTTATTTAACTGCTGTTTCCGCACCGCAGGCCATTTTTGAATTTCTTGTGCCTGTAATATCAACTCGCGCCGTTCCGATAACACGGCTGAATTGCTAATAATGCACTGTGTTCGTTAACATCTCATTAGCCCTCCTAAACACATGTTATCAAAAAGCAATGTCCAAAATTGCATTAGAGCAGATTTGCCTGGTGCAGTGCTGATGGTAATGCTGCCACACCGCTGTTCAGAGGGCATCAGTCAACTGTAAACACATCAGTGGCCAGCGGACGCAGGGATATTACAGCATTTATCTCAAATCACTCTGTTATATTTGTGTTATTTATGTATTTGTGTGTGTGCGTGCGTGTGTGTGTGTGTGTGTGTGTGTATGTGTGTGTGTGTGTGCATGTGTGAGTGTACGTATGTGTGCGCGTGTGTCTGTGTGTGCATGTATGTTTGTTCGCATGTCCTGGTTCTCTAATGAAGGCAGAAATAGTGTGGAATAAAAAAGAGAAGCCTCATTTAGACGTCCTCATGCTTGTAATCATCCCCTCCCTCCCTATCTCTCTCTCTCTCTCTCACCACCAGCATCCCCCCACCCCCACCCCCACCCATCAGTGGGAGTGTGTAGCTACATCTGTGCCATGCCAAGGTTAAATGACTGAGGGGAAAGAAGAAAAAAAAACACCTCAAACAAACTTCCGAGGATCATTAATTTTCTCATAACCAGATGAGGGAGAGACGGACCGGGAGGCCTTGTCTGCACTCTTCCCGGAGACCGAGTGGGCGTTTCACACTTAACGTTTCGCAGGGAGCGTTCATCGGCAGCGGCTAAACGATGCACTTACGTTTCCACCTCTAAGCCACGCCACCCCCGTGGCAGAGACAGACAGACAGACACGAACTGCAGCAGCACGTGTTTGCGTCTGAGGGGCGGGACCCCGGAGCACGCTGGCTGGGCTCGACTGTCATCTCTGCTCAGCTGCAGAACTGAGGCCTTCGCCAGCGCGGCAGCGCCCTCTCACACCGCACATCTGTCCATGTGTAATAATAATAATAATAATAATAATAATAATAATAATAATAATAATAATAATAATTATGTGTCTCCCGGGGAGAATGCGAGGAGCGTTTCTGCTTTCTGTGCCGAACCATTTCCGGCCAACGCTGATGTGAGCCGGGATGTAGGAAATAATATCACACACACACACACTCACACGCATACACTCATGCACGCGTGCACATGCACACACACGCACATACACAAGCATGCATGCACTCATGTACACATGCACACGCACATACACACATACACACAGAGCACACAATCACACATGTACACACACACACACACACACACCTCATAGCAAATAAGCTGGTTAGTCTACAGCAAAAATGCCCATTGGAAAAAAACAGATCTTTTAACAGATCCAGCCTTGTGGATCTGTTAAAAGCCACTTGGTTCATTTAATTTTTCACATGAAAAGAGTCACTAATGGCACACGGAGGTGAGCATACACGCAAACACAGATCCATCCATCTGTATTCTATTGTGCGTCCTTGCTAAACTAGCCACCGCACACCCCTCACACAATAACTGCCAGTTCCTCATTCAGAGCATTCAAATGCCCAGCGCTTCTGATTCTGCTGCTTTGAGAGCGCCGTGCTCATCCGTGTTTTTAATCAAAACCACGTCAAGAAAGCAGCCATTCCCCGGGCCCTGTGGATTATCTTCTGTGTCTCCTAATGAATGAAGAACAGATTGTGTGAATCTGAACTCAGAGGGATGTTCACCGCCCCCCCCCCCCCCCCCCCCCCCCCCGAGGGAGAATGTGCTAGAAGCGCTTTGTAAACAACACAGAGAAGGGTGTCTTGGCAGATATGTTTTGGGCAAGATTTCAAAGGACGGATTTATCCAACTGGTTCAGTGCGCCACAGGGAAAATTACCTGGAAATCTCTTCAACGATCTGATGAATGCTCAACACTGTTATTTCGGGAATCCCTAAAGCCCTTAAGCAACACATTTCCAATTTGTTAACACGCAAAAAAAAAAAAAGAAATTGGCAGAAATGGTGCTAATTGGCGATTATTGTTGGATACGTACAAATGCTCATTTCGCGAGCGAAAGTGATAACTGCACAGTATCTTTCTTCCTCTAGTTTCGTTCTTCCGTCCTTCTGCGGAGATGTTAAACCAAGGTCATGACTCACCGTGGTCATTAAAAATCCAATGATGCTTTTTGGAAGAAGAAAAAAAAAGTAGGGGTGTTAAAACCTGGAGTGTTGGCCGAATTCCCACAAAAACCTGGCTCTGATTCTGGCAGTCCCTTCGCTGTCTGCATGGGAATGGCTACACAGCCCCTTGCATTCCTTACCCACTGACTGTCCTTTGGCCATTACTGTAAAATCGCTGTGTTGTCAGTCGACCTACCTGGTTAAAGGTCAAATGAGAAATTCGTACCTTCTTGCTTTGTGCTAATTGCCGTCTCTATTTTAAGTATTACGGAAAATGAAATGGATCTGCGGTACATGCATTGCCATGCCGTGCACTGCCTGCGATTGTGTTCCAATGGGCAAGACAATGTGTGTTGTGATAACCGTGCTCGTATGTTTGGACACTTAATATAAATCTGATGGCCACCGTTCTGGTCTGTTTGCCTCCTGTTGGTGGTTAATGGAGAAAGAGAAAGAGTGGAGGACGCATGCTGGCACGTGCACAGATAGACACCAGCATGCACTGAAGCATGTGCCCCCTGCCACGAGACAGCAAGCATGCCCTTGTGGCAGCAGGGATTTTATACACTCCAGCTTACCACAGGCGCCCTTTTTATTTTGAGCGTATGCTCCGCACCCCCCCCCCCCCCTCCTCAAAAAAAAAAAAGTATGTGCGTGCCCTTGCACACAAGACACGATCAGCGGTGGTTCTGACATCGTTTAGCCACTACTGCACACGTGAACACTCACAGAGATGGAGGAGGCACGTGCGTGAGCGAGGGAAGCTTGCTCCAGGGTGGTCCAGGGCGGGCGGTGGGTGGGGGGGGGGGTGGTCAAGAGCTGAACTCCACAGCAAAGGCGCCCCCCCCCCCCCCCTTCCCCCCCACCCACCAAAATTCCAACAGCGGTCCAGAATCGCGGCCCTTTAACTGACCTTGGGAACTCGGAACGCTCACATTTCCGGCGCCATGGCAACAGTCGGCGCTGCCGTTGAGGAGAAGGTGCCATGTTTGAGCCAGTCGTTTCGATTCGCCCACAGCTCACCCGCACGACGACCCGCTGCGTGGTCAGCGCGGCTTCAGTTTGAGATGGCGCCGTGTGCGACGCAGTGCCATTTGGGAGCGCGGTGTGCGCCGGCGTGGCGTGAGGGTGAGCTGCTCTTACGTCACTGAAACTATTTTTTCCAGGAACTGTACTGTACGTGTGTGTTTTCTGTGTCAGTGAGCTTGCCTGGAGGAGCCGTTTGGTTTTACTCTTTCCTTTTCCCAGGTTAATGTTAGAAACCTACAAGATGTGTGTGCGTGCAACAAACACACACACATACGTGTACACTATATACACATTATTTGAGTGTTGCCAAATATGGTACTTGTATTCGGCACCATCCCTAATTTATATATGTGTGTGTGTGTGTGTGTGTGTATTTTATTTTATTTGTTCCTGTTGTCTGAGAGGATTGTGGGTATATCTGGGACTGAAAGAAAAAAGAAAGAGGCAGAAGGTTGTCATCATTTCGGGAGAGAGTCCGTTTGAGTAATATTTACTTATACTGCTCTCCCACACCTCCCTCCCCTACGCATCGCCCCCCCTTTATTTTCTGAAGCGCCTCAGTGGGACCCCAGTGGAGGCGAACCCAAATTCAATGAAACTGCACATCGTTATGACCCAGAAGGGAAGCGTTTTAATGGTCTGTGAAGGAGTGATTTTGCTGTAATGTAACTCGCTGTTTTCATCAAATCCTGTCACACCAGTGATAAATTTTAACAGCTACATACTCCTCCCCATTTATATATTTTGTGAGCCACGGGGGGGGGGGGCGCTTTATATAATGCCGTTTGGACACAGATGAGGACTTTGCATTGCTTTACGATGGTGTCTGATTCGATTTTGAGAAGTGTGACACTGCCATTATAACTGCGGGCAAACCGCGGTTTTAAAATTCGTTTATTGCTCATGTTTTGACATGCACGGGCAATTTTACCTCCGCAATTGCGGTTTTTCTCTTGTCACCATGTTGAAAATAGCGAGTGGATAGGAGCGATGTTACAGATTTTACACCGATCGCCAGGCATCTTTGTCTTTATCCTCTCTTACCAGCAACAGCGGGTATTCACAATTTTTCTATCGTTTTGTCTATCGTTTTGTCATTTGTTTCTTTGTCTTGAGAGAGAATGGGGAGTACGAAGACGAAGGATATCAAAATGACGCTTTTAAAAAAATCCCCCACTATTTCTGCTTCTGTGAGAGAATGAACACACACACGCACATATCCACACGCACACATACACACATAAGCGCATGCGCTCACTCGCACACACACACACACTCATGCACATGCCCACACACACACACACACTCACACACATGCACATACCCACATATACACACACTCACACTCGCACACATGCACACACACACACACACACACACACTCACACACATGCACATACCCACATATACACACACTCACACTCACACACATGCACACACACACACACACACACACACTCACACACATGCACATACCCACATATACACACACTCACACTCACACACATGCCCACACACACACACACACTCACACACATGCACATACCCACATATACACACACTCACACTCACACTCACACACACACACACACACACACACACAGTCTGTCCAGGCTCCTCCTGTAGGGCTGGTGTTCAGAACAAACTGGCCATTTCACCCTGAGTCCCCTGAGTAGCGAGCTCTTTTTAACGTCAAGAGACCCCAGGCCAGGGGGGGCACATAGACCTCCTGCCACGCCTCCTTTCAAAGCAGCAGTCCAGTGATTGACAGTCACTCAACCGCTTCCAGGGCCACAGCCAGGGGGCGCTGTCTGGGAATTTGGGCCCCATGAAAAGAACTCACCATGGGCCCCACCACCTCAGGCCAACCCATCCCTGCACAATTACAGTACAGTATTTTTGAGGACCCCTGTCAGTCAGAGCCCTTGGAATCATCCTACCATCACCCACTCCCCACCCCCCCCCCCCCCTCCTTCCCATATGACATCCCTGGCCACACCTCCATAATGCCATTACTGTCGAGTACAATCAGCAGTAGCTAAAGCTGAAGAAATTGCATTTATGTTTTATGTAGTAAAGAGAAGGTTTTTTTATGAACTATATGAACAGTTTTGTCATGCAGTTAAATCATTTAAATTAAATCATTCAAGTTAAATCATTTTTTTCACTGCTGTTTAACAAAACGCACACTTTAACGCAATCTTATTCTTTAACATAATTCTGAATTGTGAAGTACACGTGCATACACAGTGTTCATAGTTTATTACAGCATTTGTTCTCGTGTCATATTTATTGGTGTTAATCTAGTTCATTATTTCTGTTGACACCTCCGTGATTGTGTTTAGCTCACTCAGGCATGCGAGCCAGTATATTCCTTCATGACAGGCCTTGCCCGATTTCAGAATTTTGCATGCTTTTCTTCAGACACCGGTACTCCACCTGCCAATGAAATGGAAAAATGGAAAATGACATTTGTGCAAAAACAGAATGATTAGGATTAGCATGTAGCAGCTGACCTCACTTTGCACGACAGGAGGTTAGAAACAAAAAAAAAAACAAAAACATAAACAAAAGATACTTTTACACAAAAGGCTACATATTTGCTGATACTTTTTGAGGTTTTGCTACTTAACATTATGGGTATTAAATATCATCATTCAGTTGGCTGGGCAGAAAATTAATAATCAGCATTTAGGTAGCAATATAAATTGAGCAATAAAATATATATTGTTTTCTGTTTTTTTAAGAATGTGTATATAATAGATTTATTGCGCATTACATCACAGTCCCAAACATTTTTTTTTTCCCTCAATACACCTCAATTAGCATATTGTTTGATGCTTGCTTCCTGATGTCCATAAGGGTGACCTACACAAAAAAACATGATTCATTGCTAAAAAGAACACTGGGCTGGCACACCTATATGAAGTGCAGCTGGCATCTACTGTAACTCTCCCGCGTTAGTTCAGTGAGCATTGAAGAACACCATGCCCCCTTGTGGCCATGGGTTGATATGCAGGTTATGACCTGGCTGTCCTGGGGGGGTTTTTTTTAGCAGCAGCAGCAGCGGAAGAGGCGGAGTGGAAAAGTTTATGCTAATTTGCCGGTGGACATGCCACCCTGTAGCTTTCCCGTGTCAAACTGCCGGAGCTAATTTGGGTTGCGCCTGGGTACTACTTGGTTGGGAGACCACCAGGGGAAAAAAATTAATGGTTTCTGGGAGATGTGTAGGAGTGCCAGCGGGAGCCACTTCGCCTGCTGAACCAAATAAAAACCCAGTGCCTCAGTGCAGCGAGCGGGGCCCTCTGCCTGGACCTCCTGTGCCTCAGATACCATATTAAAATGCGGTCTGTCAGAGATACTGTGATATCAGGAGGCACAGATCACATCATGTTTCATTACTTCATCGTTTTCAGAAGCGTACTTCAATCAGCACGAAGCCTACATGGTATAATGTGCAGTTTAAAATTTACACAGCATTAAGTTATGTTTGTCATGGCAACTTGTATCTGCCCACCTAACATCCACCCCCCGACCCCCCCCCCCCCCCCCCCCCCCCGCCCGCCAAACACACACACACATGCACACACAGACACACACACACATACACACACACTTAACATATTCTCTCTCACACATGCACAAACACACACACACCCACTCAGATACAAAAAAAAAATCCCTCTCCACTATGATTGCCTTACCCCATCACTGCAAAAGAGAAGTGAATTCTCAAAGTGTTCCCAGTCCATCCACCCGGTTTGACAAATGTTAAATAAATAGATTAGGCCCTTCCAGGAGTGCAACAGGAGCCTCAGAATCAGAATTTGAATCCACCAGAAGTTCTCAACTGTATTTAATACTTTGCCCTCTGTTCACTCACAAGTGAAACCGCAGTGTTGCTATTGACTTGGGTCCAGTCGAGAGTTCCCACTTGACAGACAGGTCCGTGGCGTGTGATCCATAACTAAAAAAGAGAGAGAGTCGAGTTTGTGTTTGAGTTTGCATGGGGGGGGGGGCGGGGCGCTCCCTGGAGATTCTGGCTATTTGTTCATTTGGACGAGGCACTCATTTCATTACTGTCAAACACTGTCCTCTCCAACTCAGTCAGAATATGTAATTCCCCCCCCCCCCCGTATCAGGTCTCCGTGGCGAAGGGAGGGGAGAAGATCGGCGAGCATACTAACATCGGCTTGCGCATAAATAAATCCAGCCGTGCGGGGAACGGCCCGTACCTCATGAGCAGACGTCCCGCATTTAAACTCTCCATAAATCCACCCCCCTCCCCCCAAAAAGGGATGAGCGGCCTCCTGCAGAGGTGAAGGGGAGGCGCGATCGCGGCGCCGCCGAGGTTCATGGGAAACGTTCTCATTTTATCACCCGACTGACGGAGAGAATCTAATCGAGCTGAAACGTAACGGATTTAAATTCGACGACGGTGAGAAATAAGTGGTCCCTCGGACGCCTGTTGTTGTGTAAACAGGCCTTTTCGGGAAACGGTTCATAACTCAGGCCCCGCCCCAGAGAGCTCTGGAGGCACGGAGGGCTGTGCTCCGCTGCCTGGTAACCAGATGGAGGTGTGCTTCAGCGGGATAGCGGGTCATCCTGAAGCCACGGGTAGCCAGGGGATGTCCACGTCCTGGACCATATTCCACTCTAGAAGTTTCTATGGGGGCAAAACTCTCAAAGACAGACCGGACCCTTCATCTCTGGGGCCAGACTGAACATTATTATATCTGAGAAGCTCTTAAAAAGTCCAAAAAGCACACTCCGGAGGTGCCCAGTGTCCCTTGTCCAAAAGACCCAATAGCGTTTCCGCTTTAATTCTCTCATTACCAGGGCGATTCATTAGAGAGCTTTCTTAATAAAATAAAGCAATTAGTTTGAAGAGATAATTAAGAACTTGAAGTGGAACCCAAACTTGAGAGGTCCTCGAAGAGAGGTTGGAAGGACAGCCACTGGGGCCCAAAAATCTGAGCCTTCAAAATAAAGTAAAAGGCCACTCATATTGCAAGCAAATCTCTCTCTCTGTCTCTCTCTCTGCCTCTCTCTCTCTCTCTCCCCCCCATGTCCTTCTGCCTCTTTCTCTCACTCTCTCTCTCTCTCTCCCCCTATGTCCTTCTGCCTCTCTCTCTCTCTCTCTCTCTCTCTCCCCCCATGTCCTTCTGCCTCTCTCTCTCTCTCTCTCTCTCTCTCCCCCCCATGTCTTTCTGCCTTTCTCTCTCACTCTCTCTCTCTCTCTCCCTCTCCCCTATGTCCTTCTGCCTCTCTCACTGTCTCTGTTTCTCTCTCTGGCGCTCTCTCTCTCTCCCTTATTTTCTCTCTGGTACTGTGTTGATACTTAACCCCCCCCTCCCAGCCCCCCTCATCATTTTTAAGGGGGTGTGTCAGGGTGTCAGCCGTTTGCAGCGGGGACGGTTCGGGGGCCCCCTCCGCGGATGCACGCTCTCCTTCATGCGCGACAGCCGGGGCTAATGAAGACAGACTGGCGGCCGACGGGCCTGGCTCACTCCTCCTTTTCAGGAATGCTAAAGAGGGAAGAGGAATGGTCTGTCGCTCCGAGCCGGGTTGGGTACGGGGGGGGGGGGGGGGGGGGTTACACGCTCACACGGGACGGCTCAGCTTCTAATTACCTGGGCGGGGGAGCTGACCTTCCCCCCTGCCATCAGCTCAGCGCCCCGGTAAAATCATTGGGGGGACTGGCAGGGGCTAAATGGAGTTTTACACAATGGAAATGCTCTACACAACAGACAACAAGTAAACACACACACACAAACACACACCCACACACTTAACACACTCCTTCTCTCACACACACGACAAACACACACACACACACACACACACTCAGATACAAAAAAAATCCCTTGAACTTTCCTATCCACTATGAGTCCCCTGCCCATCACTACAAAAGAGAAGTGAGTTCTCAAAGTGTTCTCAGTCCACCCGTAGAAACACAGATAAACATTCAAAAAAACATTCAAATTAATACACATGCATAAAAACACACAGCAACACACATACACATATATACACACACACACAAAAAAAACACAAACATGCACTTCTTGCCAGGTCCCCTGAAATGACCTACCCTCGCCTCCCCTCTCGGTTGTCACCGAATATCACCTTTTTTTGGGGGGGGTGGGGGGGTGCAGGTTGTGCCCCAGAGGGAGAATAATGAGAAAGACCAGCGCCGGGACGATGAGGAGCCCCCGTCCCAAAAGGCCTGTCTGGGAAGCTCATCTAAATCACATTAGGGAGGACTCGCCTCTGTCCAAAAAAAACAAACACAACGCCTTCATGAAAACAAAGCAGCGGAGAGTTTATCCCTGTGATGCTACGCCAACCATTATCGCCCACCTCGTCTGGGGAAGGATAACATCAAATGACACCGAGCCAGTCTGTGTTCTTTTATTTTTTTATTAATGATTTCAAAACAGCTTCTTTGTGTCGGTGTTTTATTTTGTGTGTTTTTTTTTCACCCTAGACACACTCGACTCTATTTACCCTTCAAAGAACAAGGTCATATATTGCTCATGTTCTTGCTCGTTCAATTTATTCGTCAAACGGAAATTAAAACGGGGAAATGACAGGTGAGCTGTTCGAGATTAACCTGAAAAACGCTGTCAATGCTGTTAAGTGCATCTGAACGACCTCTTAATTACTGCCGTCGGTGTGTAAACTTCAGTGGGTCGGATGCATATTTGCCACCGTCGGTGAAGTCTGCTGAGGGAGAGTGGGAGGAAATAATGGCAGCATCACTGATTTAGTGACATTTACTGCCGTATAATAAGGACCGATCTCAATGATTCTCAGTCGTGTGAGAAACATGGAAGACCATTTCTGCTGCCCCACTGTTCTGTTAGGTATGAAAAATAAGGCATTTGGGCAATATAAATGTGGATTGCAGGTTTTTTTTTTTTGGGGGGGGGGGGGGTTGCAGTTGGTTACAAGCGTTCTTCAACACTGGGTTCACTTTTTCACAAGTCTTCACACAGTTAGCACAACAGTTAGCCTACGTGGTCCAAACTGTGAAAGATTTTCCTTTCATTGTTTTGACACAAAATGCTGTCAGTGACCACAACTTTCAAAATTTGTGAATTGCTTTCTCAATAAAACTCAACAACATCTGCAGGCCATTTTGCAAAAAAAAACAATTCTCATACTTTTTTCATAACTGCTAAATTTAAGCTCAAAACTCTAAATTTAAGTCAGCAGTGGCATCTATTGTGAGAATTTTCCCACAAACCAACAGTTTGCAATTCTGCATTCTGCAAGGGCATCTGATAGTACTGCATATTAGACATAAAATCTATACATTTCTTATACTATCGACAATAACAAAAGAAAAATATTTATTCAAAAGGAAAACTAGAGAGCAATAAATGGCCTACTACTACACTACTACACAGACTGACAAAAAAAGATGCATCTATCATAATGTTGCCTGCTGTCAGTGTTTTTGTAGGTCATTGTGTTATGTGTGACAAAGTGTTCTTGTTGAGATAAAACTAGTGCTGCTCCATGTTGTTAGCGTCTTTTTTTTAGGTCATTCCTGTGAGTGACAAAATGTTCTTGTTGAGAGAACACTAGCGCAGATGTTTTGGTAGAACGATTTGATTTTGATGTATGCAACGTTTTAGCAGTTTTCAGTGCATTTTGGGTGTGAAATTAACTGTTGTGCCTGGCTGCAATGTTGGTGCAGTGAACTGTGTGAAGAGCTTTTGTAAAAAAAAGTGAACTCAGTTTTGAGAAAAAACAACTGTAAAACAAAAAAAAAAAAACTGTGAAGGAGAGCGAGCCCAGCCATCCATTCAGGTGAAATCACCTCCTGCGGGGCACCTCCTCTCGTCCTGTCCTGTGTGCAGACGCAACATGACAAATGCGTGTGACTGCGGGAATACGCGCATCCATATGGCAACCATAAATCTGAATATTAGCAGGAGTGAGGAGTAATTACGACTGGTTAATCAATAGGGTGACCGCATTGATCTCACACAAAGAGGACACACTGTGAGATCGTAAATCCCCCCCAAACTACCCACCCCACCCCACCCCGCCACCATTGAGACTGCAGTGATTTAGCATGTAGCTTATTATCCACATGATTTGTCAGGAGGACTACTGAGGTGAAAATAGAACACAATAGAGCAAGGTGATTAGCTTGGTTAAATCCCTTTTCCTCTGGGTTGAAAGGGGGTTTTGTAATAACATGACATGCAATTAAAGGTCTTTTGTTCAATCAAAATGCAACAGTACACTGTATTGTGAAGTGATCACACATGCAGTTGTTTGAATATTTTATCATCCTCCAATGAAAATATGAGGGAATTTTTGTTAGTTCTCCATACACTGAAAACAGTTGGTATGCTAAAATTGCTCAATGTAAAAAATGTATAACAAGCATAACAATATAGTATATGATTGTCCCCTGTCAATTATTTGCTTTGGCCATTTTCACACAATTTCACGGCAATCAGAACAGTTGAGTACCAATCTAGAGTGAAACTGAACACAGTCACAGCAGTACTCTAAAATTCGATCACCTACTGTATTCCGTTTGAATCAGCAGGCTAGAGGAGGGTGGGTTCCTTGCCGTTCTTAACCCTTTGAAGAGTGGGTTTTCTGGAATGTGATTTTATTCAAATTCCAAGTCAGTATTCTGGAGCTCCATTGCTTCCAGTAACCAGTGTTGATTGTTACGCCTGCATTAGAATGTTCAGCCAAGAACATTCTAATAACACATTTGTGACCTCACACCTTTTAAGAGGGGGGATTAAGAACTGCAGGAAATGCCACCCCGTTCAAAGAAAGGATCCCATCCGCCTCCCTCCCCCAAGGCCCGCAGTCCAATGTTTATTTAGCTCGCCTTAAACCCCTTTTCCCTTTCAATTAGACGGAGTGGTTCGGCTGGGCCCGCGGCGGGTAACGGAGGTAACGGGAGCCGCGTCCGCTTTAGTGCCGTGAGAAAGATCAGAGATCTGCCTCTACAGCGGGTAGGGAACGTGCGTGAGTTTGAGCGGCCATTTTGTGAAGGGAATCAGAAATGACACATCCAATGACGGGTCGGGGGAAACGGCGGCGGCGGCGAAACGCCCGTTTGTGCGGCCCTTAAACGGGAGCTGTCTGGCGTGTTCAAATTCCCGTTCTGTTCGTGAATAATTAATTCGGCGGCATAATAAAGTTGCAGGCATGTTAAGGCACTATCGTGAATAGCAATGGATGGGAAGGCCTGCTATTTGATTGCTCCCTGAGCATAGTGTAAAAAATTGTTCTGGGCCCAGTCCGCAGTAATTACTTGGAGCGCCGTATGTACGGACAGCCCTTAGGAACAATTATGTCTGCAGTGCTTCCTGACTGCGGGTAGGAGATGTGAAACAGCTGCCTTCCCTCCACCAGCGCATAACACACACACACACACACACACTACACCTGCTCACCTCTCAAAGACTACTCCTGCTCCTGTGCCCTCCCCCACCCACACACATACACATGCACCCACACACACATATGAATGCAAACACACACAAACTCACACATGCTCACGCACCCATACGCATACACACGCACACCCACACACATGCACACACACGCACCCCCCCTCCCACACACACACGCACACACACATACACACATGCACCCACACACACACACACACACATACACGCATGCACCCACACACACACACACACAATTACCCACACACACACACACACACACACACTCACACGCACGCACACGCCACCAGCCTCAGTGAGCACTGTGCACTTTGGCCCTTCCCACTCTCTGCCCGCATCTCAGTTCCGTAATTGAGGATTCTCTGATACACGCGGGTCAGGGATCAGCAGAGCAGCTCCATTAAAACCGGGAAAAAATGTATAAAGCAGGAGGCAAGTGTTTGCTTCAGCTTTTAACCTCACTTTATAATGGGTAGGCAGATCACTCCACCTCTCTCTCTCTTTCTTTCTCTCTCGGCATTTCTTCTCATGACCCTCCTGCTTCCTTTCCTCTTTCTCCCATTCTCCTGCGAGTGTTCTCTCTGTTCCCCTTGCCCCCCCCCCCCCCCCCCCCTGCTACAGGGGAACTGCCACAGGTGCAGGCAGAGCCTGGGATTTGGCCGGATTTGCTCTGCACTCACAGATGCCTATGCGCGGTGTTGTTAAAAATGTGTGAATTTAAAATAGGAAATATTGCGACTGGTAGTATAAAGATTTTTCTGAAGTTTCATGCTAGCTGGTGAAGAAAAGAAGAAGAAGATGATGATGAGGATGGTGATGATGATGACGATGGTGGCGGTGGTGCCAGCCCTATTTACTTCCGATAAAACAGAACCCTCCAGAGGTCAGGTCCTGTTTTTTTTCTGTATATGGTGTCGAGCTGACTGCATTCTGAGGGTTGAGTATTCATGAAACTGTGAAACTGTAAATGATCTCTCCTGCTATTCTGCCTTCTTAAATAGTCATGATTTTGATGGCTTGAGACAGTATTGAGCCACTGTTTACACAATGGATCCTTCTATTCTTTCTTTTGTGTGCTATTTCTTGAGAGTATAATTTTAACTTTTTTTGTTGTTTGTTTGTTTATTATATCATTTTCAATTTTTTATGTTTTATTTTTTAATCAATGTAACCATCCAAGATTTTTTTCCTGACCTAGTTCATTTCTTCAGTGATGAGACAGTATCTACTGTAAACTTTACTGTAAACTATTGGTCCATTTCGGTTATCACCTTGGATCTGATTAAATTGATCCCTCTAACAATATAGAAAATCTGTGTTTAGAATGAATGATATTTTGGACAAATGCACTGCCCGTCTATCGAGTGTCCTTGAGAATACATTACAAAAGCTTTCAGGAGCACATCATTTGGCAGACAAAGTAGCTTCATTAGAGAAATGTGAAAATGTCTCATTGTATTAGCTAGAATATATTATTTAACCCTTTAAGGTGTATTATCAGAAATTTTTGATTAGAACATTCTTGACTGAACATTCTAATGCGGGTGTAACAATCACAACAGGTAGTTCAATGCAATGGAGTTTTGGAACTCTGACTTAGAATTATGGAAAAAAAAAACATTCCAAAAAACATACTTGTTGAAAACAGAGTGAATTTCACTGTTGGTCATTTCACAGTAGCTGCAAGGGCTAATTACTTTGAATTATTTTTTAAGTGGTATTACTAAGCAGAGTACAGCAGATGTAATTGATATGCACATTTTGTTGCTTTGTCTAAAATCAAATTTCTAAGCTGCACCATTTATATATGGACAGCAGTGGAGATTGGGCCATACTCATTTTTCACATTTATGGTGCACATTAAGTCTCTCAGATCTGAGGGCATTACAAATCCAAATCCCGTACACTTTACACTTTCTTCAGTATCGTTTTCCTAATCCTCTTAATGCAACTTGACAAAAACGATGAACCCCAGAGATATATCTTTCCCCCAATTATCTAATAAAAATTTGAAGGACAGCCTTAAATTGACGTCGATCTCCTTTGAGTTGTGGCGCGGCGTGCGTGTGTTCGACTCGATGAGCCGCTTGAAGTCGTTATCCCCAGGTCTGTGCGTCTCGGTCCGTGAGCTCCCCGCGTGCTTACGGTCTGACGCCGTGCGGAGAGAGAGAGAGTCCTTGAGTTAAATGCCACCGTTTAAAAATATTTCCAAATCGAGAGGCTTCTCCGACGCACAATTATCACAGGCCATTTAATTCCAGTTAATTGCGACTTAAAGGATAATAAAGAAATCCAAATAAGCCATTGAAGCTTAACCCCGCCTCACCCAGGGGAAATCAACCACCACATCTACATACCGCACTGTTTTTTGGGGTTTTTTTTTTTTTTTTTTTTTTAGCTTTCAAAACCGAAATTAGCCATAACGAGGAGGCGTTTTGTCTTTGCAGGCTCAGTGGAGTCAATTTCTGCGATGGACTTCGCAACCATATTTCATCACTCAAGAAAAGATCAGGCATAAATCGGGCAGTTCACGTGTGACATTCCTAACCAACACGGTGTGCCCACCTGCGAGTTTGACGGGAGAAGGCCCTGTTTTGTGCGAGTTTGACAGGAGAAGGCCCTGTTTTGTGCGAGTTTGACAGGAGAAGGCCCTGTTTTGTGCGAGTTTGGCAGGAGAAGGCCCTGTTTTGTGCGAGTCTGACAGGAGAAGGCCCTGTTTTGTGCGAGTTTGGCAGGAGAAGGCCCTGTTTTGTGCGAGTCTGACAGGAGAAGGCCCTGTTTTGTTTCAGTTTGACAGGAGAAGGCCCTGTTTTGTGCGAGTTTGACAGGAGAAGGCCCTGTTTTGTGCGAGTTTGACAGGAGAAGGCCCTGTTTTGTGCGAGTTTGACAGGAGAAGGCCCTGTTTTGTGCGAGTCTGACAGGAGAAGGCCCTGTTTTGTGCAAGTCTGACAGGAGAAGGCCCTGTTTTGTGCGAGTCTGACAGGAGAAGGCCCTGTTTTGTGCGAGTTTGACATGAGAAGGCCCTGTTTTGTGCCAGTTTGACAGGAGAAGGCCCTGTTTTGTGCCAGTTTGACAGGAGAAGGCCCTGTTTTGTGCGAGTCTGACAGGAGAAGGCCCTGTTTTGTGCGAGTTTGACAGGAGAAGGCCCTGTTTTGTGCGAGTTTGACAGGAGAAGGCCCTGTTTTGTGCAAATCTGACAGGAGAAGGCCCTGTTTCCTGCGAGTTTGACAGGAGAAGGCCCTGTTTTGTTTGAGAAAGGAATTGCTCAGCAGACAACAATGACAGCTTTTGCTTTTTTTTCCCTTCTGAAAGCAATATCTCGGCGTTATGGAATAATAAACATCTTTAAAAAATAAAATTTAAATGAAACAAGTAAGTATGCAATTCTAGTGTAATTTGCATAATCTTTTTACATGACTGTCTCTTTTCCTAATTACAATAATGTTATCCCAGCGTGAGGTACGGCAGGTGCAATTCTTTGAAAGCCCCAAGTTAAGTAAAAATTTTTTTTAAATAATCAGTATTGCCTGCTCCACATTTATATGTCATATTATATAATTTCCGCCTCCCCGGTCCTCACTGATCTTCCTGCCGATTGATCCAACCCACCGCTGGTTTGCGAAATCCATAAGGAGAGCTCAGGCACATTCCCAGCCTCTCCATAATTAATTAAATGCAGTACGCAGTACAAAGGCCTGGCAGGTAAAGCAACAACAGACACACACACACACACACACACACACAAATAAGCTCTCTTCTGCCCGGCACCATTGAATGCAAATGTGCGTGTGACCTTAAGCAGAGCTGAAGGGAAGGCATGAATGCATTAGAGACACACTCAGAATGACTACAGAGGATAAATGAGAAGTTAAAGTAAGTTAATGCAACGTGCCGCTCCCAGTGCTACGACGAGGGCCCTAGCTTTGCTAGCCGGCTTCGCTAGGGAAGTCCCAGGTGTCCACACTGCTGCCTGTCTGCATGCTGATGGTCTGGGAGGGAGGCAGCTATGAGGGAATCTCCTGCTCCAGAACACACACACACACACACACTCACACATACACATACTCACACAAGCCACACACACACTCATACGCACACAAACACACACACACTCACACATGCACACGCATACGCACACACGCTCTCTCTCTCTCACACACACACACACACACACACACACACACACACACATACACTCACACAAGCCAAACAGACAAACAAACACACCCACACACACAGACACTCACACATACACATACTCACACAAGCCACACACACACTCATACGCACACAAACACACACACACTCACACATGCACACGCATACGCACACACACTCTCTCTCTCTCACACACACATACACACACACACACTCACACAAGCCAAACAGACAAACAAACACACCCACACACACAGACACTCACACATACATATACTCACACAAGCCACACGCATGCACACACACACACACACACACACACTGCAGCCTCCCCACCACACACACACACACACACAGTGCAGTAAAGGTTTTTACTCTTTTTATCTGTTTACCATAAATTAAGGAATATTTCGAGTTGACCTGTGTCTTCCGGCTCAAGCTTCATATCCACATTATTGGTTCAGTGTAATCATACAGATGCTTTCTGGACTGATTACACTGAGGAAATTGCTGCTTTATTTATTTAGTGAAAATAATTTTGCTTACAAAATAAACCCAGACTTAAAGGTTGCATAAACTGGATTACAATTTACCAATAAAACATAAAATGTTTTGGGTTGTAGTTGGGGGGGAGGGGGAGGGGGATGGGGGGTGGGCATTTGACTGGCAATTTTTTTTTAAAAAGCTAAAAGAAAAACAGATCAAATTCTGTTTATGTTTTTTTCTGCTTTCCTTTTTTGAGAGAACTTCCTGTTCTTCTGCCTTAGTTTATTCTTTCTTTCACGGGGGTGGAGACGCAGAGAAATGTTTGGACGTCCACAACCCTGGTAGAGTGAGCCTGAGTTGTGAAATACCCACAGTCCTCCTTAAGAGCTGCATCTCCTGGAAATGGCATGGTTTGGGATAACCGGAGGAGGAACGGGGGCCCTGGCCAGTCACAGGACCGTGAGAAGATGCTCCACTGCCCCCGTGACCCATGTCACACGTGCATCGAGGAATAAGGAGCACATCAAAGCACAGAAACTCCGCCAATGAAGATGCCCACGATGCCCCTCCCTCACCGATCCCCCTCCACCTCCCACCCCTCCCCGTTTTAACTGCAGTGCTCTTTACGGTGCCCTGCAAAGCATTGTGGGAGAGAGCAGCGACACGCGGACGGAGTGGGCGGATGTTATCGCAGCTCTGACAGCCTCCTCAGACGTCCGTCTTTGCCACCCCCCCCCCCACCACCCCCCCCCCAACAGAAAGTGAAGCCACAAAGGTGTGGAGATGTGTGGATAAATATAGAATTACCGCTCGATAGCATTGGGAGAAATAATACCACAGACTGATAATTCATGATTACTTAAGATACAGAGAATTCCCCGTGCCAGGAAAATGTTTCATAAGACAACTCAATAGAAATTGTGAGCGCCTTGTATATATATATATATATATATATATATATATATATATATACACATATATGTGTGTGTGCGATAGATTGGCCTCTCCAGGGTGTATTCTTGTGCCTCTCGCCCAATGCATGCTGGGATAGGCTCCAGCACCCCCTGCGACCCTACCCAGGATAAGCGGGTATAGATAATGGATAGATGAATGGATTGATATGTGTGTGTAAGTGTGTGTGTTTGTGTGTGTGTGTGTGTATTTGTGTGTACTGAATATAAGGGGCGTAGGCCCTAAATCAAAGCTGACAGACTATATAGTACTACTAAATTGTTGAAATTTCCCACTAAATACACTGACTGCTATTGGTAAACATCGTGCTATTATGAGTAAGCCACGGATGCCGGCATAATAATAGTTCGGCATAGGAGTACTGCTGGAATCAAGTTATGTATTTGCATGATTGCTAGCGCCATTAGCATAACCATGACTGTTAGGATCATTATCGTGATTGCTATCCTACTGGCGTAAATAGGGTGGAGTATCACTTTGATTACTTCCTCCCGTGTCTTTCCCTTCCATCACAAGATAAATCATAAAATTGAATGCATGTATTTTACTTTTTTATTTTTTTATTTCACTGAGCTCAACGTCTGAACACTATGTTCATTTTATGCTTGACCTATGGAATCTCAGCTTGCAGTCGCCATTTCAATGCGACGGTTCAAAGATTTGAACCTTAACTAACGCATTTTTAAAAAATTGTTCACAGAACAATTGTGTTAAATGAGCTCTCTGTGTTTATGTGAAATGAACGAGGATGATATTAAAGTTGATTTTACACTGAACTGTTACATGATTGCTCCCTACCGAATGTGTGAAATTGCTTTATTGAAATCTATTAACATTAGTAGATTAGTAAATTAGCAGGACTAAATAAAGGAATAAATTCACTCTTAACAGGAGAAATTAAGAAATAAATATAACTGTTGCACATGATAGTTCCAATCCACCCTTATTATACGATGATCAAAGTATCTATTACATACAGGTATACATTGTAATTACATTGGCCTGCCGTCAATCAAAATTCACTATGTATTTGGACTTGCAAGTAAATGCAAGAATTACCCTTTTTCTTCAAAAACCCAGATTGGCATGTTACTTTAACTGATGTCAAACTCACTGTGTTAAGAAAATATTTTTCTATACCAGTTTTAGTCAAATTCAGGACAAATGTCGCTCAAATACAGGCCTGAATTGTCCTGTAGGGCTGCTGGGTGGCTCACTGTGTAAAAGCTATAGGGCTGCTGGGTGGCTCACTGTGTAAAAGCTATAGGGCTGCTGGGTGGCTCACTGTGTAAAAGCTATAGGGCTGCTGGGTGGCTCACTCAGTAAAAGCTATAGGGCTGCTGGGTAGCTCACTCAGTAAAAGCTATAGGGCTGTTGGGTAGCTCACTTGGTAAAATTGGTCAGGACTCGCACTGAATTATCAATCAGTGTGATGAGACAAACTTTTAAGCTCAACGGAAAGCAAACACAATTTATTTAGATACACAACACCTTCACTTGCATTCACTTGTAAACGAGCCAGTACTAATCTCAGTGTCTTACATGCTACAAACCCAGTCCCGGCACGAATCCTATAAATTGATCTGTTAGGGTCAGGGTTCAAATGAGTCCCAGGAGGGTTCATGTGAACCCTATGAACCCCATCTGGTTCTGCCTGCTTCATTTATAGAATTTCCATCCCATTCCCCTGTACCTGAAGCAAGACATTTTGTATGAGTTAAAATACACGTTTTCATAATCTTCATCATCATCATCCTCGCATTAGAGTGTGACATCTCTCACTACCCCCGTAAGTATTGCACTTGAAAGGTTTCTCGGTCTTATGCTAACCATTGTTTGTTTGTTTTTTTTCCTTTTCTATGTGTGTTGAGCGCCACAGCTGTTGAAGCTGAAAAAGTTGGTGAGAAAAAGTTCTGCTTATCTGTCTGCTTATCAAACTGTCCGTCAGTTAATCAACCCAAATCCAAAAGAGATCACAGAAATCATGAGCCACAAAAACGAATCACGAAAATTTCATCTTCCTGCCAAAGTGATCTGGGGCCGGGGAGAGAGCTCTCCCCTTGGTCTTCAGCCCGTAAATCTCCCCAAAATGCCCTGAGCCAGACCACTCAATGAGAAAGATTACAGGGACCTGATTTTTAGAGAAACAGATTACATCTAAATTCACCTGGCTCTAATTTTCATGAAGAGAAATTGTGACTAACAACACTACAGTCCCTTTGAGTCATTTATTATTTTGCCATTTTCATTTGATTGTCCTCAAATATTTATTCTGCATTTGTATGAATGTTTGTAGAAACAAATAAATATCAGTAGTCACCACTAGACAAATTTATTAGCCCATACAGTTAGTTTTTCTACTCAATTTGTTCAGTGTGTTAGGTTGCACAATTCATATAAATTTTCTATTTTTATTACTAGTGCAGAAACGTGACTGCACAACCACTGGAAACATTGGCAGCTAAAGTATTCACAAATAAAGTGATTTATTCATGCCTTACGAATATTGCTAGTCTCTTGCTATTGCTAGTGCCTATTGTTGTTGTATCAGAGCAATATTTATAAGGGATATTCTCAACTTAATAAATAATCAGGAATGAACTATTGGGGGCATGGACTTCTTTATAAAAAATTTTTAAAGGCCAAGTATCCAAGTATCCTGAACGATGCATTGACCAGGCCCAGAATTCAGTCCGAAAAACTGGCCTTCTCTGGCGAACACCAGACCTAATCTACTGCTTTACTTCCTAATACGTTGAACTTTGCTGTTTTTCTTGAAAGTTTTCTAGCGGGGAGCTAGTAATAAATCAAATCAAGTTAGGATGTATGTGCAATCAGGTCTAAAATGCATTTCTCTTTCAATATTCAATCCGGCTCCATAAGCATTTGAAATGTTGTTTTGATACAGTCTTCGCCTGCATGGCATTGGGGGTGTGTGGGGGGGGGGTGGGGGGTGGGGGGGCGGGAGGTGGGTGGTCAATCTCAGAAGTGAAATCTGCTCAGCTTTTTAAAGTGTGGCTCAAGCTGAAGGTTACCTAAATGCACTCTTTTTTTTTACACTCAGCTGAAGTAGACGGATTGCAAACACGACTCCAGGGCCTGAATGTGTACACAGTCAGCGCACACCTCCCGAAAGCTTCGCCTGTGCTCATAAATTTTTTTTGGGGGGGGAGGGGCGGGGGCGAGGGAGAACAAACCCCTCTAAATGCCCTCACACCGCGCGCCGTGTCCGTCGCTGCGAGGATACGCTCCTCAGCCGTGACTCTGAACACTCGAGCGAAATCAGGACAAACTGCTGAACCGTGCTCGGAGAGCGAGGCTCAATCTACGACCCTCGGTGAGAAGCACTGAGAACGGCGTTGGCTCAGCTGAGGAGGTCTTCGCCTGGTCCATCACGCAGCCTTTCGGACGAGCGACGTGACATTTAAAAGAACTTAAACTTCTGAAAGCGGGATGTTTATGAGAGGTTGCGCTTCAGATTCGCGGCCTGTTCGTTTTTTGGGATGATGCTAGCACGGTTAAAGCGATGCTTCGTGTTCTTTTTTATCACGCGAGTGCTCAAATGTAGTGGAATATGAAAGTGGTCCGGTCAGTCTGGAGATTTTAAAACTGCCGCAGAACAGACTGTTTGAGTGAGCGCGTCGGCAGGAGAAGGTTTTAGTGCCACGCTGTGCGAACCTGTTCACACACTGATGCGCTGTAGGCTGGTTGCCAGGGATGTCTTGCATCTCCAAGACCTTTGAACAGCTGCTATGTATGCGCAGTCTTTTGGAGTGACTGCCCTTGTCAGGTAGACGCACTACCGCTGAATGACTGCCTTTTTAATGCAGTCTATCACAAGAAGCTTGGGCCAAGGCCTCGTAGATATCATTCAGACGTAATGCTCCAGATACATCAGGGGTCCTGAATTAAATGAAGTGTTTGCCCACAGGCGTGCGTTGTGATCTGTCCTTAAGGAACCCCCCCGTTTGAAAATCGCAGAGTAAAGATCTGGCGTGGGAGCCAAGTGTGCATCCTTCAGTCCGCAGTCGGAATTACTGAGGAAAAGAATCGACGATTTTGCTTATCGTAAATTTAAGACAGCCGGCTCATAGCAGTGTGCTGGGCTGTAATGAATTAACAAGTCAACTAGGCAACTGAAAGCCTGTCTAACATACGAGGCGTCCACAATATGAGCAAAATAAACCTCCTTTCCTGAAAAAAAAACATGCTCCTCCATTTTATGCGCTGAAAACGGTATGATATTAAAGGTGGAGAACCTGTGAACATTGTAAGCCGGGTGCCTTATTTACCCAAGTTCTAACACAGACGTGGCGGGGAAGAGATTCTTGGGATAAAAAACTCGCCGTATTTTTTGTATAGTTTTTTTTCTTTTGTGGAATTTTCAATCAGCAGGTTGTCTGTCAGGCTTCATTCTAGCTGAGAAAAATTCAGCAGGGATGAACTCGCACGAAAGCAGCCGGAAAAAGTAAGCCAGAAAAGAATGGCGAAGATCGGTCAGTGTTCTGCGGGTAAAGAGGAGTCATGTTGCGCTACGATGCCCGCACATTTAATTAGCCGTGTTCTGCTGCTCACATTTCGAGAGGGCACCCCAGATATTTGGCTCTGGGAGCCCTGTCATCCTACAAATATATGTCCAATCCGCTCTTTTAAGAGCCGGAGAGGGGAATATTCACAATGCAAATGTGGTCTGTGCACCTGCGGTTGTGGCTCTCTCCATTGTGTAAGTCTGTCCTCTAGTGGTTACCATAGGAAGTACATCCAAGGGCATCACATGAACAAGGAAATGTTATTTTCCTCAGAGATGTCCTCCCCCATCCTGTACCGTGTATTGCAATAAATAAATAAATATAATTATAAGGCTGCCATAAATCTATGTTGTGTAAAATTTCAGAAAACCTATAAGAAAAATTATTGATCTCTGATTGATTGATTTAAATTTTCTTGATATTTCTGCATTCACATGAGAATCTTTTTTTTTTTAATGATAAATGTTTATATGTACTCAACACTGATCTCCTTGGAGGCATTGCCTGTTATATCATTAAAATCTACTGTGATATACTTTTTCAGCGTCACCATTAAATCCAGTCCAATTTCATATTCTCTCTCTCATGAGGGGGGTCTGGCATTGAGGTTGGACTCAGTAGCAATATACAGTAGAGTGCCAAATTCAGTGAGAGTGAATCCTCCAAGGGTCTAGCCCTGATAACTCCAAACTGCCACCAGGAGCTGAATTTAAGCTGCATACAACATCATCTGTTCATTAGAGAGCATGATATCTACCCTTCTCCAGATCTTCTCTGATAAAACAGATCAGCCATATTAAAGGCATCTCGGGGGGCTCTGACAGCCCATTAACCTTCTAAGGCGCCAGATCACAGATGTGTGATTAAAGCGTTTTTCACCGAACATTCCAGCGCTGATGTAACGATCGCCGCTGGTAACCGGGAGCAATGGAGTTCTAGAACACTGACGTAGAATGTCGGAGAAACGTTCCGATGAAGCCTGCTCTTCACAGGGCTAAATGCCCTGGTTTCTGAGCAGCAGTCGCCCAAGCACTGCCTCACTTTCATCCTCATTACAAATGCAGAGCATGGAGCAGAAATGACACCATTAACAGACTGGTCATGAGGTATGAATGTCACAACATTAGCACAAAATATCATTTATTAGCAGCCATTACATAAACCTAAAACATAATGTGAAGTGCCACAGAAGGTACAAAAGGGAATCTGAGGATAGGTTTATTCAAGAAGCAAAGCGGGTTAAGGGCATTGTGGGCTGTGTATAGCCTCCAACACATCTCAGTCACAAAGGCAGTGTATGTAGGTATGTGGTGCATAGTATGTAGGTTTGACTCAATGTTTCCTTTTTCTTTTTTTGACTAGTGTTTTTCCAGGTTTGATGACAGTTTACATTACCAATACCCATCAGCCATTGAGACCAATAAGAGTATATACATGTGTCATGCTACAGTCAAATAAATGCAGATGTTGATACGATAAGACATTCCCACAAAATGAAACTTAATACATTGAAGCAATGTTCAAAGTCTCTCCACTCTGTTTTTCAGAAAATATGCACAGAATACAGCAATGCATTTTAAAGTTCAGCCTGAACGGGTTCCTAGAAATGGCCTGGGATATTAAAAACACGGGTCAGAGGAAAGAGACTGTCTCTGCGCTGTGGTTGCTTTCTATGTACAGGTTTTAGTTTTTTTATTTCTATTTTTTCCACTGGAAATGCTTTCAAGCCCGCTCTGAAGCAGCAAACAGCTTTTCCTCCATCGCCTTTGCCGTGTACCCATTGTTTGCTTTTCTAAAGGCATCTGCATTAGCGGCTATCCGCATGCAGGGCCACTCTGGTAGGGCCACTCCGGCACGCTGCACGGCGCATGGCTCGACTGCCCCGCGCAGCTAAGCTAATGCAAGTCCATCACGACGGCCACATCCACGGGCAGGCACTCACGTGTGGCAGACAAACAGGGAATGCATTATTGAGAAAAGGTAGCAGGCCCAAAAATAATAATCATGTTGAGTGACTACCTGCCTCAGGCTAATTGATCTCACAGAAAAAGCACAGATGGGAGTTTACTGGAAGTTCTCTGAACAATTTTTGTTATTCTCTTTCGCTTCTTAGGTCTTCACGTGTGTTGTCGTTTGCTTCTTCTTTATTTGTGTATTTCCTGACACATAATCCGAAGGCTTTCGGTACATTCCATGTGGAGGAGGGGGAAAAAAACAATTCGGAAATTGCACAAATTCGTAGCATGAAAACATCCGAGCTGCTAGCGGTGGAAACGCGGCCGAGTTCACTGTTTTTTTGGGGATGCGAGGCCTGTTTACCTCCGGTTTGAGATTACAGGCAGACCGTGAGTCACCCTCATCCTCGGATTCCGTCCGGTCTCATCTGGAAACGGCGCATCTGTCGAGGCGCTTAAGACAGGAGAGCTGGGTGAGTCAGCACTCCGAGTCGAGCGTGTGAGTGTGGGTGTCCAAAACCCACACTCTTTAAGCACTATAACATTTGCTTAGCGATGAGAAAGAGAGAGCGAGAGAACACGAGGAGGAGAACTCAATACAGTCCACCTTAAAGCAAAGAGAATTCGGTCACATGACTCACGATTGAATTAAGCAATATTTATTGAGGTTAACAAAGCACACAGTGGTAGAATGAGCAAAGAGGCAACATCAGGTGAGGTTAGTGATTTAAACAGCCCTCCCGTTAAGCCGTAAGCATCATGTAACCCACCGCTGATTTGGCGCGCTTCTCAAGTTGTCTACCCAAATTAGCTTTGCGTCATTTATCTTGCACCTGGAACAGGTGTTGGAGGGACAGTAGGAAATCCTCCCCCCAGGACTAAATTTAAATTAAATGCCCCAGCACAGCAGTGGGGATGCAGTGCATAAAGAGGTGCGCCCCTTTGAATGCCCCAGCACAGCAATGGGGACACTGTGCTGTAGGAGGTGCACCCCCATTTGCATTTGAGACATTAAAATGAGATCCTGGTTCACTGTGGTCGGATTCCTTGGCCCTGTTTTAAAGAGGTCCCTCTACTATTGGCTGCCTAATCACTCCCCGCATCTGATTGGCTACCCCAGGGCTTATTAAACTCGCTCCGGGGGACCCGACGTGTGTCCCCATTTTCATTTCCTCAGCCTCCGAACGATAACGAGCTGTTAATTGCTCTTAATTAGACACTTAATGTGTGCCGAAGGAGGATTTAACCTCTAAAGGTCGCGTCACGTCAGAAATATGCGAGATGAAGAATAAACACTCCTCGTCGGCGTCTCGGAACCCTTAATCAGCTCGGCATTAATTTCTGTACGAGCCGCGCGAGAAACGATTCTGTCAGAAAGAGGTCGCACCTTTGAGTTGCTGGGACTGACAGGTGAAACCATTGGGCTTCCTAATTGCGGAAAGTGTCACTGAAACTAAACTGTTTGTGAAAAAGAAGAGTTCGACGACAGAGCGAATGCAATGAGCACGAAGTTGCGTTAGAAGCTGTGCACTTGTCTTGGTGAATGCGCTATTAAAAGGTCTTTTTTGAAGGATTGTTGTTGGATTCCTTTTCCAATTACTAAGTTCTCTACCTTTGAGCCCACTTCTTTCAGGGGGATGACAACCACGTTCAATAAAAAAGGTAAAACAAAATTTTAAACAGCTTTCATTTGTATGCTTGACTTCTGCTCTCCATTTCAAATAAGACTGGCCTATTTTCATGATGCTGCAATTTTGTTTTGTTGTGGGGAAATCATTGGAAATTTGCACATTTGCAAATAGTTTTATAATTGGCCAGTATTTTGTGCACGTTTTGTTATTTTTTTAACAATGCCGCCCTCAATGATTATTATAATAACTTAATCCTTTCAGTGTGTGTGTCTGTGTATGTGTGTGTGAGTGTGTGTGTGTGTGTGTAAATGTGAAAAACAACACAATAAATAAATAGGAATGAGCTTTGTAATCTACTCGTGAGTGTATATGAGCAGTTTCCAACCCAGGTTTGAGAGAGCAACAGGCTCTGTTTGTTTTTTTTTTTGTTGTTGTTTGTTTCCACCTTAAAATCAGCAACCCAAGAAACTAGCTGATCCATAATAAAACGTCTAAATTCATCAATTATGTGCTGAGGAACAACGAAAATGAGCAGACCTTGGCCTGCGACTCCACTGGACAAGGTTTGGCTCCTCGAGATGCACTCGGACAGAGAGACGGGATAGAGAGGTTCCGGTTCGTGCCGTCGCGTCGCAACAGGAGAACTCACCAGAACGAGTGCCACGGTCTCGGTAGCAGGCTAGAAAGCTAAACGCATTTTAAAATGCTGCATGCTGGGACTTAGCTAAGAGAGCCTGTGGAAGGTCCCACGTGTATCAGGCTGAGCTAGAGGCCCGCGCCACCGGTGAAATGGCTGCCTCGGCCAGAGTCCTCCCCCCCCACCACCACGCCCCCACCCCACGAGGCCTGCTCTCCACAGCCAGGTTTTAATTGGAGCTGGAAGCTCCGTCAGAGACAGGGCGGGTCACACGCTCCGCGCATTAGTCTGAGAGAGGGGCGGAGAGGTCTCGTCGTCGCCGCGCGCGCACACGCACGCACACACACACACACACACACACACACACACTCACGCACACACACACACACACACACACACACACACTCACGCACACACACACACGCACACACACACTCACGCACACACACACACACACACACACACACACACTCACGCACACACACACACGCACACACACACACACACACACACACACGCACACACACACACACACTCACGCACACACACACACACACCACACACACACACGGTCTCCGAGCCGGCCCGGCGCACACACACACACACACACACTTCAGAGCAGCCGGTCCTGATTATAATGCGGCCGTTCTGCAGATAAGGACCAATCAGAGGAAAGGCAACTTATACCATTATTGAACTGAACCGTCAGATCAGACGTCCCGCCAGGGACCCCCCCTCCCCCCTTCCCCCATCCCCTTCCCGTGAAAAGTTTTCGCGCGGAGCTCGCGCTAAGTTAAGGCAGATTAATCATAGTGCTTCGTCTCCCTGCAGACCTTCAGCCTAATAATCAGCAAAGCCTCGCCTGTTCTCTGTTCCCCCCCCCCCCTCATGCACTTGAAGCCAAGAGAAAATGGTTGTTTCCTTGCATGTTTGTTCCAACTTATATTAAAGACAAGGCTGGCCTGACTGTGTGGAGGGGGGGTTGGGGGGCGGGGGGGGGGGGGGGGGTTTCACTTGGGAAATTCAACAGGGATCTTTTTCTAATACCACCGAACCAGATATATTCGCACTGTCTGCCCACATGCAAATCACACAGCAGGCTTGTTTGGATCTGCGGCTCCATCAAGCTGGAAAATGGCCAGAAAGTGCAACTGTGTCCACACGATTGTGCATTGGGTCAGCTTTTTTTAAGCTCCAAAAGCATCCACTGTGGGCCATAAGTCTATTATAATAATAAACAATAGAATATTTAGTGATGAGAACAAGCCATTCAGCATGTCTAGGCTTGTGATTTCACCTTGCCGTACTAAAATCTGGCCCTCTGCTTGTTTTCCTACCTGCTGGCTAATTCATTGATTAATGTCACTGACTGGCTGGAGCAGGGTAGTCCAATTTTATCCGAAAAGGGCCGGTGTGGGTGCAGGTTTTCGTTTTAGCCTGGCACTGCGACACCCAATTAAACTAATTGACTTATCATGGTCTCTAAGGCCTTTATAAGTAGAATCAGGTGACTATGTGCAACCTGCACTTGCACTTGTCTTCTGTGGACTAGATTGGACACCCCTGGGTGATAGCCTGGTGTCCCAAGTCTACGTCAGTCCCTGATTAGAGGGGAAGAAATATCCCACCGATTATATACCAGTTCAGTTCCACGGCGATAAAACCAGGAAATGATCGTGAGAACGACAGAGAAATTGCAGTGGCCCAGGTTTCAGAGTAATTACGGTAATGATCTGGAGTGGTTGGCTCGGAAGAAACAGAGATGACTCCAGCACAGTCCAGCCACACTGGGGATGGGAAAGTAAAGTGCTCCACCCTTTTGAGCAGGGGTGGGTAGTTTGGGCCCCGGAGGGCTGCCGTGTCTGCTGGTTATTTCCACCAATTATCCTGGCTAAATGAGCCAAGTGGCTGTGTGCATCAATATTGATTGACTCATAGATCACAGCAGAAAGCTGCACACGGGAACGCAAGGGACAGGAGAACAGCGTTCAGCCGTCATGCATGTGCTGATCAAGAGCCGCCGCTGAGATGTTTGATGGCGTAAATGTCAGGGCTAATTAAAGGCCATAAATTGTAATGAAACCCAGGGGTGCGTCCCACTACTTTTCACTCCTCACCGCCTTTCCTCCCCCCCCCCCCCCCCTGCTACGACTCGTCTATTATCCGCTTCGTCAAATACAGTTCTGTGCACTTCGCTCGTCTCCTCCAATATCGGGGCACTGGAGGGAGGGAGGGAGGGAGGGAGGGAGGTAGGGAGGGAGGGAGGGAGGGAGGGAGGGAGGACACAAAGATCAGTTTCAGGGGCACGGAGGAGACGAGGTGGTAGAGGAGGAAAGGAGGATACATTTTTTTTTAGTATTTGGACGCACCCCCAGAAACCGATACGGTCGTCCTTGCCCACCTCTGCTTTAGAGGTAACGACGGGACCCTGGGCACTAGAGAGTGGAACTGTGGATGGGGTCCTCGCTGTTTCCACTCAGAGGAGAAGAAGAGCCACGGGTGGCCGCGGTGTTGCCTGTTTTATAGTGAAACAGTGTTCTACACTTTCTCGCTCATTGCAGTCAGCATGAAAGGGTTGGCGGGGGGGGGGGGGGAGTTCACGCAGACATAAAGTGCAGGCGACATGTTTTTGTCCTCGGGCGAATATTTACACTGCCTCTCTCCTTGGCCTTGCGTGACCCAGCCGGCGATAAACATAATCAGTCCTTCATCTGGCCGCCAAATATGCATAACTGAGTCGTGTTCATCGTTACTGCCTCCGCCAAGCAATTAAGCTTTCAGCGGCTAGGCAGCGGAAGGCCGGGGGTTTGAGTGTGAAATCTTAAGGAAGCACACTGAGGTGTACCATATGCTGGGAGGCACAGCGATATGCCCATCCCCTACTCCCTTCCTCCCTTCTCCCTTCCTTATTCCTCCCCTCCCCTCCCTCTTCCCTCTTCCTCCATTCTGCCTCCCCGCTCTCTGCTTCCTTCCTTCCCCCTTCCTCCTTCCCCCCCCCCCCCTCGCCTCCCTCCCCCCCTCCTCTGCGTTCAGCCGGGACGTTGTGAAGCAAACTCTTCCCCGACTGGCGTGTGTTCGTGAGGGAGGCTCTCTGGGCCACGCCCCGTTGTGTCGCCCACTGGCCGAAAGGAGCGAGGGCGATATAGCTCAGGAGGTAAGAGCGGTTTGTCTGGCAGTCGGAGGGTTGCCGGTTCGATCCCCCCACCCTGGGCGTGTCGAAGGGTCCCTGAGCAAGACGCCTAACCCCTAATTTGATTATGTTAGTGTATCTGGCAGGATTGTTTTTGTATGATTAGGTGTGATTCCAGTGCTAGTTTGTACTTGGTAGGATTCTTGCTTGCTGAACAAGCTTACTCTACAGGGTTGGAGTCCTGATCGATGTGGTCACTTCTGGCACTACGATCCTTACTTCACTCTAGTGTTTCTTTTGCGCCTCTACATCATGAAACCTATGCACTTGTTGTACGTCGCTCTGGATAAGAGCGTCTGCTAAATGCCTATAATGTAATGTAATGTAATATAATTGCTCCCGACGAGCTGATTGCATGGCAGCCTTTCACCGTTGGTGTGTGAGTGTGTGTGTGTGTGTGTGTGTGTGTGTGTGTGAATGGGTGAATGAGAGGCATCAGTTGTAAAGCGCTTTGGATAAAAGCGCTGTGTAAATGGAGTCCGGTCCAGGAGCCCCGAGGACGTACGGCTGGCGGTAAACACCGGGGTCTCCAAACCCGCCGCCATCTGATAGGCCGCCGCCTACTCCGCCGCCCTGCAGGCGGGAGATAAAGCGCCTCGATGTGTGAGCACTTCCGCGAGGCAAGCGCTCAACACGCCCCAAGAATGCCCTCTTCGACACGGAGACGGTCGCAACAACTTAGGCATGCTGGGAAAGCAGGAGCGGGCGTGGCAGGCTACCAAAAAACTGAAAAATAACTCAACCTTAACAAGTATTTTAGTCTTATATTTAGATTGAAAATGTTTTATATCTATTACTATTTTTTCCTAAATAAGACATGAAGATTGCCAATGAGGTGAGTCAGTTTTGCCGGTGGGGCAAGTCAATTTCACTTTGCCAAGCAAAAAGTAACTTTAGGTAACAAGGTAATACTTTCTACTTGAGTGCAAAAAATAAGGTTGTAAGTCTCATTACAAGACTAAAACACTTGTTAAGACAGACAGGTTTTTGCAGTGCAGAGAGCGTTTGGGTGATCTCAGAAGAGAGGCTTTGGGATAAAATGCATTCATTATGCAAGCCGGACCACCAGGGTGCTGGGTAAGAGCACACACTCACACACCAGGCTGGCTCAGTGTGGGTACCACAGAGGATGGGTGTGTGCGGCAGCAATGGACCACCAGGGTGCTGGGTAAGAGCACACACTCACGCCAGGCTGGCTCAGTGTGGGTACCTCAGAGGATGGGTGTGTGCAGCAGCAATGGAGAGCCAGAGGTGTATTCATTCAGGACTGCTGGTTCGGGCTTGCGTCTGTGCGCGTCTGTGCGCGTCTGTGCGCGTCTGTGCGCGTCTGTGCGCGTCTGAGCGCGTCTTCGTGCAGCGTAGAGCCTGTTCAGGGTTCTGGCAGTCTCTGGTCTGTGGTAATCGGTCATTAAATGGCGTTTTCAGAGCTGGATGTTCAAACCCTTTGTGCTGTCATTGAGGGCTGCAACCAAGCAACCTCTTTCTGCAAGCAGGTCCATTTTTTTTTGTCATTCAAATTAAACGTTTTACAATCCATGCTGCTAATCCTCTATTTGTTGCCTTTCACAGAGGGCTATAGGCATGCTGATTGGTCAGAGTAAGGTTCTGTCAGTGATTATAATGTACTGACTCAGAGTTTATATCTGCAAATCATCGCTCATTGAAGTTGTATGCATTTTTGTATCTTTCAATTATAGTCAGTTCAATTGATTTTAAAAACATTCTTCCCATAGTTGATTCAGCATTAACTTTAGATTAACAGCAAGAACCATGATTTAATAACTTTGGCAAAGGAAAGCTTGGAGAATATAAATATGGTAGATTACAAAAGTTATCATAAAACATAAAAACATACTGCCTGGACTTTAATCAGACAGCTTTCTTTGCAAACTATCAAGTGAAGAAAAATAAAAGTTTTTTGTTGCATACTCGTCGCTCGTAACCTGTGCGAATTATCCAACTAGAAATATGACTGCAATGAGTTTTTAGCAGCCAACAGCATTTTTATTATTATTTTTATTATTGGTAGGTTTTCATCTTGCGGCAAGAGCTTGCTCCTTCCCCTTTGATTAGTCTGCACCAGATGTACTTTCTCCTGCTGAGAAATGTTCTCCAGAGGAAACGCTTGGTCGGGAGGAATGTTATTTTCTGAAATAGCGGAAGTGTTTTTTAAAGCACTAGCAGCACTTGACACCTTTTTTGAAAGGGTGTTTTTCTTTTCTTTTCGTTTTTTTTTTTTAAAAAAAGGGGCAGCTTTTTAAGAATCATGCAGTTTCACCATAGGCAATAATTGGCATTGGCAAAGTTCTGGGACAAATTACTGGAAAGTATATGAGACTTTTAAAAACCATGCAGTCGGGCTGCAGGTGTTATGGAGAGCACGGCTAACTCCACAATGTGTTTCTTGCCTCCTGACTTGCAAAAAAATTTGCACTAATTGGGCTGGTGGCTGAGGCAGCAATAGACTGTAGAGTACTGTAGATGGGGGTGCCCGGTTCGGAGATCAGGGTGACCAGGAGTGACCTATCCTAATTAGCAGAGTGGCTGGAGCTGCAGGAAGGGTTCACACCTACCGCTGCAGGTGTGAAGGGGATAAGAGCCGAAACCGGCCTGTCGCCTCCTTAACAAGCGCCACCTCTCCTCTGGCCCGGGCGCCTCGTCTGTCCATTATAAAATTCCGCGGCTAACACCTTCGCGCCAAAAGTAATTACCAGCTATGCCTGGCCTCTCCAGACCTGAAGAAAATGATATGTCTCCAGACCTAATGTTTTTGTTCATAAAATGATGGGAGGTGGGAAGAAAAAGAAAAAAAAAAATCTGGCTCCTTTATATTTACCGGCTGTAGTTGCGAGACACCCCTCCCCGACCCCCCCCCCCCCCCCCCCCCCCCCCCCCCCACTCTCACCTGCCCCCAGAATTCTTCCCGTCTGATTCATCCATCCAGCGAACCCGATCGGCGCAGTGGGTGTTAATGTACTCCGGTCTCTGTATATTAGCACGCGCCGTGCTCCGGTGTGTCCGCTCCTCTGCCGGTCTTTAATTGGACAGAGGAGGGGGAGTCAGAGGCCGCGATGGCGGTGGTTTAAAAACACATTAGCGATGCCATTAGTGTCCATCCATTGTGGATGCCACCGTGTCCGTCACCCGAGGGCTGACAGAACAGGCTTTCACGCGTGCGCGTGTCCCCCGAAACACATCTTTGTTTGCTAATTAATAGGACGGCTGCTGGGTTTTTTTTTTATTTTTTTATTTATATATATTTAATGGAACAGAAGGGTGCTTGAGAAATGTGAAAAGAGTCAGTCAGAAGCATGTGTTAATGGCTAAACGCTTGTAGCCATTTTCTGTCTGGCAGAAAAACAGTCCTGTCCTCTATCCATTCGTAAAGACTACCTGTCCTTTCTTTGGATTTTGCAAAAGCACAGAGCAAGCAAAGCTTTGCTTTTTTCTGTTCCTGTGAATGCGTGTGTGTAAGCGTGGGTTTGGGGTGGGGGGGGGGGGGGGGGGGGGGGGGGCAGGGGTGTTGATGTGTGTTTTTTGTGCCTGATCAGCTTCGTGTAGCATGGCTGTAAAATATTATTCTTCTGCCAGCAGGTTCTAATATCATCTCAAACCTCAAGAAACCTCAAGAAACCTGCAAATGAGCAGGCAAACCCCAAAGAGGACAGAAACTTTGTGTAAACAGTCAAGCTATCTGAAATACTGGTCACTTCACAAATTTTAGGTCAAGGCTCACTACGAATAGTTATAATCTTCTGGTTTTCAATCTTGTGGCTTTTCGACAACACTGCAATACAACACCAAGGTTCCTTACAGCATTCCCAGTAGGAATTTTGAGCACAACGCCCACATTCCATATAGCATTCCCAGTAGGAATTTTGAGCACATCACCGATATTTCTTACCACATTCCCAGAAGGAATTTGCACAATGAATCTCCCCACAATGAAGCTACAAAGCAAGAACAAGAAGAGCTAGAGCACATGAGCAGGACTGCATGTGCCTGATGGACAGAGCTGGTGAAGTTAGAGACTTACGTTCCAAATGTGTTGACTTAGTCTTTAGCTTGCCATTGACTGGAACAAAACCTCGCGTGTAAATATTGTTCCCAGCAGTAATGCTGTCTGTGAAAATCTGTCTTGTGGAGGATCCTGACCTCCTGTGTAGTACCAAATGTTTTTGTCTCATCATCATCATCTGCGCATTGTCCAGACACTTTTGTCTAGAGTTTGTCATATTGAACAACAGCAGAACGTCAGAGTCGTTCTCGGTTGTAGTCAGATGCCGCTCGCAGTCGTCTCCATAGCATCTTGGCCTCAAGCCCAAAAACAAAGATGCAAGGTGCAAAAAAAAATAAAATAAAAAAATTCTTGCGAGGAGATGCTGGAGAAACAAACAGTAGGCTCCTTTTCACTCTTGAACTCGGTGAAAGGCATCCCACGAGCTGTCAAACAAAGATGTCCGAAAGAAACACCTGAAAAGGAAACAAACTGGCAGTACATTCCCCAGGAGACTGCGGAGCACAGACGCCAGAGGCCGGCCATGAGCTTTGAAGGCTCAGAAGCGGTATTTTCAAGATGGTCCCCACATGGAAACCCTAGGGTGAGAGGAAGAAGACGGACGAAAGGTCACTTACGGAAGGACCTATAGACTGGGATTATAAGAGCGGGAGCTGACATGGGTGGGAGACAGGAGACGCGGCAACAGTTGGCAAGACAACTGCACCGAGCAGCCGTGCACAGGAAGTAATGAAGTCAAGCAAGTGGATTTTGTAAAGATCCTTTGCATGGTCTGGTACCCACAATGCAATACTCTAAATGTAGTCTGACAAAGGCATTGTAAAAACCATCTTTGAAATACAGCAACCCATTCAGCAATATATTCCAGCATATTGTTTTTTTTTTTTTCCTTTTGTGAAAATGACTATATCCACATATGCTTGAGTTGACTATTAAACCTAAGCACTTTTAAAAGTGCCTGAGATTGTTATTTCATACATGCATAACTTTAAATGTGGTCATGTTAAATCTGATTCGTTTCTTAAGACATATTAGTCTGACTTATTATTAAATACACTGCTGAACTGGAAAAAGAGTCCTCTCATCTCAAACTGTTAAAATAATAATTTCAAAAAAGAAAATTTGACATATTTTTTTTCTTTCCAGTGCTATACTGTGCAGTGCTATACATTACACATTTTTAAGTAGAATTAAGTGGTTTGTTGAAGGTAATAGAAATTTTCATCTTTTTTTTTTTTATTCCTACCTTGGTGTTATTGATAATTGAAGTATTATTCAAATCGACTGAAATACATTCATAATAATGCGTCTCATTTCTGAAGCGTCGGATTGCCCTAGAAAATATAATTAAATTCATAATTTCTGTCAGAGGATTGATATGCAAATAAAAAAGTTATTTCCATTCCTGACCTGTAGGAAGACCCCCAAAAAAAGGCCCCAGTCTCATTGCTCTGCCACATTACAGAAATGCTATATGGGCACCATCGCTGTCATGGCTGTAAGGGGCCTGGACTGGTAGCGCTGCTGCATCACCACAAAGTGGTCTCAGTTCTCTGTGCTTACAATTATAATTATACTGCATTATTAGCAGATTATAACACATTGTAAGTATGTTATAATGCATTATGCACATGGGCTTCATAGAAAGTGTCACCAAACTTAATAGTGGAGCCAAGGTGTAATGGTGTGAAATTGACCAGTGTACATCAGTTGATGGGTTGAGAAGGACCACGTGCTGGGATTATGTGGATGTGTGCTGATATATTAGAAAATGCTATTTTGGCTTGATGCTCTATCCAAGGTTCCACCAATTCAGCCCCCATATTAAATTTTGCGGATGCTCTGCCAAAACAGCTTGTACATCCAACATCGCGAACTACATTTGCCATGGTGTGGGTCAATGCAAACTCCCATCATGCGCAAGGGTGCAGTTTGAGTTCATTGAAAAGCAAAAAGCACCAACATAGTCACCTCTTTCTGTCTTTTTGTGTGTGTGTGTGTGTGTGTGTGTGTGTGTGTGTGGTGCTAATAACCTGCTATGTCTTATCAAAGTTGGTAAATCAACAAAATGATCAGGGAACATATGCAAAAATAGAATCAAAAATGTTGATATATTCCAACAACACTATGTCAGCAGGAACGCCTGTCTCATTATAGGCATATAGTCTCAAAGGAGTTCCGTCAGTGGAAGCAAGTGTCACAACAGATGTAACAAATCACCAATTTATTAAGTTGGGGCATCCTAAGTGAGAGAACTGAAGCAGAAGAAAGCTTCATAGATTGCAGCTTATTTCATAAATATGAGCTGATCGTAGTGCTTCTGCCAACCTGTCCCCCATTTCTGGCAATAAGACCGATTTCTGGGCAGTATGAGATCATCACACAGGAAGTACCCCTCACCTGGGTCACAGATTAAGCGCCTGTTGAAGACCTTTAGCCTGTACAAAACTTTTAGTAGACGTGAAACTCATGACATGACCAATGACTGTTTGTTCAGCACCAATCGTTGGTTGTGTTATTAGTTTTGCATGTTCTGAACGGTTTCGCATATGGTGAAGGCCAAAAGGTAAATAAGGCTCTAAGTGAGCAGGCTCGGTAGTGGTTCCATGCTGCTGACTGCACCTGCTTAAAATTTTTACTTTTAAGTCTGTCGAAAAAGGTGTCAAAGCGTTTATTGTGTAAAGTCTAGGTTCTTAACAACCTCAAATGGTTTCCCTACTGTGCTGACAATACAAGAGGTGGTAATGATGGTGCTGGCATTTTTATCAATTTCTCCTTTCAGCTCAATAATGGATTTTGCGAAGATATCTGTGACATTTAAAAGTGTCGTATAAAATAATGCTCTTTCATGCTGGGGCTGTTGAAATAGGTTAGAAAACTTGGTGCAATAAGATGTTTCAAGTGTACTGTACGGCGTTTTAAAAAGAATTCCAAAAGTGTGAATAATAGGTGCATATTAAAAAAGTTCATGTTCAAAACAACCTTTGGTCCCTACACAAAGCATGATAATATTAAACGACTAAATTGCTGCAGATAAAAGGTTTTACATTATTAATAATTGTGGATGAAATGTTATACTGGAATAAATCTCGGAGAGGGAGACCTGGCAATCACATGTCAAATTCTGTACTGTAACAGTGATTTTAAAAATGAACCAAAGGTTTTTTTTTTTTTTTTTTTTTTTTTTTTTTTTTTAAATTCAGCATTGAGACATCAAAACCCATTTGTCACGCTTTCACAGTGCAAACAGACGTGACATGGTTTTCGTCAGAACGCTGTTCGGGGACGCCGACGTCTCAGGTAGTCGGCGAATCAGCCGTGCGTGCGGCGGAGAGGGAACGCCCGCGGGAACGGCTTTCGCCCCCCCCAAACCGCCGCTCGGCACCGAGGACAACGCTCAACACGTCCGCCGCCACCTGTCAGTTCATCTGGAAAAAAAACAAACAAAAAAAAAAAAAACCACACATCAGGACTCCGTCCCCTTCGCCAGCTTCAACGGATTAAACGAGAGTGTTGTCATGTGCAGACAGCGCGTCGAAGAAGAAGCGGCGCTCAGGATGAACACCCGAGCCGTTGGGGCACCTGCAGCCTGGGCGGGATCTGTGAAAGATCAGGGGGCTGAGTCTGTGAAAGATCTCGGGAAGGTGTGCTCAGTTTGTCTCTTCACACTTGCATTACGGGCATTTAGCAGACGCTTTTATCAGAGCAACTTACACAACTTCTACATAGCATTTTTACACTGCGTCCATTTAAACGGCTGGATATGTACTGAAGCAATGCAGGTTAAGTGCCTTGCTCAAGGGTGCAACGGCAGTGCCCTACCCAGGAATCGAACCTGTGACCTTTCGGTGACAAGCCCAGTTCCTTACCCACTGTGCTGGACTGCCGCTCTTACCCTTTCTGCATCGAGGCAGGAACGCAGAGGGGCTCCCAGTCAGCCTGCCATGTGGTATCAATAGCAATCAGAGTGCCACGGGTGACCAGTCGCACGAGAGGGAGCGAGCTCCGAAAAATATCGGAGTGCCACGGGGGACCAGTCGCACGAGCGGGAGCTTTCAGAGAGTTTCAGAGTGCACGCGTGGCGTCTTTGTTCGCACTGTCGACATTTGCATCGGTACGCGCATTTCGGTACTGGCGCACGGCTATTTCGTCCAAGGCACTTCCTCCTTGTTAAGACGTCTTTTGTTCAAAAACAAGGAAGGGCCACATTAGGACGACTTCATTTGTAGAGGCTCATCGATTTTTTTTAAATGTCAGGAACCCCTGCTTCTGCAATGACCCAATGATTACCCTGCAGGGGATCTTTATGGCTCACTGCCGTTATTGCACAATTACATGGTGCCGGCACATACATTTATATTTGTCTTGAATATCCGCTTGTACACTCGTATTGCTTTTTGCAATAAATACACCCATCTCTAATGTCCTCTGCTCTCAGTCAAGATAAAAACAATGGCAAAATTCCAACAGGGAAAAACAAAAAAAAAACAAGAGAAATGCGAAGACTTATTTGACTACTTACAGAAGTAAAACAGTATTTCCTGCAAAGTACCCCCATAATGAAAGTAGCGAACAGCTTGTTCATTGATGGAACCACTGCGAAGCCACCCTGCCATATCAGTTCAGTCATTCTGTTAGCCAGAGGAAATCTTCAAGTGACACAGGCGCTTGCATAATTTGAGCGGGAGCTGAAGGTTTTAACGCTTTTATTGATCCACGGGGCTGGAGAGAATTCCTCCTTAGCGCGATGCTTGTTGTTCATTAGGTTAGCGAAGCTCGTTTTTGAGAGCAGGAAGAATGGGACCGTGGGACCCGGGCGGCTCCCAGCCCACGTTATTCGCGGGGGTGAACAATTAGCAGCCTCCTTCTGAAAAATCTCTAACAGGGGTGGAGGCGCACGGACACAATCATTCTGAAACATTCTGCCCAGATCTCATCCATCCTCTCCTGGGGCAAATCATTAGCCTGAATATATATTAGTGTTTGGTTTAGTTTAGATTTATTTCGCTAATTCACATCAAATTATGCCATAGCATTGCAGGGCCGCGGTGAGCAAAACCACTGTTTGCATTACACAGTTTGATTAATTGCATAAACAGAGACTGTGGTTGTTGCATTACCAATAATTAATCATCTCTTCTCTCTTCCTCTGTACCGTTGCCTGCTGGGAAGTGGGGTGTCTGTTTAAGTAACTTCCAGCCATTTAAAGTCTTAATTTGGCTTTCAGGGATTAAAACAAATCTATCACAGTGGAAAAATTGTCTCGTAGATCCTGACTACCCAATATGTCTAATCAGCTAAAGAAGAAAATGTATCAGTCATTAGTCTAAAAATGAATGGGGTGGGGTGGGGGGGGTGCAGGGGGGGTGCAGGGAGTTGGTGTTCAGACTGCTGCAGTAATCGTTTAGTCTCAACGCAATTTAAAAAGTGACAAATCTGTTTTATGACATTCTGTACAGAAGATGTGCCCTTTAAGTGGTTCTTTAAGCAACAGCTCATATTGACAGTTAAAGAAATCGCACGCTCTGTATGCTCTACACCCTTGTGTCTCATTCGACCACCTTGAATACATGCTGAAATGATCCCTCTTCAGAATAGAGGAACTCTTACAGAAAGGCACAGATACAAACATGAGCAGGTGGTACACATCTGACGCTTTAGCACCTCCTAGTGGATTTTAACAAATATGACAACGGATAAGAAATAAGGAGAGAGCCAGGACCTATTTTTATACAGTCTCTGGCCAGGACCAGTGAGGCTCCGGAGAAAGTAATTCAGGCACGTCTGAAGGCCTCCATATGGCTCATACATTTCCTGCCAAGCAAAGAAAGCGGTAAAACCCACAAAACAAACAGTTGCAGTGGCCTAAACTACACTGGATGAAAATGAGACCAAAAGATTTGTGTCCCTCCAGGACTAAATCGGGGCCATAATTTGGGTTTTCTGGAATATGGCTGCAATTAAAAAAGCTGAAAGAAGAAGAAGAAAAAAAATCTGACAGTGTCAAATTGTTTTTAATTGATTTTCAATGGAAGAAACACGAATAGTTTGGAGTTACAGGTCCCGGGAAGTCTTTTGAAGATGAGTTCATGTGGTACAAATTCTGTCATCCACACCCACAATCCTCACAGTCAGCCAGTGAATGCCACCAGGGCCCTGTTTAAAATCTGGAACATGGACTGCAGCCAAAATTGCTGTTCCGGGTTTTACTCAGTGCCGCCATCCAGCTAACTCAGTAATCCTGCTTCGTGAAATACCCCCCTAGACCGAAGCCACTCTTCAGAAGGTGGGCTGACCCAGTTTGGTGGTGGTATTCTAAGATATTCCTCTTTGTGAGTGCGAGAGGACTATTGAGCATCTTACTCATCACTGCAAAGGAGTTTTCAGCTGCCCTGCCTGTAAAACAGGTAAAGTAAAATACTGATATTAAGTCCTAAAAGTTATGCTAAGCAGGAAAAGGGTACATCCTGTCATTTTTACCCTTTAAGGTGTGAGAGCACAAACACGTGACTAGAATGTTCTTACCTGAACATTCTAAAGCAGATGTAATGATCTCTCCTGGTAACTGAGTTCTAGAACACTGACTTAGAATTTTGCAAAAACATTTTTAAAAACCAGACATGGAAAATCATGAAAGTGTCCATCGGTCTGATTTATCAGCTCGACACACCTTCCTTTGCAGATCTCAGTCCCTCCAATCCCTCTACCAGCCCGGGGTTGGGTCTTTTAGTTGTCTCGTCTTTCCTTTGTCTTGTGGCCAGAAAGTGTACATTCACGCAATCCCTCTATTTTAAGCAGCACCCGGGCTCAGTGAGAAAGCGGCGCAGTTTCACAAAGCAAACGTGAGACGAACTTTTACGAGCTCTTTGGGGCCCACTGAGACGAACGGCTGCTCGCCTGCTGTGTAAACAGTCTGCTTTATGAAGGGCAATAAGAAGCGGGCGGATGATGTTGATTCACGGCCACCAAAGACGAACGTGACCTCACCGTTCAGCTTGGGGAGAGAAAACGATACCCTCTCCCGTCCTTAAATTCTGCATCCATCCGCTTTCACCACCCTTTCATTTCATCGGCATAGGAAGACCGTTCTATGTCACTGTTTGTTTCTTCTTTTTTTTTGTTCTGACGAAGGCAATGCCATTTCTTCACATCTTTATTTTAATTTGTCAATTGGTTGTCAACAGCTATGGCTTTTTCAATTGTAGACATTCTACCCTGTACACCATTCTACACTCCCCCCCACCCCCAAGCCCACTCAACCAACCAAAGTGCAGAAGACATGTTTTAACTGGCAAAAATGAATCATTTCTGTGATGTTAAGTAACTTTTCGGAAGTCATTTTACAAGTTCCGCATGCAAAAAGAAAAAGGCAATACATTTTTCAGGTGTTGAATAGCCAGTTAGATAAATAATATATATGCTTTCTTATATTTAAAATTTATATTGGCCTAAAAAATAATTGTAGGATGGAGTCAGTTCGCGACCGTCGAACAGTCCCTGGACTTCTAAAACAGAGGAACGGAGTAAATCATGAATTATGTTTGCACATTATTATCATCTTTTCATGATATGAGCATATTAAGATGATTGAGAATTATTTAAGTATACAAGCACAATGGATGCCTCTTATTGCATTTGATTCAGTGGTGTAAAATGAAACCACTTCGAAAATAATTGTATGCGGTTACAATTAATTAAATTTAACTGCAAGACAACATTTCGGGTTTGAAATAAGCAGTTAGACAAATGCCGGTTCATTAGCACAAGATACACATTACTGTGTTGTCTTAATGTCAGCTTTAACATTTAAAGCTATCTGTCGGTGGGGAAAAGCTCCCAATTAATCTGCAAAGGTGATAATGTCAGAATTGTGAGAAAGCGTTTAGTTGAGAGAAATATTGCTCCAATTAACGGCAAAAAAATCAATGTCTTGTAATTATCGTGCGTTTACAATAACTGAACATGTCATAAACTAAAAGATAAATGAAAGTGCATGAATTACTGTGCTCATGTGAGATGACATTTGCATGCAGGGGTGTGCAAATGTTGTGGTGTTGTTCCCTCTTTGTCTCCAACCAATAGGATGTTAGCAATCATTTAAACAAAATGGAATGGGCCATGCTTCATTATGACTCTCAGAACATATCCATAAAAAAAAACCATATGCGGTTGTGTCATCTTTTTACATAACTGGCAAGATCATTGCATATTCAGTTGCTGCTCGGTACGTTTGCTTTGAAAAATGTTGTTGGTTCTCAAACGCCACGCGTGGACGAATGGTGTTTATTTCAGTGATAAAACGCCCGCTAAGAACAGATAAGACATCTGCGATCGGGCTGTTTAACAAAGGAGACGGCTGCGCAAAGTCATTTAAATGCAGATCAAAAGGCGTTCTCGTGACAGAAATGTCGCTGCATAACAATGCAAACGGCACTTCTGCGGCGCGCCGAGCAGACGGCGGTTAGGCGTTAACAAAGAGCAGCGGAATCAGAACAGGGCCGCTGCGGCGGAACTGGGAGAACGACTCTGTCGGACACTCGGAGAAAAGCCACCCCGTGTGACAGCCCATGGCGGTTTCAAGACTATTTTTTTTTAACTTGAGGAAAAAGTTCCAAGCAGGGTGGTGGTCGGGAAGGATGGGGTGTAGGGCAGGGAGGACCCCTCCGGTACACAGTAAAAAAATGTCCGGTGTTAATTCAACTCTAACAGTGTTGATTCAACTTGTTGTAGTTGAAAAGTTGAATCAACGCTGTTTAGAGTTGAATTAACACTGGACATTTTTACTGTGTAAATGTGTCCGATGGGCAGCCCCTCAATGGACGACATCCTGGACCCAAATTCAGCTCATAATGATTATATTGGCTCTATCTTATCTCAATCAGACATTTGCATGAGCACCAGGTACGTCCGCTTATAGCAAACGCATCCTAAAGATTTTACTGTGCTCAAGTACGGGAATGAACCAGCGTAGTTTATTGAGCTGTCTGAAAACTACAACTAAGGTAACTGGTTGGAACAAAAACCAGCATGCAGACCAGCCCTCCAGGACCAGATTTGTGCACTTCTGGTTTAGCGGACTGTACACAGGCCAGATTTATGTACCCTTCTCTCCCTCTCTCTTTTGTTTTGTTGACTGGTGTGTTTCGACGTGTGTGTGGACGGAGTGTGGCACAGTGGGTAAGGAACTGCGCTTGTAACCGAAAGGTCGCAGGTTCGAATCCCGGGTAAGGACACTGCCGTTGTACCCTTGAGCAAGGTACTTAACCTGCATTGCTTCAGTATATATCCAGCTGTATAAATGGATACAATGTAAAGTGCTAAGTAAAAGTTGTGTAAGTCGCTCTGGATAAGAGCGTCTGCTAAATGCCTGTAATGTAATGTAATGTAATGTAATGTATGCATGTGTCTGTTTCTATGCATGTGCAATCGTGTATGCATGTACATGCATCAGTGTGTGTGCGTGTGTGTGTGTGTGTCTGCTTTGTGTTCATTTGCTGCCTTCTCCCACACTGATTTGTGAGGCGATTCGTATTCACCCAGTCACTGCTACTGCTTTTTTTTTATATGCGAATTTATTCAGCCAATTATCATTCTGATCAAACTCACCGTGAAGCCAGACGCTTCCTGCGTTTCCATCATGCAGATTACATCTAAACAGTTCAGGTAATCAAGGCGGCGTGTACGTATCAGTTACACGGCTTCCCCAAGACATAACGTACGCATTCCCTCCGGAGAATACAGCCGAGGAAACAGAAGTGCACGTGCATTACAAACAGGATGACTTACTTACACCAGGGAGGAGTAGTTCCACCTGAGAACATCATTAAAGGGAAGGCTACCAGACTTCTAATTCCATTACGGTAACACCCGATATTAAACCTGCGTTCTTCGTGAGATGTAACTAAGTAGGCAGGCGGGAGGACGTCCTGTATGTGTTCCGCTGTGAAGTAAGATTAAGAGGAGCTGTGTGCTGTGATGTGAGTGACACAGTTTTCCCTTCTTAAGAAATTTAGATTGCACGTCCCAGGCGACATTAGACACAAAATTAGAGGCACGCCCCATACCTATACGTTACTGCAACGTTTTTGCAATTTCACACAGCAACACAATAAAGGCCCCAAACATGTGCTATGTTCCACATCTTCTTTTCATTGCTCATAGTCTTCATTTTCTCATACCTCTTCTGCTTTTTCTTCTCCTTAATCTTCCCGCCTCCAGGTCTGCAATTAATAATTAATCCTCCTGGTTAGACTATAACCAGTCAGCCAAAGCAACACACTTTGGGCCAATCGGAACAACCGTTCATTGGTCACAGTACCCAATCGCAGACAAGTGCACTGTTGTGTCCCAGCATGCGCTGCTTTTCCCTTTGGGGAGTATATAGCCTGAACATTCAGCTTAATTGGTAAGATCAATTATGTTGTTGCTCAAATGTAAATAAGCTCAATAGCTTTGAATCAGACAGTGGTGCTGCCTACGGTCATTAGCATGGGTGGCATAAACAGCACTCTTGTTTCTGGTGTTTAATTGCTCATTTTATCCAACAAAAAGAATAAAATAATGGTGAGTTTCTGAAAGCAAGCCTGAAGCATTACACGAACACTTGCCAAACTGTCATTCATTAAATACAGTCATGCTGGCCAGCAGTGGTGTGGAATTAAGCCATGGGCTGGAACTACCTGTTGGAAATAATGACTGCAGTTAGTCGAGTTTGCAGACTTGAAAGCTATCAAACAATTTGTCAACGCTGAACAAGTCTGCCCATTAGGTAAATTTTGAGCTTGTCTGTGCGTGTGTGTCCTCTGCTTGTGTGTGTGTGTGTGTGTTTGTGAACTATCTGAGTGTGCCTCTATATAGAAAAGTATAAATACTCAGCATTACTCAGGTTTTTTCAAACTGCTGTCGTGAATTGGAAATTCTGTCTGTAATTCAACTGTGGCGGGTGGCCTTGCCTATGTTCTGCACATTTGTTATGCCGTCATCTCCGAGTTTGTATCATTTCATCTTCACTTCTGATTCATTCTAACCCTGAAAAATGATGATCTTTCTTTTGTCACGTTCATGTCAAAGAACACGTTCAGAATAACACTCTTTCGTGCATTAGAAAAGCAACTCAAAGTGAATCCGAATAGGGTTTTTCATAAATGCACATGTTCTCAGAACAGGAGTATGACCAATGTTTAAACTAACAAAATAAATAAATAAATAAATAGCGAGCCAAAATCAGTTAAACGTGATGTTCAGTATGTATCGCACACACAGTTCTGCTTACTTACAGTAAGCATGCGCTGCAGCCATTTTACAGAACGAGGCGAACGGCGGGATAGTCGGAGGCAGTCGGCTTCTCCCCTCAGACGGGCCAGGTGCCCCCAGCAGAATAAGAACCCGAGTCTTTCACACCGGGAAAAGCCGGAGGCCCGCCAGGACGCGCCCGCCGAAATCCACCGACGGACCGAGGAGGCGGCGGAGGAGCCAGGTGTTGGGAGTTTCGAAGAAGGACGGGGGGAGGGGGGAGGGGGATGGGGGGTGGGGGATGGGGGGTGGGGGGGGCGATTGCGGCGCTGATTGACTGTCATTCGAGAACCGATCTCGGGGACGCGTCGGAGGGATCAAAAGCGTCTCTAATGGCGGTGCGCTCCGCGGGGAGAGCCGGGAGAGGGAGAGGGGGACGCACGCGTGCGTCATTGATGCGATTTCTCTCGCCCGGGCTCTCGCGACGCGCGGTTCGAGAGGGAAGGCAGGGGGGGGGGGCTCCGCGGCCCGCAAATTACTCGGCTCGTGCCGAGAACGGAAGCAATTTCCAGCGGTCCCCGTCGTGCCGGGAGCCCATCGAGGCTGAGAGGGGCCGGAGCGCGGTCTGTCATTTACCGCGGTAAAGGAAATGAGGCCGGGGGAGAATAACAGCGTTTCGCCCCGGAGAGAAAAAAAAAACAATCCACTCCACTCAGCGCTGCTTCCCCAGGATTTCCGTCATTACCGCCTTTATTGCCGCCGTTTCGCAACATAGCGGTTTAAACATAAATTATAAGCTGTCGTACCGTGGCTGTAAATATAAGTCGCCTTTGACACTTATACACGCCGAGGAGCAATAATAATAATACTATAAAAAAACAGCGGAGTAGGGGCCTGCAATACATTCGTAATGTGAAACCAGTGTTTTTTCCAATTTCGCTATTTGCTTCCATTTGGCCTGGTAGAGAAAATCACCGTACGCAGCAAAGCGAGCGTCAGATAAAGTGCCTCGTTATTATGACGCAGATGTTGTGCTTTTTGCCGATGATCGGTTGCAGAGCTTCTCGTGCGTCTTCCGAAAATGCAGACGACGGTACGCGCGTTCGTCGTCTGTGTAAATCAGGAACTGGGCCGCTCCTTTTTAAAAAAAAACCACGTCGCTGGACTGAAATGAGGAGGAAAAAAAAAGACTAGACTTTTTTTTTTCTGGAGGGCGGTGGTAACTCAAGGTGAACATCTATTAGGGCATATTGGACCCTGCAGAGCGAAATTCTGAGAAGTCGAAGTGAGTAAGCCAGGCCCTGCCCGGCTGAACATTTCGCTTCTAAAGTGGCTGAGCGTTTGGAGATCACTCAATGAGATTAAAACGGCGGAGTGTGCGACAACACGCCGGGCTGCAGAGCAACAGAGGCAATCTAGCGCCCGCCTGACTGTTGACTTAACAAATGCGATCGTGCTCCACGCAGAATTTGATTAGTTTGGACCGTGTGTTCCGTTTACAGTCGTTTTTTTATTTATTATTATTTTATTATTTCAGAATGGATGTGAAACATGCCTGATGGCTTTTAAAACCGTGTCGGAGTGACTTATGGCTCCTTTTGTTCGCTTAATGCTTCTGCTCCGGTTCTTCATTGGCAGCCGTTTCATCAGTCGAACCGTGTCTAATAAAACACCTTCAGCAACGGCGTTTGCCGCGGAGCTCGTTGCGCCGCGCGACTGCGAAGAGTTTTTTTATTGTTTATTCATGTGAAAAGAAAGAGAGAAGACAGCCGATCCTGAGGGTACGACACGAATCACAACGGAAGAAACGGAAGCCTCTGCGCGTCGGACGACGCTGACGAAGTTAGCTCATAACGTATCGGTCGATGAAAGGGACCCACAAGCTACATGTTCGTGGACAGGATGTTAGACGTATGTCTGCAGCTGGTCGTTTCTGAGTCGCTTTTCAATGTCCATTATTACTGTTGGAGAATGAAGTAAAAAAGCAAAATTGGGAACGATGGGGATTTTTTTTTGTATGCCTTTAGAATTATATGATGAGAACTAAAGGGTCTAGGACCAGTCATGACTGATTTCGACAGTCCGGTCACTTGATACATACCGTGTAGATTTAGGAGCTCTGCAGCCAGTGGATCAATGACAACGGCTGCCTGGCGCGCGTTTAAATTGAAGCATTCAAAGGTTTCATGAGACGCTTAAACTCCACCCTCTCCATCACTGCCGTTCCGCGTTCCCCCGAGCATCCCGCGCCGCGGTAGCTCCGGGTCAGGAGGAGAGGCGCGGGCGCCACCGCGTCAGAATATCGTAGCGAGGCCAGGGCACTGAAAACTCCAGAAGCTTCCGCCCACCCTCCCCCCCCCACCCCCTCCCTCCTCCACCCGTCACCGATCCCCCCGGTTTGACCGGGGCTGGCCGCGGCTGACAGCGCGTTCCAGTTCGGAGGAGCCATTGTGACATCACAGACCGCCCGTTCCGTGATGGATGTCACTGTGCGGCGTGGGTGGGCGTGTTCCGCCACGGTGGCTGCTGGGATGGGAAAGAGGAGGGCTCTGTCTGTCCACCCCGGCGAAGGACGCGCAGACAGAGATGAAACGGTGCAGCCGCAGGCAGTCACGGTGTCAGAGCCAGCCCAGAGAACGGAGGGCTTTTTCCGAGAAGTATTTTTTGGGACAGACACCTGGAAGGGTCTGTTTTGAAAACGGATCTCGGCAGAAGGGCCCCAGAGCTTGACTTTTCATCAGGGAGAAAGGAAGGGAAACCTTTGAAATGCCATTTTTCTGAACCGACTAGCAAAGCAAAGGTTGCCTTGAGACTGACGTCTGGTCAGTGATCAACACCAGTCCATCTGATGTCAATATTGATTCACAAGTCAGGAACTCTTTGAAATTTAGTGCACGTATCATCAAGGGAGTTGTAAAAACAACGGATTCATCGATCTCTCATCTAAATTACCTTTCTCTTCTGCCCCTTACACAATGTCTAATCATAAGTTAATTAATCTGTAGAAAATCAATAACATCCATCTATAATTTCACTTGGTCAATACAGTGGATTGATCCAAATCCCACTTCCGTGTTGAAAGACACATTGTTTAGTGTCGTGACAAGTTGACAACATTGAAACGCTTCCGCAGTAGAGAAGTCTACTCCACCTAGAAATATTTGTAAAAATGTGCATCCACATACAAATAATAGGATTTTACATTACAGCACAGTTCAGTGATGAATTACCTTGCCTCCGTTTATATCACTAACCTCACAAACATTGCTTCCACAGTTTCTTCTGATTAACAATGCCTGTTGTTCCGACACAGAAGACATACTGCACACAGCAAAGTTATTGTTTGTGCATCATATTTTTATTAAAAAAAAATTTTTTTAAATCAAGAACAAAAAGCCTGAATACAATGTACTAAATAGTCTATTATTCATAGAAAGAAGATGCGGTGTGAACGTATTCACATGTACAACAGCAGCAATATCGGAGAAAAATATCTTTTGCGGTTGACTTCCATAAAACAGCATGGCTGTATGTATACACTCGGTCTGAGAAAGGATAGTGCATCCATCATACGTTCAGCTAGTTCTGCAGGAAGGTGCGGACACGATGAATTTGTCATCGGCGTATGACAGCTGACTTTTTATTTTTAAAATTCTACACTGTTAGTCTGTACAAGATCTGTACAAATTTGAGTGAATTAGGGAAACGAAATATACATGTATGTCCCAGTTTCACAATCACAACCATTTTTTAGCACATGCAATGTAAGGATTTCAGATGATGTCTGGCGACTGAAAAATGTGAAGCTGCCTCGATATTTAAATCCCCTCAAGTCAAACCAAACAATATTAATCGTAATTACTTTTAAAAAATGTGTGTGTGTGTGTGTTTGGGGGGGGGGGTGCTTCTTTGACCCACATTGTTCCAGGCCTGTTTTTGGGTTTTCTCTCTCTATTGTGGGAGTCCTTCCTCTCTTCCGTCATTGTGTTGGAAACACAGATGATGACTCAATGGGCCAGCGAACCAGGAATAGCATTTGCTCTTTTATTTACGATTGACAAATAGGAATCTATTATACACAAATGGGCACTTTATTTACGACAAAACGAGCAGTTAACAATTTGCGGTTTCGCAGATTACGAAGAAAGAGACCTTCACAAAAAAAGAGGAATTATCGCAGCAAGGCAGCTGCATTTCATAATGGAGTGGAGGAACAATAACTCAGATTTAGCCAGGGCCCTGTGTTAACGAATAAACACCACCACACACACACGCACACACACACACACACACACACACACACACAAAACATCGCTTATCCTGCTGCGCGTTTGTCATGCATTTGGAACGAGTTGCTGAATAAGCATAACATGCTGTGAGTGCTGTTTAAATGCAAACAGACCGTGATTTGCAGATTTACCGATTGACACTGAAAAGAGCTAATGAATGAATGCATGGGGGGTGGGGGGTGGGGGGAGCAGTGAGAATTACAGAGTAAAACAACGAGAATAATTACTTCTGTCATCAATTACACCAACAACATCATCCTCATTAGTGTCGCTCTTGTTGGTATACGGAAAATTGTTCATAAATATGCCACAGAGCGTTCGAAAAATCTGCAGGTCTCCAACAAAAAGCATCTCGAGGAAGCTCAGAAACAGTCGCTGGGTGTAGAAAGTCAAGAAAACAGGAGAAAATAAGAAGCGAGGGCAGAACGTGAGGTCGTACCTGTGGCGCAGGCAGGTGTTCGGGGTCAGACTGGACGCCCGGGAGGCGGGCGCTGGAATTGCACAGGTGTGCCGAGGCGCTGTATCCCCCTCTTTAAAACGGGAACCCTGCGCGCCACAGTCAGCGCTCGTTAGCAGGGTCTGGATGGGATCACTGTCAGCGAATAGCAGTGGATTCACACATCCCACAATGCCTCAGCGGTAGGTGCTCACACACAAGGGCAAGGGGGGCGGGGGGGGGGGGGGGGGGGGGGGGCGATGTCTCTGGCGAGAAGCTGACCACAGTTGGAGGTGCTGGATGGATTCCCATCTGCGCTGAGCTAAAACTAACCAATCAAAAGCAGACCTCACCAGCAGGAGGTCGGGAGCACTGCCTGACTTAAGTGAGGTCCAACGTTCGTTCGTTTTTGTTGTTGTTTTTACTTTTACTTCTGCTTTTTCTTGTGAAGTAGCAGTTTCTATGCACCCGGGAGCACCCGATTCAAAATTAAACGTGTGCCTTGCATTTCCAAAATTGCTTTTTATGCGCTGCTGTGGCCCATTCTGAAGGCGACAGAGGAGAGCCCAGAGGATGCTGGGAGACTGTGATGTCACCGTTTAACCTGGGGGCCTCGCGCTGGACCCACAATGCCCTCAAGCGAGACCGCAGAAGAAAGTGCAGAAGCTGCTCGGTGAACTCCCTCTCAGACGTCGTTCGGGAAAACCGCCTCGTCAGCCAGATAAAGAAGCTGAGCCTTTATTGGACCTTATAAATCTCCAGCCCGGGCGTCTGCACTGCCCCTGCACTGGGACCGCGGAGAACAAAGCGGACGTTTCGCTGGACGGTCAGTAACGGCACTTCGGGGACCTCTGTTAAAGCAGGGCTACCCGCCTCTCCTCCCCCCCCCCCCCCCCCCGCCCGCCGTACACAAGCTGGAGTTCAGAAACCTTTTTAAAAGGCCACAAACTAGAATATACAATCGAATTAAAGTCCAGAGTTATGAAAGCCTGCATGTAAATGAAGAATTAAGGCTCGTCTGTTGCTCACGCGGTTTTTCAATCTCACCGTAATCACGCGAATCTCGGATGACTCTGGGGGCGAAGCGCATTTTTCACGCCCAAAAATATATGAGTGCTGCTAATTAAGTCTTCATGGTGCCTGTTTTATTACACTGTGACTACCCACTGCTGGTAATAATTACAGTCAGGACCCTTTTATAAATGCATTTTATGCCGTAATTTAATTACTTTTATTAATCAGAGAGGGAGAATATCTACGTGACGGCTTGCTTATTTGTTTTAGCTTCAAGCCGGGGGAGATTGCGCTGTGCCTTTCTGGGCTGTAATTGGATCTGATAATGATAAATTATGGAACATTTCGCAAAGATAAACCATCGCCTGGGCGCCTGTTTGAGGCGGGGACCTTATACATCAAAATGAGAGGTGTGGAGAGGCGGGCTCGGGGAGCAGGGGCTCAGAACAGGGGCTCGCCGGCCCCCCGCCATCAATTACTTTTATTCATTTTCGGCGAGGAGGCGGAAAAAACAACAACAGAGAGCGCAAGCCCGCGACCCGTGGAGAAACAGATAAGGGGCTGCGGAGCTGTGTGCTGCCCGCGCCAGCCGCCAGACAGGAGCGCGGGATCATGGGAGAAGGGTTCCCGAGGAGACACCTGTCAGTCAGACCGCTTCCAAATCAAACGATTCCTTTTTCACTTAAGCTCGCGGACCACCGCACGCACGCGCGACGTTTAGAATAGCCAAAGAGATCGTCGAGACAGAAACGGAAAAGAGCCTCACGTAATTTATGTGTGAAATATTACATTTCGGAACGTACACTCTCAGAAAAAAGGGTACCATTCAGTACCTAGAAAGGTACAATCGCTTGTCACCAGCACCTTTAGAGGTACAGTTTTGTACAGAATTTGTACCCTTGTGTACCTTTATTTCTGAGAGTGTACGGGGGTGTATTTTGTGGTGTATTTAATGTATAGGTATTTCATGTATAACATATATATTATATATAATTTACATGCGAAAAGCAGCAGACATGATGAGACCAGCGCAGGTCGAGTGTCGGGGTGGGGGCACCCCTGATTTGCGGTGAGTGTCAGAACCAGTCCTACACTACGAAGGGGAGTGGGTGACCCCCAACCGCCCCCCCACCCCCCCACACACACGTCTCGCTGTCACGGTTACAGCAGGCTTAGGCGGTAACAAGGTGTTGCCGCCCCTTTAATTATCCCCTGCGTTTTCGCTATCCCTACTGACTGACAGCTGACGGGGGGGGGGGGGGGGGGGCACTCTGTGCATACCGATTCCCGCCATCTGAGTTCTCTCAGCTGCTGGGGCGACGTTTGGGGGGGGGGGGATTTTCGGGAGAGAGAGGGAGTGCGGTCGATCCGGTTTTCGCGAGGCTCGCTCGGCCACGGCCCCAGGGCTCGGCCCAGTGCGGTCCCTCCCTGCTTTGGGGCCGGCGCTCTCAGACAGCTCTTCTGTTGTCCCGGGCCGGTTCCGCTCCACTGGACCGCGGTCCGGCGCCGGGCCCACGGCTGCTGTCCGAGTAAACAGCAGCACTCCCGCCCGGGCTCCCAGTCCTCTCATTTGTCAAGCGGCACGCACCAGGAGCTGAAGCAGGGCTGAGCCCTGAAGGAAGATGGAGTGCTTTATTATGTGTGTGTGTGTGTGTGTGTGTGTGTGTGAGGCTTTGGGAGGGGGGGGGGACGGGGGGGGCAGAGTGTTTGGTGGGTAAGGGCCCATCCCTTCACCGCATCCCAAAACCCTGGCATTTACATGCACCAATACACCAATCCGGCCCCCACAACTCCAGTGTATGGGCATGTGTGTGTGTCAGTGTGTGTGTGTGTGTGCGTGTTTGTGTCTGTGTGTGTGTGTGCCTGTGTGTGTGTGTATGTGTATGTATGTGTGTGAGTATGTGTGTGTGTGTGTGTGTGTGTTTGTGTATGTGTATGTATGTGTGTGAGTGTGTGTGTGTGTGTGTGTGTGTATGTACGTATTTATTTACGCATGTGTGTGTCTGTGTGCGTGTGTGCCTGTGTGTGTGTGTGTGTATGTGTTTGTATGTGTGTGAGTATGTGTGTGTGTGTGTGTGTGTTCGTGCGTTTGTTTGTGTGTGTGTATGTGTATGTATGTGTTTATTTGTGCATGTGTGTGTGTGTGTGTGTGTGTCTGTGTGCGTGTGTGCCTGTGTGTGTGTGTGTATGTGTTTGTATGTGTGTGAGTATGTGTGTGTGTGTGTGTGTGTGTGTGTTTGTATGCGTGTCTTTGTGTGTATATTTATTTTATTCCATTCTTTTTGGACCAGCAGGGCGTGCGTACAGGACTGTCCGAGCAACATGCTCAGCTGGAGGAGGGGTCATTTCTCCACACGCCAATAGAACAGACACTCGCCCTCGTGGGGAATAGACTGCAAGGCGAGGGAGTGCTCTATATAGGTCACAGCGAAGAGAGAGAAAGAAAGAGAAAAAGAGAGAGGGCAGGGTGAGGGTAGGGAGGTGAAAGAGAAAGCAGAAGGTAAAACAAGGGTTGATGAAAACCAGCTGGTTAAAACCAACAAAAAACAAAGAGACGAAGAAATGCCATGTTTATCTGCACGGTTCCCAATTAACATAATCGATTTTCATATTATATGCGCCAATGATGTCTTTATTGACTTCGTACCAAAGGACACACAGGATTGATACACGTCTTTGACGGAGTTCACGACAAATCTTCGAAAAGCACGAGCCCGTGATGTTAAAAACCCGACACAGACATGAATGCATCCTGTTGTTCTCCGAGGAGCAAAAATATTTGAATCACACACCGCCGGGCTGGCGACCAACAATAATGATAATGACGGTAATTATGCTGTTTAGGTCTGGCTGCTGCAGGTTGTTACCTCTCCTTTTCAATGACGTTTTAAACGCTGCTTTTTGCTGAATCACTTTTATTTATTGTTTTAGAAAAGGCCACTGCCCTGCAGCGGTGAAGTGCATTTGGCATCGCTGACTGAATGTAATTGTCTGTTATTGGGGCCTGGAAATCTCTCCGGAACGTTCGGCAAAGTTCTTATTGAGTGCACCTTCGCCTAACAGAATAAATAAATAAATAAGTGAAATGCTACCTGGAATGTGTACGCAGATTGATTTTAAAAATAGAGCTCTTTTCACCGGGGGGGAAAAAAAAATTCTTGTAGAACTTGCTTTCATACATCAGAGATCTCCCGACGCCCCAGAAGAATGCCGTGACCTCATCTGATAAGCCCAGACAAAATGTACAATGAAATGTCATCCAACATAAAGCGTTGAAATAGCAGCTTGTGGGTTTCACGCTCTTATCAAACTCCGGGTGTTCGAGTCAAGATTGCCCCTATAGCACCAGACATGACATATTTTGTTCTCACCACTTCATAAGGTCACATCAGTCAAGATTTGCACTGAGGAATTCTATCTTCAGCTTCGCTGGCAACTCGATAACCTCTCGGAAGAACATGGCAGAATATGGTTGCAGCTCGTGCTTAGGAACACGTGCAGAAAAGTCATATAAATACCTCTGTCTGGGATTCAGGCTCAAGGATACAGCTTTAGTCACGTTTGGAGGTAAATGAATCGCGCTTTTTCACTACACTAGACCACAAACTCGCATTTCCACCTAAGTAGTTGTGCAGTTCATAATATTTACAATGTTGTGAAATATTGCCTGCACAAGGACCTTTTCTTAAACACCTCGTCCCTGAGCCTTCGTCTGGTCGAACCTTAAAAAAGTGGATGGTGGATATGTCATTTTTATTGCAGAAATATATCATGGCCAAAGTGCACCTCTCTTCTTTAGTATATCATGGCCAATTTTAAAAATTTATAGATGCATCCTTTTCATGAAGCGCAACAAGTCCATACTGATAAAGCTACTACCATAAATACAATTTAAAATGGCGGAAATGGTCTGAATAAAATCTTAATTCCCCAGTGGATGGATGAGCATTAGTGAATTGTGCTGTGCGGCTCATCCTGTTAAGATAAGGCTCTGGTGTATGGAAGGGCCTGGCTTGGCACTGAAACGGGACTGTGGCAGTGGCACCTGCGGTTGGCAGTCCTGTAGGGCAGGGGTGTCCAATCTTGTCCGAAAGGGTCAGTGTGGGTGCAGGTTTCTGTTTTAGTCCAGCACTAATAGACCTGATTCAACCAATTAACTAATCATGGTCTTTAATCAAGACCTTGATAAATGGAATCAGTTGGCTAAGACAAAAGCCTGCACCCACACCGGTCCTTTTCGGATAATATTGGACACCCCTGCTGTAGGGTATTGCTCTAGCACCCCTAGACAGCACTTTATCGCTCACTGGCCCCTCCCATTGGTCAATCGGTCACCCACAAGTTCATCTGTTTAATCACACATGTGTAGTGTAGTCTCATTCTACCCTAGTTTGACCGTACTGGCTGTTGAGCACCTATCCAGTCCTCTTTCCTTTAGCTGGCTTTAAGCGCGTCGGGCGTCTTCTTTCTTACCGTACACACGAAGTGTTTCTCGGTGACTCACGTCTGTGTGAGCTTGACTTTTTGCGAACCGCGGTGTGACAGAAAGGGGCGGCCAACGTCACGCTCTTCAGAGGAGAGAGAGTGTGTCTCTGCGCCGTCTCAGATAGACAACGGAGGCCGAGATGAGCGTCACGGCGCGACCACGATTGGGCATTCGAAAACAGGGTATGAAACGGGAAGCGGCGTTGTTTTTTTCTTTTTATTATTGTTTAGGATGTCTGTGGTCTATCACAGGGGCAGGCAACTCCAGCCCCCTTCATAATCAGATTAATTATTAGTCTTAATGAGTACAGGTGGCCCGACTGCTGGAGGTGTTTTCTCTGGTTCAGGCTTTGAATATTCCTTATAATCAATCAGACCGTCCAATCAAGCTCAGATGAGACAAACACCAGAAACCCAGGGCCCCTCCGGTACCAGGATTGATCTCTTGTGAATAATATGCCACAGCTGCGGCCTGTAAGGCTGGTGCCACGGGGTCCGTTAGATTTAGTTGCTACGGCAGCACTTAATTGACCAATTAAAGCAGTTTAGGCTCCGTAGTGCAGGTCCCTGCTCGACGGAGAATGCGCGTCCCTTTTTTCCGAGCTGTCATTTCCTGTTGAGGTTAAGCTCTCTTCGCACGGAGTGCTTCATACACAGACCTGCACTCTCCCAGGCCCGTTGATTGGACTACAGCACTGGACAGATAACCCTTAAAATATGGATCCATTTTGCGATGTATTTTTAGTATTATAAATACCCAGCTAGCTAATGAAGACACGGGGGACTTGGCAGAATGGACCTGGCAGAAGCTGTGGCATCCCGGCACCTGATTAAGAATCAGCAGGTATTTTGCAAGGTGGACAGAAAGCCGGGAGGAGATGGTGAGGGAGAGGGTGAGGGTGAGGGTGAGGGGTGAGACGGCGTGGGAATGCTTCGAGAAACACGCGGGTCATTTGCTGCTCTCTCGTCCTCCTTCATCCGAACGCATTTTAATAATGAAAACAAAAGGAAGCCGGGCCATGCAGTTTTCATGAGATCAGCATGGAGAGCATGCCCCCCCCCACTCCCCTGACCCCCCTCTCCCCCCACACCACCCCACCCCACCCCGCCCCCCCCTCCACCACGCTTTACTTTAGCTGACACTTTCTAATCCCAAATATTTCAAAGTGAATCGATGTGTCCTCCGTCCGGAACTGCGTGGCACCGCGAGATCAATGCGCTGTAGCACGGACCCTTTAATGAGCCGCCGGCCGGGCCCTGGCGTGGCGGCAGACAACGGCACGTCAGCACGTATGTTTATGTTTACAGCCAAAGCCTACTTCATTTCGCACGGCGCCCCGCGCCCGTTTATTTGCAGTAATTCAGCCGGGGGGGCTATAAAACAGAGCTTCCCCTCCTGTGCGGCCTGCTGAATTTTGTATAAGCCAGCCTCGTACCCACAGAAAGAAAAAAGAAAAAAGAAAAAAAAAAAAGAAGAAGAAGAAGAAGAAGATCTCTGGGGCAGATTGCAGCGGAATCACCCCCATCACTCAGCGGCGGTGCTTCCACGCGAGCGCACGCGGTCGGTCGTTGTGAAGAGACGGGGCCGCTCGTTCATTAACGCGGGGGGGGGGGGGGGGGGGGGGGGGGGGGGGGGCGCTGTGATCGTGTCTGAGCGTTTCGCGTGGAGCTCCTCGGCCCATTACAGGCAACATTAAGCTGAGAAGACCGGGGCCCCGCCAAGGAACAGACGTGTAATGAGAGATCACAGCCTGGGTTTTATCATGTGCAATAAAACATGAGGACTGTGT